>NC_141755.1:69297344-69622410 GCF_982258835.1 Parasteatoda tepidariorum | reverse complement strand
TTTGAAAGTTCATCATAACACAATTTTTTTTTAATAAGATAACTATATAAAAATAGCAGAAATTACGTTTCGACGCTTTTTTACCACAGACATAAAAAAACTACTGTCTAAGAGCATTATTTAACTCTATATCAATCTTCAACCAATATAAACTTTATACCACCTTAATGAAAGAATTGAATCAGCATTGATTCATCATCAAGAATAAGGTAGCTAGCTGACTAGAGGTGTATAGAATTCAACCAAACACTTATAAGAACTGTTACGAACTCACAGCAGCTAGAAAAATAAAATCATTTGCTCAATGGTCTTTCTGAATACGATGAAAGAGCCTCTGAAATCGAACTCAAAAGTTGAAAGCACCAGCCTCGTTAATAGTGGGGTAAGAGTGAATTTAGTTCCACATGATAAATTCCCCTAACTTGGTTCTCTTCAGTCTATTTCTTGGAAACATACTATGTTAAAAAAATCAATAGGACATAAATTCATCAACTTCGAACAATCATATATGTCACTTTGATTTAAAGATTACAAGCGAGATTTACGCCGACATCCAACATCCTGTTTATTTGTATGTAGACAGTGCTTTCACATCTGTTCCAGCGAGCTGTTACAAGACAGCGCTTGCAATGCGCCAGGGTGGATGCCTCCATTTGCCGATTCATAAATTTTTCAGTTAATCGATTAAATGAAATGCACCAGTAAAGTTTACATGCTACTCTTTCAACAACAAAAAAATAAGTTCAAGGTCTGCATTGCTAACAAATCTATAGTACAAATGATACATTCTGGACAATATAATAATACGCCTCTTTCCTAATTTGTTCAAGAGTTCATTTAAGACCATTTTTTTGGGGCTATGATTTTCGTGTAAATAGTTAGTTATCTTCGCAAGTGAATATTTCGAATGTTTTAAAGTACTTATTTGGGAACAACACTAAGGAGCAGTTCGGTACTAAAAGGCCATCTGTAATAAAATTATGTCTTATAGCTACATTTTCCCAAGCTCATCATGTTCTTATTTTAATGATATGTCATTTAACATAATTGTTTAGTCAGTTTGGACCAGTAATTTGGCACATTAGAACTAGAGTTGTTATGAATTTTGCTAAACCCAATTTTTCACTATAACCTATTCAATTTTTTAACGTAAATTCTTTCCTTACTGGTATGATTATGACAATTGATGGGAATTACAATTATGATGTGGTAATAATAATATCCATAGTTATATTCACTCATTTATAGATTTTTTACCATAAGTTGTATACTTATTTTTACCATAAATTCCTTTCTTACTGGCACGATGGCGAATTTTTTACTTTACCAGGACATATTATAATATACATTATAATTGTTATTATTAGATAAAATAGTTAACATATAAAACTAGTTCAGATATTTCTTTTAGGAAGTTTTAACACACAAGAACATGATTAAACTGTTATATTGTGTATTCCAGTGACGCCATTCACTCGGCTTTTGAACATGTACACGTAGGTTACGTGGTGCGTGTAGCTCTTAGATCGGAAATCTTATCACAATAATTATAATTACAGATGATTTTATTCATAATTACAAATATGATAATGAGAAATATTAAGGTGCATATTATACTTGTGATATATATGATTATGAGACGTATTACTGTGCATATTATAGCTGTGATATATAGTATAATTTGTTCACGTTTTGAGCGAAGAACAGGTCATAAATCAAACGAGCTAGGCTAACACTTTCAGCTAATTAAAATACAGGACAATATAATTAAATCAGACAAAAGTTAGGCTATATATTTCGTTAGACTGCCTAATATGTTTCGTTAATATACATGTGATTTTTTGTCATTTAAAAATCCAACGGTTCCATTCACTCGTCCTTTGTATAGATAGACAAGTAGGTTACGTAGTGCGTGTAGTTCTGGAATTTTTATCACAATAATTATAATTACGGATGTTTGCAAAATAAGGCTTTATTTGCGCATATTCCGTGCTAACAACACCCAGAAGATAGCTTATCGACACCCTGTTAACCTTGGTGTCACAAAAGGCACAATTCCCACTCTGTCGCGATAATCATCTTTTGAATTATTTATTACTACCCCTGGTATACCCATTGCATGACTTTTGTAATAGATTATGGCACACAATCATTAGAAGGTTTCGCATCACAGAATAAGATTCATATATTAAGTTCGCAAAAAAATTTAGCGCATATGATCAGAATTATAACCAATGTTCTGCAACAAGACTTTATATAATTACTAACGGTTTGTGGATATCTTAAAAAAACTACTAATTTTTTAAATTCTTATTATTTTTTATAATAATATTTATCAAAATAAAAGATTCTTAATTAAGTAAACATGATCTGGATGCAAATTACTCTGCAGAGATGTCTATATAAATATTTCTGTTTTAACATAAATTGTGCTGCAGGGAATTATAAATTTTCTGCTATAGCGTTTCAATTTTGGGCACTTTCTGCTTTAGATCATATACGTAAGCAATTTTTGCACCATAAAATAAACTACTGAAATTTGCCTGGAAAAACAGACAAAAGTTTAAAAAAACAGCACTTTTAAGTGTCTTTACCGGTGATTTTAATACTAGTTATATACTTCTTTGTCCTTTACCTTATATTACATCTAAATTTAACAAAACAAATCAATTTATCAAATTTATTGCTAAAATTTTAAATTGATAGAAAAATTTAAATGTTAATGCTCATACACCTAAGGATTTTTTGCGCCGTAACATGAAATATACAGCTAAAAATTACTTTGAAAAACAGACAAAAATTTAAAAACTAAAGTTTCTCTGTAACTTTATCCGCAATGTATTGCTAGCTTGATATTTCATTTGTTACATTATAATGCATGCCAACCAGAATGTGTAGGGGTTAGGAAAATGGCCTTTCATCAGAGACGTTTTAGTTTCGAATCCAGGACAAGGCATGGATGTTTTTTTATTCTCTATACTATTGGTCCTTACTGTGGGAGCAACGTTGGCCCACCTAATATGGTGCCGCTGAAAGAAGGGGCAACAAATCTGGCCAAATACGCCTGAATTGAGAATGTTATCTCAGGTGGGCATTGAAGAAAAAAAAAAACGTTATAATGCATCTAAATTTAACGAATAAAAAATGCAAAGTTGTTATAGAGATGTCTAAGCTGACGTCATTTACTTGTCCACTGGAAATCCATTAATGATCAATCATTTACAGATGCAACCAATTGGAATAAGCTTTTGTTGTTACTTGAATACGAACAGTCCAATGGAAATAGTGAAAACAGAAATTGACTGAATGATAGTGTAAGACCGATTTAGTTCATCCTCTGACTAGGACACTATCTATATCCCGGTTTGCATTCACTTAACATATAGCACTGATGAAAGTGGATTTTTAGTTCGAGTATTATTAGTTTCATTCAATTCACGTGACTCTTTTGCTTCATTCAAATTCCCGTTCATTTATTCAAGGGTATTTTAAAAGTATAAGACAGTGAAAATTTTTAAAATTTAAATGAAGATTCCAGAACATGATCTGAGTCCAATTCAATAACTATAGTAGTGTTGCAAATATTTTACAATTACACCTAAATCCGCGTTTTGCCACACGTCTGGTATCATTTGAAAGAAATTGAAAATACCATAGAAATAATAACCGACTTACACTCTCCATATACTGAAAATTCACTATCTCGTAATCAAAAATAAGGGATCGATTTTTACAATGGGGCGACTTACACACTGAGATATACGGTAAATTTATTTAAAACAAACTTCTAATATATTCCTCGAAAACACATTAAATTTCAGTCTTCATATCTTCCGAATTAATTGTTTTAATATCGTGTGAATGCGGATATGCTGAGTTTACGATTATATATAAAAGCTACTTCGTAAAAAAGAATCGCTAAAAATTTAACCATATAAGTGCAGACCGCATATCTCTCAATAATTCAAGTATACATTCACACCCAGTGCACGATGAGAATTCCTATTCTTCATCCAACAACTAGATTACAATCATTAACAACACCCGACGATTTACCTGGAGAAACAGTGCCCGACTTGGACGCTTTTATGCACAAAACGTTCTTTTGAGGACGCCTTATTACCCTTTCAGACAGCAGGGTTGGGTCAAAAACAAAACTTTTCTATATCGAATTCCGGAATGATATTAAAAAAGAACATTTAAGGGAGTTCCATGTCATTGGGCAAATCAGTAAAGTTCACAACAGGGAATTATGCGGATAATGGATTGACGGATAATAGGGGTAGGGGAGAGAATTTCAAACCCATCATGATCAACTTAGATCACGAAAACCCTCCTTAATAAACGCTTATGAATGTATCTGTTGGAATCTATCGCCAAACGCACTTTCTGAAAATATTCCATTGCTTTTTCCGATAGCGATCTTTGGCTCGGTTATCAGCTTTCATATGGGCTTCATTCTTTTTGTTTTTTATTTTACCTCGGTACTTTGATTGTTCATGAATGACATTTATTGCCATCTTACTATTTCTAATTTTGCTTTTTTTTATCGTCTGCCTGAGGGTAATGAAAAAGAAGAAAGTGCATTTACATTAAGCTCTGAGAATTTGAAGGATGATTACAGGCCTCCGTGGAATGGTAAAAGAAAAACTTTTACAATGCATTAAATTTGATTTTAATTTTTTTCCCCTTTAGTTGCTGATATCAGATGGTAATTCCTTTGAAGAAATATTTTGAAATAAAAATAATCCATAAATAAAATTAATTTTCAAACCTAAATATTTGTCATATATTAATCATTTTCGTGAATAGTTTTTGTTTTGGGTAAATACTAAAATTGAGGGTAAGAATGGGATTCAGAATTTTATGCCTTTTTTATTCACTAAAGTAAATATGCAATTCGAAACAAATAGTTTTGTTGCTTATATATTTTTCAAACATACATAAAAAAAATGCTCGTAAAACTAAATAAATAAAAGTATTTTATGACTATCTTTATCATCAAAGACAAAAGAACGATCTACTCAACACTAAAATAATCGTTTAATATGAAATCTAGAAACTTCTACGGAAGCATGTCGCGTAAGTTCGTACGAGAATCGCAAAACTATATGAGTGTTTTGTTTGTTAATCTCATAGTTCGTGTGATAATTGAGGCACTTAAAGCGTGATATACAAGCCCCATGTGATAGTTGAAACAATTGAAGAGTGCTTTAAGAGTGCCATAGGTTAAAGTGATAATTGAGACATTTGAAGAGTGCACAAGTTCCATAGGCTTGTGTGAAGATTGAGAAATTTGAAGAGTTCTCTGTTTTCCATAGGTTTGTATAAAGATTAAGAAATGTATGTTCTACGAGTTTCATAGATCTGTGTGATACTCCAAGACTCTGTTTTATGGTTTCCAAAACTTATCTTAGTAATTAAACATAGGGGAAAAAACTTGGAGTCCACTAAATTTATTCGTAGACCAGTAAACCAAAAGTAAAATCATTTCGGCAACTGCTCGCTGAGAGCCAGAGTGGTCATGGAAGTAAAGGTCTCACAATTTCGTGACCAAAGGTCACGACGCTCCTGTAACTATACTCTGTGACAATCTGGACACAAATGTTCAGGAAATTAAGCATGTCATTTTTAACTAACAATATTTATGAAATAATTATAGCGTCACGAAAAAAAAATCATTTTAATTATTTCCATATTTGTTCTTAAAATTTTTGTAAGATAAAACAAAACAATTGCTATTAATTCGCCTATCAGAATACCAGTGTAGTAAATATTGAAGCTGAAAGATTTCAAAATTCTCAAATAGGTAAATATGTTTAAATGGTTTATCACAAATTTTACACTGACAAAAAGAATACAATATTTGAGACGTAAAGCTTCAAAACTCATCAAGCGCTATAAAGAAAATTTTTAAATATCTTAAATAAAAATTTTTTATATGACAATAATAAGTTTATATCAAGTTTTATTAGATAAGCTGAGGCAAAAAACAGAATGGTAACTAACGAGATCAACAAGTGGACGATTTAAATAAAAGATTTTGCGCAAGGAATATTAATCCCATAAAAAATTATTCCGTGTAATAATCGTGATTTAATCATCTAACCAAGTAATCCGATGATTTATGATTATTTATAGTGCATAAAGAGAAGTATTATAACGAAGGAATCGTATTCATACCAGACAGGAAAAAACATAAATTAACATAACATTCAAACTCTTTTCTTAATTAAATGCTATCATTAATAATTCCAGCCCAGAAATTTCAAAAAAATTGCGAAGCACAAAAAGTATTCGCCACACATCGCCATTTTACATGTAATTAACAACGTATTGAAAGCAAAATGAAGAATAGCTTTCTTTATGTAGATGACTGGCATTCAATTTCGTCTGAATATTTTATTTGTTTATATTTTTTTTCCACCAACACAAAAGCTTTCTTGTAATTGGAGAATTAAAGCCGTCTAACACGCGTGATGATGTCACGGTAATTTGTTTGAGTACGGTCAAGGCGATGAATGCGTAAAAAAAAGTGAAACAGAGAATCATTTGCATAAAAATCATAAACCTACTTTTTTTCTCATAAAGAAAAGCTACCGAACAGCTGAACTAAACACTATTTTCTTTCTAGTTTTCCTCGTTGGGTGTAAATTAATTAGACAGTTAAAAATGTTAAGCAAAGTTTGGTTCGTAAAATATAATCATAATTTCAGGTCCGATATTAAGAACGGAAAAAAAGCTAAGTAGTTTTTATAGTTAATTCGGTGTAAGAATCAAGTTTTGATAACGCAGTTTATTAAGTTATATTACCGGAACACAATGATGCATTCTGTTTATAATTGCTCCTCGAATTTTATCGACGTTTTCGATGAATAGACCAGTATCCTTACGCGTGATCAAAAAACGTGACAGATCAATTTATTTGTCAGAATTTTTAAGAATTAAAGTGAAACTTTTTACTACCTTCAATAATAAAACAGCGGTAAAATAAAATATTAAGAGTTCTGTTTTATAATATTTAACAACTTAAAAGTGTTGCAAGACGTAAATGTTTAGCAGGAAGTAGCTAATCGGTAAAAAAAAATTGCAATCTATAGGCGGCCTATAACACTTTGCAATAAACTTCGTGTCACTGGCTCGCAACTGTAATCACAGAATCTAATGATGTTAAGCTGGTAAAAAACATTAAAATTAATAATACGATATTTTAAAACATTACGTTCTAGCAGCATCAACTTCAAAGCATCATCTTGCGTTCTTTCAAAACTGAACTACTATCGATTTCTTATAACTCTTGATAAGTATTCTTAGATTTTCTACTTTCTGTTTAAAGGGATATTTTGTGTAATCAATTTTTTATAAAAATATAATTTTTACTGTTTTTTCTCGAAACATCTAGCTGGAAAAAAAGTTTAGTAATGCCCTGAAAATAAGTTAACTTCTCTATTTCTGAAAGTTACTTGCGCTTAAAACAATGAAATTTAGCTTAAAGAATTATTTTTATGCAAGAAATCTGCCAATGAGTTTGATTATTTTAATTGAAGCATTTTATTCTGTTTAAACTCTAAAGAAGTTACAAAGAAACACATATTTCAGAGGCAAACAAAGGGTTCTGGTCTTTCTCTAGAAACTTTACTATCAAGTAATTTTAAATCTTTTCAGCGTTAGACGGTTAATTGGTTGAAATTATGGTTCAGTAGTACAAAAGCAGGGAACGGCTGTACTGCGTCAGGACATCCTAAGGAAGTGTTCCTAAAGAAGCAAAATCAAATGTTGTGATAATCCAGTTTTGTAACAAAAACATATGGGGGAAAACAAATAAACGAAGAAAAGGAAAAATTTGCTCCTGTGGTTTGTAGAAATCTTGTTTCTCTGTAGAAAGTGAACATACAAAAGACATGAACTTGACGGAACCGATAATAAGGTTAAAAATATTAATGAAGACAGATTAAAACAATACTCATATGTGTTATTTTGTGGAATACAGCTAAATCACTATTAATATTTATATTCACAAATTATAATATGAATGTTTAATAAACATTTGCTAATAGATTCTATTGTCTTCCACCTAACTCACTCTTTGGCAATAAGTCTTTACTAAATTCCAGTTATAATCAGAATTCGACTGCTGTGTACGCAGTTATTTGAAAGACTACGGTCTCTTAATAACTACTTTATAATCTCCGTTTTCTGCAGCGGGAGTGTTGTAGTAAACATTGCATAAAGTAACTGAGCCTTACAAGCCTGTGTGATCGCATTATCCGAAAACTATAAGTCATTCCTCAATAGACATATAGTTTAAAATTCCTGACCTAACGCGACTCGGACATCTCATGTAAAATGAAAAAATACTGCGACTTAGTAAGTTGCAAATTACTTTTGCATCAATTATGTATATTTCAATCTATTCAAAAACATTGAACTTAAACGAATACAGATTTAGTTGTAGTACACAATTTAACTTTACTGGGTCCCAAATTCTAAAATGATTGTTTAACGAAAATTTTGTTGAACCAATATTGCAACGAAAGTAGAATAGGAACTCATAAAAGTGCTCTTTGATGATTGGTATAAAAACAGAATACGAACAATGCTTAATTTCTCAAAAGAAAACATCTGCGGTTCAAAAGGTTAAAAGTTTTGAAAATAAAAAAAACGTATTTTAATTCAACACGTTGTCACGCATTATGATTTCTGTCAACAGTAAAATGAAGAAGGTTGAATCACATCTGAGATTTCGAAGAGAAAATGAAAACAGGAACTGCGCTAGCTTCAGTAGAAGGCAATGAATTAAGTACGTAAATGGAGATAACCCCGTCTTGGTTTAAACTCATGCACACATAGAGATGATGAAGATCTCTTTCAACTGGGGCAAGTTGAAACCTCATTACAACGATGGAACAATTAAACGATAGTCATCTCCCTTGAATCCACTCCTCCGCAACAATTAGAAGGAAAAAAAAGAATATCTGTTTAACTTGCACAACTTTCTCCTAGCAATGGTTGTTCTTCAAACCTAATTGTATAGAATTTTAACAGTTCCGGCTGTTATAGCTAATATAAATCAAACTATTTATCATATTATCAACCAATCAATATTATAAATCAACCAAGTTAACGATATTATCCTCAAACAAATGAATCTTTATTAGCGTAACTATTATATATTTGGAAAGGTTTTGGAAATAATGGCATCATTAATAAATTCATAAACCATGCATATGAATTTAAACAAACCGGAATGCTAAGTTACAAAACAACAAGCATGCAGCTGAAGTTCTAGAATTCCAGGATTCCTCCCTTCGTGAGTAAACTGTTCAAAATCTTTTGTAGGTGAAAAGAGGTAGGGGATGTCTGTCGGTCAGACAGGTTTCTTTTTCGATTAAAATTTAGAAATCGAAAATAAAATATTCCCCTTCTAAAAACAAAGTTCATTTAAATGCATTCTGAAACTTCGAGAAAGCCAAATTTGATAATAACTTTCATATAGTATACATTTATATAGTATCTTTAAATCCATTCCATAATACAATATCTTTATAGCCATTTATTTTTCTTTACTAGTTACGATAATTTCTTTTCTCCCGGGAATTGCTAGAAATTATACACAATTTATATTTGACAGAGAAAAAAAAAGCCGTTGTAGGAAATATCAGGCAATGGTTCTTACACCTAAAATACCAGTTTAAAGAATACTGGGCAATTGTATAACGGCAATGGCATTCTGCCTTAAAAAAATCAATGTTGGGAATGTCGGTTAAAAGCATACCAGGCAATGGCCCAAAGCCTTAGAAAGCATAAGTGTAAGGAATACAGGATAAGTGAATCTCGGGCAATGGTACTTACTTTATCTTAAAAACGTCGATTACGATGTACTTTATACGTTTCCAAATACAAAAATAGAATGGCAACAATCCACTTTCAATCTTTGAAATAAAAAACTAGCACTGCTTTTTTTTCCTTCCCTTTTTTTGTAATCTAGCTACCGGGATAACCATTTTGTTTTATTGATAGAAATATGACATTTTCTATTAAGCTTCTTCAAAACAATCTAAGGAAAGCTTCCACAAAAAAAAAGCATTAAAGTAAAATTTTTGGAACTGTTTCTTAAACACCGTTTCCCGTTAACGTTAAAAAACCTGGTTCCAGTTTACGGAAAAGCTGGAAATTCGAATTTCTATCCCACAATGAGACTCCACAAAATGAATGGAAAAAAATTTTTTTTAGGGATTTAAATTCTTTTTTCCAAGATAAACGTTGTTTAACACCAAGGTTATATATTTTAAACTATTTGGAAAAGAGTGTGTTGTCCATGACCGGTTATTACTGCTACCTATGACCTTATAGCAATACATATTTCATTACCAAAAGTAAATGAAATTTTAAGATTGCCAATTCATCTAAAAATTGCAGTATTTGTTATTTTGAAACGGTTACTTGCATGTAACCATTATTTGAAAAAGTAATATTTGAGAAAATAGAGACAATTTAAATTAAAAAATTGCAGTATTTGTAATTATAGAACAATTATTTACCCATAACTGTACGTATTATTAGGAATTAAGATTCTGCTTCAACTAAAAATTCAATACTTGTTACTTTGGAAAGGTTACTTACAAATAAATGTTATTTAAGTTTGTAATACTTGAAATGAAGTTTCTGTTATAATTAACCCATATTTTCATCGAACAATTAAAAGGCATTCATCACCCCTACAAAAAAAAAACTGTTATGAACATAATACTTGAAATCGAGATTACTTTCTATCCGATCTTTCAGCTGAAAGCAATAAGAGATTCATATCAAAAAAGTAAGTGATACTTCAGGATATCCGATTTAACTAAAAATTGTAATATCGGTTACTTTTTTAACAGTTACTCGCACGTAACTGTTATTTAAGAACTTAATATTTGAAACAAAGTTCCCATTATGACCCTTTATATGGAACGATTAAAAGATATTCATTTCCCTTGAAAGAACTCCTCCACAAAAATCAGACGGAAAAAAGAAAAGAATATATATCTATTTGTCTTGCAAAACTTTCTCGACATCGATATGAAATGTAAAGAGAAAAAATTCTATTATAAAAGAACCGGAATACATGCCTACTCATGCCAACTCCAGAGAGAAGAAGACATTGACTTTCTCGTAAACGAGAATTTTGACAACGAATTTTATAATAAAAAGCGCAGTTGTGTAGGCGTCTGCTGTCTGAATCTACAGAAGTTGTTGGAGAGAAAGTAAACTAGCAGGTTTGTCGACAATGGCAAGGCTGATGGAGAAGAAAAGAGAAAAAGAGCAACTCTCGGTTAATATTCAGTCTCAACAGAATAAAAGAATTAAATTTGGAAAAGTAGATGAGTGTGGTAAGGATTATATATGCAATTTTGATTGAACAAGTATGTAGTAGGGGATGTGCAATTTACTTCCATACTTTGATCCCTTTTTTGATCAGTTCGAATATTACTTTTCTTGATGTCTAATGCTCATACAAGAAGCCTGAGTTGTATAACTATATAAAAACCGTCGATGTTATTGATTTATCATTTCTCAACTGGGGCCCCTTTAAACACCTCGTAGACATTAAAAAAGAGATGCTGGTTTGGTGATTTGCTTATTTTTGCTAATAAGGAGGTGTTAGAGCAATGCTCAAGATCAATATATTCCCTTATCTGTAAATTATAAATTTGATTAAATTCTAAGGAAAACTTAATCAAATTTTTTTGTAAATTACAAATTTGAGGAAAACTTAGTTTTTAAAAATGGTTTCGTAAGCATGGGATGGGAATGCTTACGATTTGATTATTTTTGTTGACAATGTTTTAGAGGATATCCAAGATCACTAAATATGCTTACGTAATTTTTGAACGTATGAAAGAATATACGAGGGCCAAGGAACCAGTGGTTTTCAATGAAAGTTTAGTTCCAATTTTTATAAAAAATGTAAAACAGGCATATTTAGCGCTGTTCTTCAAAATTTTATACAGAGAAAATATAAACTATAATAGTACTGGGACCTGAGATACAATTGTGCCTTAGAAAACTAAAGGATAAAGTAGAACAACTATGAAGTAGAAATAGAACACACAATGATAAGAAAAAGTAATAACTGTACTGTAAACTAACCGCAATTGTTGTCAGTAGCATGACAAACCTTCAAAGCTTATTTAAAAATTTATGTTTTTACTGAAGCTCAGGAAATGCGGATCAGGTTTCACATCTATCAAAATAGAAAGAAGTTAAAAAGAATTCATTTTGTTCATTGAAAATTCAATAAGTTTGGAAAGGAATTATCTGCATTAATAACAATAAAATAAGTTTCAATTTTAAGCTTCATAATCCACAGTTCACTCCAAATCAATATTTACTTTCAATTTAAAAAATCTCTTCAACGATATAAATTCCGTTGAAAATATTTGGAAACTGATTTGATACTTGACGTAGTGGTCAAGGAGCTGACCTCACTTCAGAAAGGTTCTGGGTTCGAATCCCGGACAAGGAATGAATGTTCTTTCATTCTCTGTACTGTCTGTCTTTAATATGGAAGCAACGTTGTCCCACCTAATATGGTACCCCTGAGAGAGTGGCCAACAAATCTGCTCACCAGAGCAGATTTGTAGAACAATTACATTGATTGCTCAGTAGAGCAGATTAGGTATCTACTGATCCAAGCCCATAATTGAAGTCAAAAATTGTCCATCACGTCGTCAAAACGTTTAAGCAAACGAGAAAACACTTTTCTAAACGAGAAATAATTCTAACAATTTATGAATTCCGCATTTATAAATTCTAAAATTTATGAATTCCGCGGCAAATATCTAACAGGAAGATTGCTTAAGTTATTTCTTTCTGGATCGAGAAGTGATCTCAAGCATTTCCAAACAATATATCACGTGTTAAGGCCCATAATTGTTGTCAAAAATGGTCACCCCACGTCGTCAAAAAGTTTAAACAAACGAGAAAACACTTTTCTAAACGAGAAATAATTCTAACAATTTATGAATTCCGCATTTATAAATTCTGAAATTTATGAATTCCACTGCAAATATCTAACAGCAAGATTGCTTAAGTTATTTCTTTCTGGATCGAGAAGTGATCTCATGCATTTCCAAACAATATATCACGTGTTGAGGCCCATAATTGTTCTTTGCTAACTAGCGCGTCGTCAGAAAAGTTTTAACAAACGAGAAAGCACTTTTCTAAACGAGAAAAAGTTCTTTATTGTCTTCCATCGTTTGAACCATTTTGTAGATCAGAATTTCTGCTCGTTGTTCCGCTCTGATTGAAACGAGGCCTCTTTCTAAGAACGTCATTTTTCTCGTGAAAGTTATGAAAAAGGATAATCCTGCATGTTTTACATGACGGAACGCACTTCTAACTTAGACATTTCGGCCTCTCCCTTCGGGCTATTGAAGTGAAATGAAGACAATGCTAAATAGAATGCACTGGAAATTCTATAATTTAGGAGTCAATATTCGTGTTCTAACATGACCTGTATTCCATGCATGCTGCGAGCTAAATTTGATTAGAATACGATTTTAGTTAAAAACTATTGCATTCAAAAAGTTTTAAAGAAAACTATAGGGAGCTAAGCAACCTGTTTGCTACTTTTCCCCAAGCACCGATGATTGCTTCTCAATAATTGTTGCTTCTTTACTGTAAGAAATTCCGAATAAAATTGCGAACGATAAAAAGTAGTGAGCATGTTACATGTTACGGATGCTGCATCCGAAAAATTCATTTTACTATACAATCCATTTTTACTGTAAAATGTTAAACCGTAGTTTTCACTGTAAGGTTTTTAATTACAATGTTTCAGTTTACCTTCATAAAACGATACGATTTTTTGTACGAAAGATGGAATTATTTACTACTAAACTGAATTTCGTAAATACAAGACAATTTATCCAAAATAAACTATAGAGCTTTATCCTATGCAAAATTAATTCCTTCAGTAACTTTTGAAGGTCGGTCTGGTCTCACTTTCAAATGTATCCCGCAGAAGCATTAGATTACCACTGGCTAATTTTCCGTGCATTTTCGTAACATTTTTGCAAAATTCCAAGCCCTCACAAACGAACTAAATGATGGCTATCGTTAAAATAAATAAAGATCAATGAAAGATACCCCACACATGTTGAAAGAATTACACCAGGCATTTAATATAACTCAAAAAATACCAAAATAATCTATAGGTCTAGGGAAAGAACACTATACTCACCATTCCTTTAGAATAGTGGCGTTGACCATGGTTACGAAGTTTAACTATTTCAAGTAGGGGTGTTAGGTCAATATTGAAGATAGGTTTGCATTCGCGTAGGCTTGAAAAAGGGAATCAGGGGAGGGAGATGCTCCCCTAATTTTTGTAGCAGGCAACTTTAGCAGCAGGCAGCTTAGAGAGGAGGAAATTTCTTTCGTTATGGGCAAACTATATATTGAAGTTTAAGTAAGTTAAATTTTAATAATCTATTCAGTAATTACGATATTTTCAAATATTTTTCAACAAACAATATATCATTGTCACAGTTCTCGTAAAAAGGCTGTAGCAAACTTCAGACTCACAATAGGCCATGACTGCTTGGCACAGCACCTCAACAGAATAGGTATCCTTCCATCTAGTGAAAGTCAAATCTGCAATTCGGGAACCATGAACTCATACCACTTGCTTCTATGCCCTTTACTGGACAAACAATCTCAAGAGGGGGTTATCTCTGTAAACTTTACTGGGATGCCAGAGATCACATGAACACTCTGTAACGACTACTCCTCATTCTTCACTATATATATTTTTTTACTTTAATTTTATCCTTGTGTTCTTTTTGTGTCAATATGCGTTCGACATGTGTTTCCTTTGTTTGTTAATGTTTAATTTTGTTCCTTTTTACTTCTTGTTTATGTCCACTTAAAGCTGAACACTGTATATGGATTAATATTTCCAATAAAGCTATATGTAACAACATATATCATTGTTTTAAAAAATATGAAATACTTTAAGTATAGTAGAAAAGTTAACTAAAATATGATTGATGTAACTTTAATACAATTTGTCATATATATTATTCAGCGCAGGTTGCAAATAGGAACACCTGTTTTTAGTATATAATTAAAGAAAGAAAATAATCTCTCTAAAAATAAGCTTTCGATTAAAGAGTTTTAAGCAACAGCCACACTATAAGAAATTCCAGATCATATTACTCTAAAACGTACACAGACTATCAGGGGGCCGGTACTTTTTACCGTAAAACTTTACGAAGCAAAAAAATCTTAGATACATTAACTTTTATAGTTATGTTTACTGCGAATTCACTATAATTACATAAATATTACTGTAAAAGTTACTGTTTATAATTTTAGAGTAAAAATGGATTTTACAGATACTGCTCTCCGGATACCAGTACTTTTTGACATAATTTGATCCGAAGTTTCATACAGAGCAAATATGAGTTTATAATGGTTGTATGGTGAATCAATATCTTATGTTTTGGTGGTGCAAAGGTAATATACATGGAAACACCTGTTTTTAATACATAAGTGAAGTAAAAATATGTAAATAAAACTATTTACAAATAAATTCTGGTCAAGCTTAATGTTTCGCTTTAAGAACTTTCTAAAATAATTTAAAGGAAAATGCATATAAGTATCCCTTTCGATCGACCCTCATAAAATATTTAAAAAAAATTCTATTATACACCCGTTTTTATCCGTCAAACAAAGTTTTCAATAATGTATATTATTCCAGCCACTTTAGCTCCGTATGAACTTAGGAAATTGAAAACTCAAGAAATCAAAGTCGACCAGGGCACGACTCTTAAAAAGAAAGGGTCAATCACGGTACAGACCACACTACTTAAAGGTCAATTGGCCGACTTTTCTACAATTCAATCCGAGAAATAGAACCACGATCGTCTGCGGCAATAAGATATATTCCATTCTTCAACCCATTTCGAACAATTTTCTTTCTTATTTGGGTGATTTTTCTTTCCGTATCACTTACCAGCATCGTTTGTATGTATAGGCAGTGAGTATTCACGCATCGAGAGTCCCACATGATTATACCATCTCCACAATTTCCCTTAAATGACACCGACAAAGTTCATAAAGATGTCTTCTGCGGAATAGAATATTCAAACGAAAATAAAATGGTCATGCTTCCGAAAAGGGTAGGCGGTAGTGGAACTTTTTTTTTTCTTCTTTCTCGGAACAGCTTGGTAGAACAATGTCACGTCAAAACAGCAAAAGTGGGTGAAAGAGCTACGAGATAGTCGTGTTCGTTTTATGCCGGAAGTTTTTGTAATCGGGAATAAGATATAATCAACAGCAACAATGAATTTACTTATGAATAATTGCATAACGATGCTTATTCATGAAACTTGCCCCCGACAAAACTAAAGTTAAACCAAATTAGGATATAATAATAAAAATATTAAAGTGATTTATATGCATTTATTCGTGCATAAATTCATTTCATTGTAAGGTTTTTGGAAATGGCTGTGCTTTTTTACGATTAAATTGCCAATTTATAAATAACATTTACTAGTCTAGCTGACATAATAAAAGGCGGAACAGAATTGCAGAACAAAATACTTTAGATTTCTATGAAAGAATAAAATCAAACTTTGCAAGTACATTTCGTTAATTTTTTAACGAAATTCTACGAATTTTCTACAAAAAATTCCGTTAAAAGACTGATCCCTCAAGCTTATAAAAATTTCCAATTTGTGAATGAAAATTTTATCAATCATGATATCAAATAACCATAGTTCCACTTTCTTAAATTGGTTCATCCAATAGAAAAAGTTACGTATATCTGATATTTTTTCTAACTAATATTATTTTGGCTATTCAGATGCACAGCATGTTTTCATTTTAAGAATCCTGCTCATATTTTGAATTAGAATATTGTACAAATATTCAGTGGAAGAAACCTGTACTAATATGCAATTCAAGAATCCTGTTCCCATTTTCAATTAAAGAAGTAAGCAAAAAAAAAAAAAAAAAATTATGTAATATTCCTGTGTACATTTTCAAGGGGAAAAGAAACCTGTTCAAAACAGTAATTCAGGAATATGTGTCCAGGTTTAAAATTAAAAAAATAATAATAAATTAAAAAAATTTTAAAAATCTGTACAAATATTGAAAACAAGAATCGTGTTCCTATTTAAAACGGAAGAAGCAAGTAAAAATATGCTGTGGAAGCATACTGTGGGTATTTTCAAAGAAATATACAAATATGTGATGCAAGAAACATTTTTCCATTTTTAATGGCAAGAGCAAGTAAACTATACTCTATGGAAGAAGCTTTTGTGTGCTTTCAATTAAAGAACCTTGAAGAAAAAATGTATTAGAATCATATTCACATTCTGTATTTTAATGGGTGAATAATGTTCACATTTTTAAGTCTCCCCGTATAGTAAATGGTGACTGTTGCACGCTAAATCTGCCGAGTCACAAAGTCCTATATGTTCCCATAACTAATCATACCTCTGGGGATACTGATTCAGGAGTTTCCTTGTCTTCTGGATTGGTTCAAAATTACTAAGCTACGGAGTTGGACATTAGTAAACGTAAACTCGAAATTGGGTTCACATTATAAGTAAGTAAAAATATTCAACGAAAAAAAAACTCTGCGCACATTTTCAAAGGAAGCTACCTGTTCAAATATGTAATGCAAGAATCATGTTTATATTTTCATTGGAAGAATTCTGAATAAGTCAGCAGTGGATGAATCATGTTTCCATTTTCAAATGAAGAAATTTGAGTTTGAAAAAAAAAATGTATATTT
Organism: Parasteatoda tepidariorum; assembly: GCF_982258835.1. NCBI lineage: Eukaryota > Metazoa > Arthropoda > Arachnida > Araneae > Theridiidae > Parasteatoda > Parasteatoda tepidariorum. The sequence continues at coordinate 69,604,622 of NC_141755.1, read as the reverse complement.
GCATGTAAAGTGTTAAATTAGATAATTCTCTCCTCAAAGTTTTTGCTTCCTTACTGATTAAACTTATTTTCCTTACTTAGGTTTCAGAAAGTGTGACTATATTTATATCCAAAACATCGAAATAAATGTACAGCCCGAATCCGATTTCTTTAACAAAGTTCCAAGCAGGTTCTATAAAAATATTTGACAAACCTTTCTCCCAATTTCAACAAATGATAGTAACGAACCCTACTTCATCGTAATATCTCAGTGATTATGAGGGCAATATATCATAGCAATTTATTAGAAAGTTGCAGCAAACTGTTACACAACTTCAACAGAAAAAGCTATTACACTTCCATGAATCGGAATGGAGATAATAAAAAGAAGCCATTTCGAAGTCAATTAGAACATTTCTATTCGAACCTTCAACTCACCAATTCTTGCGAAAAGGGGCGGATGGAAGCAGCCTTAATAAGGGAGATCCACCCTATGGGTGATGTGCGGTTTTTCCAAGGAACGATTCCGAATTAAGTACCATGGACGACCTTGTCAAGTTCATTTGAGAATGCGCATTGAAGCAGAAGGTGTGCAGCGAGACAGGTGGTGTGTGTGTTCCAGGGGATGTTGCCATTGCGAGACGGAAAAATTGCCCATTCAAATGACGCTCATTTCCTGAGTATCCGGGATTTATAACCCTGAGATCATATAGGGTGAAATATATGCGCCCTACTGAGTGGAGTTGTTTTGGAACAAATCTGTTCCTGGAAATAATGTCTGCACTTCGATGGAAATATGATAATGATTCTAACCTTACATGCACTGCTGGAACCCAAGAGTAGAATATCGCAAATTGATACACAGAGAATAAAAACTCTGGTAAAATTTCTGTATTGTTGTATGGTAATGGCAATTTTAGTTTAATGACAATTTATTCTGATATTAAAAACCAAAATATGCAATATTTAAACCATTCATTAGGTAATTTTTCCGTTCATATGGTAACGGGTTATCGGAAATTCTGGTTTACAAAATTATAATTCTTATTACCACACATTTAGTAAAAAAATACAAAACTCAAAAGTAAATTTAAACGAATACAATTTCATGCTACGCTCTAAGGTATCACTATAAAATTACCATATTTCACCACATTTATCAAATTTTTTTCACACATTATAAAATTATGTTTAATTGTTAATTTTACCAAAGCTCTATACTATAAAAATTATCTAGTTTTTAGGTGTTCTCATAGATACATGGTAAATTTTAATACATTCTGGTAGTTTTAACCATACTGTTTTTCTCAGTGTAGCTATGCTTTGCATCAGTAGGATTAAAGAATTACCTGATATTGTCTACATAAATTATCGACTTATAAAATATCTTGTGAAAATACGTTTCTAGCCCGTTTTCACATAGAAAAAAATTTAGAATTTTTAAAAAAAATGAAGCTCCCAGAATGAACTGAAATTTTTTTTTTTTTAATTCAATTATTTAACCATTTAACGCCCAATTTTCATTAAACATATTTTTCATACTTTTTCACTATTTGTATTAATTTAAATCTGTGAAAAATAGTATATTTTAATAATTTATGGATATGAAATACATCATGAAACATTTTTCTATGTTAAAGGCAAAATCTTTCAAACACGGCTCACTTCCTCAGCAAACTGGCTTTGCAACAGAAAGGTTCTGGGTTCAAATCCCGGGCAGGGCATAGATGTCCTTTCATTCTCTGCACTATCTGTCCTTACTGTGGGAGCAACGTTGGCCCACCTAATATGGTGCTCCTGGAAAAGTGGCCAACAAATATGTCCTTCAGATGCCTGTGTGACGTAGTCATTCCCCAGGCGGGCATTGGAAGGGGGGGGGAGAAAAAAACGGCTCACTTCCGAACAATAATTTTTCTAGTTTGCAATTATTTAGATTAGATTGAAGAGAAGCAGTAAATCATAATTTAAATTTCGAAATAAATTATTGATAAATTTTTGAACATGAATGAAATGACTTTTTTTGGATTTCATATTTTAGTATAAATACAATTCTGATAATTTAACAGATTTCCTTTAGTAACTATTAAACTGGTTTTTACAGTTAAAAACTACCAAAATATATTTTTACAGCAATTAGAGCGTCAGAAAAGATATACATAAAGGTGTGACCGGTGTCCGATCTGCGCCAAAGTCATTAAGAAAATTAAATGATCTAATGTTGTTGAATGAGACATAAATTGTGATTAGTGTTTAAATATTATTTGTATATGGTGAGATTTCTCGCACCTGCGAAAATTGCTGAAAGACATGATATGTCTTTATTTAAAAAAATGCGTTTACGAAAATGAAAGTAATACCGAATTTCATCAAAATTATAAAGAAAACAGTAAACATATTCAATAAGCTCAATTGTCCCTGATTGAAGAAAAAAGACTTAGATTCATTTTTTTCTGAAACAAGTCGATTCTGCTTTTTAACAATTTATATTTCATAAATCCAAACTATAACTAAGCACACACGAAGGTTTGAAATCAGAAAGTTGTTAGAAAATTTTTAGTGACTAGAAATCGAGAATTCTGTTGATACGTCTTTTTCTTTCACTCATGCAAACTTTATGTTAACGAAGGCAAAAATTAAACGAAATCCCACCAGAAATTAGGGAGTAGAGAATAAAATTTTTACATTAAACAGTTCCTAAGTATTGTTTCCAGATAAGTACAGGACAGAATTAATACATGAAAAAAATTGAAGAAATTAACCTAGTGAGGCAGAAGAAGTCTTAGTGAAGAAAGCATTGAAATGAACTTTTAAAGCAAGCAGAAGAAACCTTCATAAAATATTATGAACAATACCATTTGAGTATCTGATCTTTTAAATGCGTGTATAAATTTTATGCAATGGGGGACAAAATTCATCTAGTGTTCAGAAATTATCCTAGATAACAGCACAATACACAGAAGCATTTCATTGCCTACATTGAAATCATATTCTTTTTCACTGAAAATCAATTTAAAAAATGCTTTTCTGAACTATTTGAAAATTTGACTTTTCATATTGCCGAAGTGCTTCAATAAAAAAAAAGAGTAATAATTTATTTCGTCGTATATTATAGAACTCAAGATTATCTAATAATAAAAAAATAAGAATGAAAATTGAACTTTCCAGGTGCAGGCCGTCAACTAATTTTTTATTATTGAACATCGCGTGATAATAGTGGGTGTGGTTAAAGGTTTTTTCAAAAAAGATCGTTACGCTAATGATTGGATGATTACCTCATCTCCGAACCAATCAGCACCCTTCCTTTTCCGAAGAGAAATTATACAGGGTATTTTAATTAGCAAAAATTGCAAGTTTCCCAACTGATATGAGATTAATTTCCAAAGTAGAAAGACAGCAAATTAGCAAGCTTTTTATTGTTGTGTCGAAAATGCTTCAAATGACCAAAACTTTTAGATTATAATCTCGAAGCTGAAATGAACACCGTGTCAACAAACCGATTGTTAATAAAAGCATTAAATATAATAATCAAATATTAAGTACAATCATTTGTTTGTTTTCTCATAGGAAAAAAAAGGTTACAAAATAAAGAGGTGTTTAATTGGGTTGGGGAAATAAACATAGTTCATTAATTCTCATTAAAAACTAAAGCATGTTGCAAGTGGCATAAATCCTGTTTCCTTTACATTATTTCGCTGTTTATAATTAATCATTAAAATTGTTTAATTTCTATATGTTATCGTCACAAAAATATTGACACAAGTTCATTTGTTTCTACAACAATGTTATTATAAAACAGTATCTCTAATAATACATATTAGTTTTTTAAAGGTTATTAATATTTTATAAAGATTTCCTATAATATAAATAAAGGCATTTTGAAATGAAAAATGTTCAATTGGATTTAAGATGCATGTTCAGTTTCGGAAGAGTATCAATTCATAAAAACTAACGCTGAATTTCTAAGTAAGTTAATAAACATAATAATAACTAATTTCCTAAACCTGCCATAATTCCCATAAACGTTAAAAAATATTACTGTAAAAATAGTGTACTTATGAATTTCACTGCATTAAAAATTGTCTTGCATATCAATGAAAAGGTTTTGTATTATTATGATGAGAAAAAAGACAACTAGCTATTAGTAGATAAAAAAAAATAATACTGGCAAATTCCATTAACATAATAATCATCCATAAATGCACAAAAATATTTTTTCAAAAGCCATTTCAATTAAAATTTTATTGTTTTGTACTCAAAACGAAAACAAATTTAATTTACTATGAGGAAATGATTTTAAAAAAAAGAAAAATATGTAATAGACAAATATCGGCGGAAAATTTTTTTTCAGAGACACACTAGAAATTTTTTTTAAAATTTCATTTCATTTTAAAAAAATTAATTGTTTTGTGTTTTAACAACTACTAGTCATACTATAATTATATAATTCAAAGAAAAGACGACTAATTGGAAGAAAAAAAATATATTTAATGATAGAAAATGGTTTTTTCATGGTTTTGCATTCAATTTTTTACCAACATCAATTTGTGCTATTATGATGAAATAATTTTGAGAAAAAAAAAAGAAAAAAAAGATTCATAATGGACAAACATAAACGAAAAATAGATCGTATTAAATAAATCTTATCTAGTAAAGTGTGCACTAATTTTCCATGAATTAAAAGAAAAATACAACGATTTCTTTTCTAATTTCATTTTTTTTTTAAAACTTCTATTTTGTAATTCAACAATAACAATTAGAGTTATTATGATTATATGATTCAAAGAAAAAACAGATAATCGAAAAAAACTATTTGTTTACATTTAATGACACAAATCGGTTTTTTCATGGTTTTAGCATTCTATTACTTGCGTAAAAGATTACCTAGCGGAAAGGTCATTCGATGAACTAATTCCACAAAACGGAATGAGAAAACTTAATGAAGGTTCGTTACAGAGACACAATAATGGCTGAAAAGGAAGGGGAAGACCTTCAATTTAGAAGAAAAAAAACAAAACTCAGTGACATTCGAACGGTTACTCTTGAGAAAATACTAGACCTTGAAGTTGAACGGCGCTAATGAAGTTTCCTAACTGCTGCTGTAAAGCGTGGGTTACTTAAAAATACAAGAATTGGCAATACGAAATCGTGGATCTTCCAGTTCTACAAGGTGTGGTGTTGTAATGGTCGTTATTTTATCGATTTTGTTTTATCATTTTTTTGAATTGATTGACAATTGAATGAACTACTCGGTGAAAAGCTTTTTGTAAGGCACAGCAAAACAGTTTGAAATTCGGGAACATGTTAAACACTTATATAGTTCAACTTTAATGCCATCGTTAATGTAGTGCTATGATTAACTGTATTATGGTTCTTCTAAAACTTGATTGCATTATAATTTGGTCGAACGGAAACATTGTTGCTTTGGATCTTCCAGTTCTACGAGGTGTGGTGTTGTAATAGTCGTTGTTTTAACATATTTTTCATTATTTATTTCAAATTGATTGGCAATTAAATAAGCGACTAAAAAAAGCTTTTTGTAAAGCACCACAAATATCCTACTAGAAATTTGGGAACGTGTTAAACACTTATATAGTTCAACTTTAATGCCATCGTTAATGTAGTGCTATGATTAACTGTATTATGGTTCTTCTAAAACTTGATTGCATGATAATTTGGACAAACGGAAACAGTGTTACTTTGGATCTTCCAGTTCTACGAGGTGCGGTGTTGCAATGGTCATTATTTCAACCTATTTTTCATTATTTGACAATTAAATAAGTTACACTGATGAAAAATGTTTTGCAAAGCATCACAGATACCCTGCTAGAAATTTTGGAAGGTGTTAAGCACTAATGTTGTTCTAATTTAATGCCACTATTAATATAGTAAGGTTAACAATATTATTTTCCCTCAGTAACTCGATTACATGATAATATGGTAAATTTAACACCTTTATTAAAATTGCAACAAATTTGACTCGTAGTATGGTTTGGATTATGATTATATTCTAGTAAAGGTAAGTTTGAAGTAGAGAAAGTTACTATCTTGACAAGATGTGTGATTGCCTTTCGAATCATTTTTTTCATTTATTAATAAATAAATTAATTATTTCTTGGTTGAACTCTCTGCAAAATCGGTTAAACTTTTAATTATAATATCGGTATATTGGATCATAAATACTGCACAAATTTGCCACTGTTATAAGAAGGTGTTAAATTAAGTCATGTTCTTGTAAATCACAGAATCGAGTAATTGAATTCATATAAGATTAATTAACAGGAATTTTTTGCCATTACTTTTCTGTAGTCCTATAGTTAGTTTCTAGTTTTTCTGCAAGAAATTTTAGTACAATTTTTTTTTTTAAAACTGCATTTCAGTGGCTGTAAAAAAATGGGTATCTATGAACCATAGTTGAACGGTTTCAAGTAACTCATACTTTTAAATGCTTGGGTTGTAAAGTGCAGTGCTATTTTATTAGTATAATACTAGGAAGCATTTAGGATAAACGGATTTCTATTTCAAGAAAAACATCAGCTTAAAATGAAAAAAATACCACCCGGATCTAGGGACATATCTCCTCGAAGAATTTGAGAAAAGATTGATAACACTGATACCATCAAAACAAGATATTGATATTATTCGATACTATTAAAACAAATAATCGATGCAACTTGATTCTTAAGAGTATCGATATTAAATTTAGATTTCGATTTTAGATAATTAACACTCATTAATATATAATTTTCTACATTTTTATGCCTTAATAAGCTCAATATTCTAGTTTTGAAAATTATATAAATACCAGCGGTTAAAGTAAAAGAAGAATTTTAAATAGGAAGCCTTCTTTAAAAGTGGGATTTAGCCTATTATTATGTTTGCGCCAGATTTCGAGCATATAAAAATAATTTAAATCGCAACTCCATCTTAGCAGATATATCGATATATTGATATCACTAGCAGATAGGTAGTATCGATACATCGATATTTTATTTAATGTCACAAGTTGGGATTAAAGTTCAGAGGGTTAACTGACCAAAATACAATCACCGTTTATATTTTAAATCTTTTTTAGAAGATATCTATTTCAAAATATATGTAATTACGACGACAGCTAAAGCATTTATAAAATAAAGTTACCATTTTTTCAATACGAGCCATATATTCCTGAGATCCCGCTTACATAAAAACGCTTTAGATGTAATGATTATCCGCTATATAACATTTTCACTTTACCTCATTAACTATGTCTAGAACGGAAAGTTAATTAATTCATTCTGCATTGTGTAAATATTCATAAAATGAAACAAAGAAACATGGTAGCACCTTTTAATTTCATTTTTTCTTCACATCAACAAAGTAGCCATTACTTTTAAATGTGTCCCTAATCGCTTCACAATTCACTGAATGGGGAGAGTTGTGGACAAAGCTTAAAGATGTCGTAAACAAGTTCATCATAACAAATTTTCGATCAAATAACACATCAAGGGAAATGAATTACGAAAAGAAGTAGGTTAACTTAAACTGTTTCATGTAAAGTAAGTGGTGTATCACCACGCCCCTGGCTTATTCAGTGGTGTGTCAGGGTCAGTGGAGTCGTGACATTTTGGTCAGTAGGGCGGACGCTCACTTTAAAACAAAAGAAAGAAGTCTCACGTGGGATTGAGGTGTTCCCTATCCAAGGGGGGTTTGTCCAGGAGACGATGGTGACAAATTGTAATAAGGATCGATGACTAAATTTGTCTGCTTGAAGCTATTAGTTTCGTTTGATGAAAGCATCATGTTTGATTGCCATATGCATACATTTATTTTTATTGTCCATTAAGTTTAAACGTTTGTCTGAGGGTGATATGTAATCAAGATTTAAAAATACACAATTTCTTTAAGACATATAGAAAACAATTTTTTTTTTTTTGGAAGATCAGATTTGAACAACCAGATTAATAATAATAAGAAGGCTTTAAAAAGCTTAGGTTAGCAAAACGCTTTTTTTTTGTCATACTATTATCTTGTATAGTATTTAAGAAACTTTCGAAAATTAAACTAATTTCATTATGATATAAAAATTAAACACGTATAAAAATTAAAGTTCAGAAAAACGCTTAGTAAAAATTTCGATGTTTCTTTCAAAAATAAAATTTTTCTATAAAAACGATTACGAGAAAATTTAAAAATTTACATTTTCGTAATTATTGCATATTTTATATTAATTGAAACCCGAAAAAGTAGAAAAATATACCATTTAATACATATTTTATATTGCAAAAATGTACCATGGCAAAATATGACAGACAGTGGTTTCTAATGTGTGTTATAACATATTTGTGTTTGGCATCAGTGTTTCACAAAGAACGTCCATGATGTGTGGGCGATAAGTGATTTATACTTAAGCACGTAGTCACTAACATCCCCGGACCTCACACCATGAAGTTTAATGTCATTAAGTTACGTCAGAAACACAAGAAGAATCGAACATTTGAAACTGGAAAAAAGAAACATTAAACATTTCTCTTTAATTTTTACTAATCTCTGGAACTTACAAGGTAAGATCTCCGTGATGTTGCTTTCAGTTATCCCAGAGACTCACCTCGTGGTTGCTAGACAGTAGTATTTATTAAAATATGTGTAATAGTTTCAAATACATAAATTTTTAAAATTCGGTCATATATGTGTTTGTGCTTACCTTGCAAAATACTATAAGCAAAAATTCTTAACAAAAGCCAAGTGGAAAAAGTAGTTTATTAAGGGATGGCCGTGCTTAAGAGGCGGTGAACTGGATGGAACTCAGGGCTTTAATGGAAAGATTCAGGTATCTGCTGCAAGTTTTAACGAAAACTGGGCAGATGGTACGCGAGAAACAAGATAAACACCACAAAAGGGGGCAACTCGAAGAGTATAACTCATATTCTGTAAAGAAATTCCCAATCAAATTACAGTAACAGGCTAAAACTCTGATATACCGTAATTTTATGGTAATAAAAGTATAATAATTGAATCCCTCTAATTAAATACATATTACAGTAAAAATTACGATATAACATATTACGGTAAAAATGGATTTTAAGGAAAAATGGATGCACCCGAAGTGCCGATACATAATACCGTAATTTAATCCGGAATTTTTGACAGTGTAGTTCACGGAATCATTTGTTAAATGGTTTACAAAACTGTTTGTAACAACACTTTTGTAAGCCTTTAACGACTCGTTCCCTTTTTGGAGATTTTAATCTTGGCTGTAGTTAGTCCCAATTATAGCACAGGCTTTTATTTCATTTTAAAAATGTATTACTTAAACTAAGACAATGTAAGAAACCAAGTTTGTTTTATTTTTTAAAAAAAATGCTAAACAAAGGAGTTGATCGTATAACGTTGCTGGATTGGAAAATGCCCTCTGGCAGAACACGACATTAAAAAAAAAAAAAAAAATTGCGAGTTCATATACCGTTTGGTAACGTGGCGAATGCAGTTGGCGTGAAAAGGTACCGAGTAAAAATTACCAGAAATTTACTAATGAACATAATTATGTTTTTCAATATTTCACATTCGTAAGTTTGTAATATTTTTCATTTGTAATTGTAATTCGTTAAGTATTCTCTTTCAAAAATTTAAGCGTGTTATGCAGCTGAAATTTGAAAATGCAGCTAATACGTTTTACCTAGCTGAGAATCACTAAAAACCATGTCACGCCCCTATATCAAGGATCGCACCTATATTTAGTACATTGTATTATATACAATATTTAAATAAAGAAAGCATAAAATGTGAAGGAAGAGAAGTAAAGGAAACAATCAATGATACAACAATAAGATAAAGAAAATAAATCAATTTTTTTTTATCAATATTAAAACAACTTAAAACAATCTAGAGGTATCAACTTCACGGTCTCTTAAATGATCCCAAAAATGAGTTGCCAAAACCATTATTCTTAAAGTTTGAGTTATAAAGTGTAATAATAAACACTTCATCAAATACCTTGAAAATGAGTGAAAAGACAGTAAAAAATGTATTCTTTCCAGATAGAGTGAACTGTGACTTTGAAAAGTAAACAAACACCAATGAATTGAGAAACAATTATAATTGAAAACAATAGAAGGACATCCTTTTTAAAACACGGAAAGAATTTTTCTTTGCAATTGTAATAGCGGTAACGGATCTAAAATGCTTCGCAGCAAGTTGAAGTCAATTGGCTTATTTATATTAATTCATCATAAGATAAATAAGTCACTTGTTAGTAAGTGTTATATAAATAAGTGTTTTTATCATTATTGTTGTTGTTTTGAATTATATTACTCTTAATCTATACTTCTAGTTTACACCATTGCAATGTTTAAAAAAAAATTGGTGTATTGTTGCCACTATTTTTGGTGTTGAGAAAAACTAAAATTTTTCACAGTGCATGTTGTCTCATTTTTTTATTTATTTTTTCATTGTTATAGTTTTATTTATTTATTTATTCATTTTTTGTTTGTTTGTTTATTGACAACACATATTTTCCTGCGCATTAAAATCAATTTATGGCTTCATGGCAAAAACATTTAGATTATAAGACAAGCACATTTTTAGTAATATATTCGCACTAGTTCATATAAACAATTGTTATTTTGTCAATTTTATATAATTTTTTTTCACGATAACTACAGTTTTGTACTTAAAAATGAGTTTAGTTTACCTCTACAACCAAAAATTGTGGTCACTAATAACCAAAATTGTTTGCAGAATGCAAACATTATTGTTATTTAATGATATTTTAATTAACGTTAAAAATTTTAAGCAATGTAAATTTGTTTTTATATATATTTTTTAGATGTTTCCGAAAATTTTAAATTTTATGTGATTTTTATTATTATTATGTTTCAATGTTCATGACCAAAAAAAAAACAACTTAAAAACGAGACAAATAAATTTTGATTTATTTTTCATTTGATAATTTTTTATTTCTCCAAAATGAACTGCTCGAAATTTATTTAATTCAAAATTTCACAATTTTTTTTGTGGAATACATAAAAAATAAACAAATAAATGAGAAATAATTTTTTTAAGTCAGCTTTTTCCAGCTACGGAATCCGAAACAATCAAATTTCTTTTGGACCTACTTTTACATGAAGTTCATCAACAGGTGTATGTTACGGACGGGGAGTGTCGATGAAGCTTCAAAGCAGTCTAGGGTTGCATTTTAAAGCTTTTATTATGACAAAAAACACTTAAGTGGCAGTACAAAATAATTAGAGCTGGAACATCTTAATGAGCTCGCTCCCCGTAGCCGTTCAGTGAGAGAATGTAAGGGAGTCTGCTTACTTACAGGTGGCGCTGCATGGCGTATGCAACACTCTGTCATCCTGACTTAGTCGGTCTCCGACTAATTGCTTCAAAGGTAAATATTAAACATTATTAAAGGTAATAAACATAAAATATTGATGACAGAAATATTTTGACAATTGAATTGAAATATAAAACAATAAATTTATGAAAATTTAAATCTTAACTAATCTTAAATAAGTAATAAAAAGATATTTTCAAATATATAAATCCACAAATTTTTTTTTCTCACTTCTGAAAAATACGATCAATATGAATATATAGATCATTAAAATAGAAATTTGTCATTATATTCAGTTAAATATGTTCAATTAATTTTTGATTTATGCAATAAAATCCAAAATGAAAATAAATTTTAAAAAAAAATCGAAAGTCTGTGTAAAAGTTCTTGCACAGTTAAAAAGTTCATATAAAAAAAAGGAAAAAAAGTTTATGGATCTTCCCATGGTTTCATTAAGTCTGCTGATGTGGATGTGACAGTTGGTCCTTCTCCTATACCGATCTTGTGAACATCATATCTATCGTTGGGTCTAATTTTTGTCACTGTGTATGGACCGAAAAATTTTGGTCGAAGTTTCAAACCTGTCCCGAATTGGGTTCGTTTGATGGCAACTCTGTCGTGGAGCTTATACTTCGTTGCTGTCTTTCGTCTAGTATTATAATTGTGCTTGGTTTTTTCTTGCATCTCAAGTATATTGCTTTTTGCTTCTTTTCGCATTTGTTGTTGATTTTCAAGTAAAATATGTATGTGCTCTTCTTCGAGAATTTTCTTGATGTGCAGGTCTTCTTTATTCCTCATCTTAACTCCTGTTAAGAGCTCGAAGGGTGTAAACTTTGTTGTTGAAGAAACAGTGCTGTTGATTACACGTTGGATTGCTGGTACATGCTTGAACCATTTGCTGGGGTTGTCAAGGGATAACTTGGTGATGACTGAGATTATCGAAGTATGAAATTTTTCCACCTGTCCATTCCCACGTGGCTGACCTGTGGTGATTGTGACATGATCAATTTGTTCGTCTTCACAGTACTTCTTGAATTCTATTGAGGTGAATGCGGATCCTTTATCTGAGATGATTCTTCTTGGATTTCCAAAAGTAATTTGTTGCAGTTGTAGTTTATCCAAGGCATCTTTAGCTGATGTTGACTTGACTGGATAAATCCATAAGAATTTGGTGAAAGCATCTACGACGGTGTAAATGTATTTGTAATTCTTATGTGTACTGGGTAAGGGACCAAGAAAATCTATGTGGTATGTATCAAGAGGAATGTCTCCTTTTGGGATGGGATGTAAGAAACCTTCTTGTTTTCCTACTTTACGTGATGAGAGTATACATGGAATGCAATTGGAAATTACGTTTTCAACAGTCTTTCGCATGTTTGGAAAATAGAATTGTTGTTTTAGCAAATTTTCCGTTTTAATTATGCCAAAATGTCCTTTAGAATGTTCAAGTTGTACAATTTGTTTTTGCATGTCAAGTGGAACTACCAAAAGTTCTTGATCATTGACTATTTTGTAAAGCACATTGTTTTTTAATGTATAATCAGGTGCTGAAGAATTATTAATTAGTTGCTTTATACTTGCTGTAAACTCATCATTGATTTGTGCTTCTCTGATTTTCTGTGTTGATTCGTTGTATTGTATTACCATAACTGGATAGCGGCTAAGAGCATCTACATGTTGCATTCGTTTACCTGGCCGATGAAGTATTTCGTAATCAAAATCTTCTAAGAAGAGTGCCCATCGTGCTATTTTGGGTGGTAGATCTTTTTTTGTCATTGTCTTTTGAAACGCCTGGCAATCTGTATATATTTGGAATTTTGTGCCTATTAGATAGTGTCTAAATTTTTTTAATGCTGTAACTATCGCTAAAACTTCTAATTCGTAGCTGGAATATTTCTCTTCTTGGGGAGAAGTTTTACGACTCATGTATTATATGGGATGGAAATTGTTATCAGAGTCCTTTTGAAGGAGTATAGCACCAAATCCTTTAGCACTGGCATCACAGTGGAGTTGTAATGGAGTACCTTGCTGATAAAGATGTAAAACAGGTTCAGATGATAAAATTTGTTTCAGAGAAATGAAAGCTTGTTTCTGTGCAGGGCCAAAAATAAATTTGACTTTGTTTCGTAGAAGGTCGCTTAAAGGTCTTGCAATTAGTGCATAGTCTTTGATAAATTTTCTAAAGTATCCGGTTAGTCCTAAAAATGATTGAACATGTTGAGTTGTTTTGGGTTCTGGAAAGTTCATGACGGCGGTTGTCTTAGTTGCTGAAGGGCGAATGGTGTTTTGCTCAATAATATGTCCAAGAAAGGTTATCCTACGCTGTAGAAAATTGCACTTTTTGAAATTAAATTCTACACCATAACTAGAAGCTACTTCAAATACTTTTTTGAGTTTTACAATTCCTTCACTCTTATTTTTAGAAGGCACTATGATATCGTCCATATAAATTATAACAGTACCATCATTTAAAAGATCTTTAAAAATAATTTGAATGTATTTTTGGAATACTGAGGGAGAGTTACACAAGCCAAAAGGAACTTTGTTAAATTCGTATTGTCCAGTTGGTGTTACGAAGCTGGTAAATTTGCGACTGTCAGGTTCAATTGAAACATGGAAATAACCGTTCCTAAGGTCAAGGTTGGAAAATAACACTCCTCCTTGAAGTCTATCAAAAATGTCATCAATGAGTGGTAATGGGAATCTCTGTTTAATTGTTTTGGAATTAAGAGCGCGATAATCTACGCATATTCTTGTTGACTGATCTTTTTTCTTAACAAGAACCAAAGGTGCGGCGTAATCGGACGAACTTTCAGAAATAATTCCATCGGTAAGCCATTGGTCCATTTGGTTTTCAACGATAATTTTTTCTGTTTGGCCTAGCCTTCTTGGTCGTAACGCGATAGGTTTATCGTCAGAAAGAATTATTTTCATTTGTAAGTTGGTATCTTTAATTTTGTTTGGCTTATAAGATTTAATAAGTTGTTCAATTTCAGTACGCGTATCGGATTCTAAATGAGATAAATCAACATCGGTGTAAACTATATTTATATTAGATAAACAATAGTCTTTATTTTCAATAAACGCATTTTTAATCTCTTTATTTTCCGGATTAGAAGAATTAAAATCGTTTGTTTCTGTTTCGGCTGACGAAAAAATATCGGTTTCGGTTTGTTTGTTTACATCGGAAAGAGCACGGTGAACATTGGATGTGACGCAGCGATCACGTGTTTCGGTAGTATCCGCTTTCCTATTAGATGCAGACGTCATTGAATCAAACTCATTTATTTGTTTTTCAAATAAATTTTGAGTAGAAGTACTTTTGCATTCGCATAACAAATTTTCGGTTTCAGTTTGAAAAGGGAGTGGTTCATTAGTATTCTCCATCTCAAAGAAAGACTGACCTTCGTCTAACTGACGCCACTGTATTGCACCCTTGTCGGATCTATTTTTAGAAACTGGGGGAGAAAAATTATCGTTTTCTGTATTGGAAATGAAAGAATTTTTATTTACTTTTTTAGACATTGAGTTTAATTCGAAAGTATTTTGTTGTTCGTTTTTAGGCAAAGGAAATTTAGTTTTAGAATAAGGAGAAATCATGTTTTCTTTTGAAATTCGATCATATTCTTTTTTTGCTTCATTTAAATCATCCAAAATATTTGGGGGAATTATTAAATCACAATAAAGATTTTTACAAACAGCTGCCGTTACTGTTATGGGATTTTCACGAAAGCTTGGAAGCGCTAATTTTATTTTTGAAAGTTCAGCTTGTACTTCATTTCCGAAAGCACAAGTTAATTGAACAGTTCCGACACTTTTAGTTTTGGAGGTAATTAAGTGTTCTCGTACGCAAATAATATTGGCACCGGAATCAACTAACGATTGAACAACAAGTTTATCATTAACGAAAATTTTTTCATATTGTAATTCATGCTTAGACTCATTAAATATTTTAGCTTCGACTTTGCAAACAGGGTCTCGATTTGAGTTAAATCTACGATTTGAATTAGTTTCGTTTCTGTGAAAGCTTTCGCGCGGATTATTTCGTGATGGGTTTTCTGTAGAATTCCTCTCATATGAATTACGATTAGAGCTTTGAAATGAGTTATTTTTTTGCTTGTACTCGAACGGTTGTTGACGGTAGTGTTTTATTTCGGCTAAAGATTTCCGTTTCGAAACAAAGTATACATCGCATTCTTTCGCTAGTTCAGTTGGTTTAAACCAAGTTTCGTTTTGGCGTATCGCAATATGTTGTTGCGTTTCACGATCGAGGGTAGAAAACAATTTATCGGCTATCATTAATTCGCACAAGCTTTTATAATCATTAACGTTACGAAGGTTACAATAGTATTCAAAAGAGCTTGTCAATCTTGACGAAAATTGTACGTGTGATTCATTAGGTAATCGTTGAGCTCTTCGGAAATTAATTAAGCATTCCTGGGGTGTTGGCTGAAATTCTCGTAATATAATATTTTTAAATTTTTCGTAATCTTGGAGTTCGTTTTCCGAAATGTAAAGTAAAATACTATTTGCTTTTTCACCGAGAATATTTATTAATATTTCTGATTTGAATTCTGGCGGAACATTTTTGGTGGTAAACGCGCGTTCTAAAGAATGAAAGAATAAGTTAAAATTTTCGGGTTTAGTAGGAATCGGCATACTAAGAGTTTTAACTGATTTAATTAGACTTTCTAGATCTGAAGATGATGTAATTATCGCGTTTGTGTTTTCGGAATTATTTTGATTTGAGCCGGAGTTAATTAATGCTAATTCGATTTCTTTTTCGATTTGGGCTAACTTGATTTTTTCTTTTTCGCATTGTTCTGCTTCTTTTCTTTCTTCGACGATTAAATAAATCATGTCTTTAACAAATTCTGGTTCATTTTTGAACGTATCAGTTTTTTCTATAAGTTCTTTTAAACAAATAATAGTAGCATTTTCTGGAATATCTATTCCTAATTCCTTGACGGTATTAACTAAATCTTCTTTTTTAGTATTTCGATACATATTTGATAATAAAAAGGATTGATCCTACCTTGTTTGAAGATATCGGTGTTTGTTGATATAAGTATTCACTACTGTTTCACTACGATGCTACGACTTTTATCGTTGTTGACGTTGAATGCCGTGACTTATGTAGAAGAGAAGTATCGATTTCTTAATTCGTTGAATGTTGATGTAAAGATTTCTTAATTGTGGACGGGAAATTGGTCACACAGGTGGTTGATGGCTTTGTTGTAGAACGTAGTTGTGGAAGATATTTCTTTAGACACTTAGGCGGGGAAATTGGCCTCTTGAGTTGTTGATTTTTCGCTGTAGAAGATATTTAGATCTGGAAATATATCATAGGCGGTGGAATTGGCCTTTTGAAGTTGAACATTTGTCAGCAATAGTTCGATGTTTTCAAAGCGGGAAATTGGCTCTTCAGTGTAGGCGGGAGGATTGGCCTTTTGTAGTTGAATATTTTTCAGCAATAGTTCGTTGTTTTCAAAGCGGGAAATTGGCTTTTCAGTTCAGGCGGGAAAATTGGCCTTTTGTAGTTGAACATTTTTCAGCAATAGTTCGTTGTTTTCAAAGCGGGAAATTGGCTTTTCAGTTCAGGCGGGAGAATTGGCCTGCGTAGATAAAATTGTTCGAAGATATTTTGAATTATGCGGCGGGGTTATTGGCCGACTTATGAAGTAGAGTTATTGCGCCATTTTGTTTGGGCGGCTATCGCTTTCAATTTTAAGCATCAGGTTCCGATGACCGGGTAGAGCCCCCATGTTACGGACGGGGAGTGTCGATGAAGCTTCAAAGCAGTCTAGGGTTGCATTTTAAAGCTTTTATTATGACAAAAAACACTTAAGTGGCAGTACAAAATAATTAGAGCTGGAACATCTTAATGAGCTCGCTCCCCGTAGCCGTTCAGTGAGAGAATGTAAGGGAGTCTGCTTACTTACAGGTGGCGCTGCATGGCGTATGCAACATGTATATGTGCTAACAAAAAATAAACGTCAAATTAATTTGGAAGCTTCTTTTTTATTGTTCTATCAATAACAGTTTCAAAATTAAATTTTTATGTTTGGTAGTTGAATAGCTAATTTAAAAAGCGGTGTTCAGTCCATTAATTTTTGGCGTATGGACAAGTCGAATTGAATAAAATAAACTTAATCATGGTTTTCAGAAAAGAACTGTTATAAATTGTGAGAATAATTATCAGACAAAAATAATTCTTTTATCTCGAATTCGGTTGTTTTATTATGAATTTTAAAATTTGATGAGAAATACTGATGCAATCATTTGTAAATGCGCATCTTTTTAGGTACTTATTCAGTAGATAATTAATGGGAAAAATATCATTTTTAAAATTAGCCTTATTTCTTTTTTGTTATTGACATTTTACTTCAAATTAATTTCATAAAATATTCCAATATTATATAAATAACCGATTATTGGTTGGATACAAACTTATTAGGAGTTTCAGAAATCATTACTGGTTGAAACAAGCAGAAAAAGTCATAACTCACCGATCCCCAGTATCCTTTGCACGGAACATTTTTCTGAAACCACTGCTTTAAGTTATCACAAATTTCCATTGGACCTGAATTGGCAAATTTGAGGCTCTCAGTTTGCACTTCGAACCACATGTTTTGCATGCCTAGTGTAAATTTTGGTGTTGATGCAACAAAATTGAAAGCTTTTCAACCACAGAAGTGAAACCATGCCCCAAAAATTTTCTTAATGTTTCTAAAATGACAAGAATGCGTGAAATACATTGTTACGTTAAAATAGTTTACTATTTTCGTTAACCGCAGGAAAGGTCATTACAAGACCTAGAAATCTCACTAGAATGTAGTAAGAAGAATTTAAACTACGCGGTTAGTAAAAATGCCACGGAAGTACAGAGAGTGGGTTGTCAAAAATTTTGTATTGATGATGCAATACTCTGAGACCATGCCATGAGACCATGTAGATGTTCGCGTTCAATGTTTACTTATATACTATGCCTTATAAATTTAAAATAAAAAAGAAGTAGATCAAATGTAATAATTATTTATGCAAAACGTTTTTTTAAATGCTTAAAAATTGCGTCAATTATTTCCAGATTAAAATTGCATTTAAAAAAGACAATAGAACATATAAATTGCATGGAATTAAAACGCCTTTCTCGGCACCTTTACTCCAAACAACGAAATTTAAAATGATGCATCTTCTTAAAATGAATAAACTGTATGTCTGAACGCATTTATGAAGTATAAAAAGTAATTAAATAGATATTGAAGAGGATTAAAAAATTATACCCGAAAGTTCATGATGAGCAAATGATGGTTACCAGCCGTTGAAATCATTCTTTGAAAAAACCGATTAAAATTTATTTCTAGTTCCTGATAAAACTGAAACATAGTTTCAGATTTAGATAAAATTCTTTGCAGAGAAGGAAAAAAATATTCTTAATCATGGGATAAAGATAAAAACTGTTTAAATGCGATTTATTACAATGAACATATAATTTTCTGATAAGCAGAACTTTTATAAGAATTAGGAAATCAAAATATAGGGAATCAGTTTAAAGATAAAAAAAAGAAATACAAATTATATAGGGAAAAAAAAAAGAAATATTTTAAATTAATCTTGATAAAAACATTATACTTCAAGCAGTTAGAGCTTAAAATTATTTTTATTAATAAATAACGAAAAAAAATGAATTAAAATGTTTTTTTGTGAATAACATTTTAATTAGACATTACGATAAAATTAATTTAAAAAATATTTATTTTTTACAATTTCCGAGAATTTTTATTTTAAATTGCTCATTGTGCTAATGTTAAAAAAAAACTACAGACTTTTCTACTTGTGCGGAAATAATAGAATATTCTCAAATCACAATAAATACACAAAATAAAAAAATAATAATAAATTTGAAAAAACTTATACAATAATTATTTGCATGATGCTGTCATATTGAAATTATGTTTAAGATTGATGAGGGATATCCAAAGTAATAAAGATTCTTTTTTTGGGGGGAATTTGGAAAACAAGTTTCTTCTTGGAAAGTATTGATTGTATGTGGTTGATTGTTCTGGGAAGTAATGGAAAAACTGTTACTGATATTATTTGTTGCTATATGCGACGAGAACGAAATAAAAACAAACCGTTCAGCGAAAAGTAAAAAGGATACATTTCTGAGTTGGAGTTTGTATTTTGATCATAACTTAAATAGTGCATTAAGGAAAGTGAACATGGCATGAAATGCCTGTTTGGAAAAATAGGAAAAACTCAAAACCTATGAAGCAAGCGCGTTTAAAAAAGAAATGAGGGGGGAGGGAGGACGAAGTTTAATATGAAATTCGTCTAGAAAAAAATAAACATACCTTGAAATGGTGTATTTACAAATGAATATAGTTTAAAATATCTGTTGCAGAAAAAGGGTAGAATAAGGAAGAATAGCTATTTAAAAAAACGCACGTTATTCCGTTTTTTTAAATTTTTGTTATAACTGTATGTATTTCAAAAGAATTTCATAATAAATATAGAAATTATAAAAATTAATAATAAATATAGAATCTACTGTTTTAAACTGTATAGTTTTGATTTAGTTATTTGTACCTTTTTCAAGGATAATGTTGGTGTTAAAATATTTGGTTTACTGTTTATTATTAAAATGACGTATTTTGTGCAAATTCAGTTTTATTACCCCATATTTCAGTTATGTTCGTTTCCTTTATTACGCATTTTCAGTTATTTCCATTTAAGCACGTAATTCATGTTATGAGAAATTAAGGGCCAATTCTGGGAGATTATAAGAATTTGAAAATCAGTAATAAAAACTAAGAAAACGTAGGTAGAACACTTTTAGAACATGAAAATTTGTAATAAAATTTAATAAACGAGCAGTGTTATGTTTATGTTACAAAAACAAAGGTTTAAAAGTGGTACATTTTTAGAATCATAGTTAAAGACCGAAAGTGGATTATTCTCAAAATCAGAAACTATGTTATAAAAACATAAAGAATCTTAGCGCGATACTTTACGAACCCTCAAACTTGCAATAAAAATTAAGAAACAAAACTGAAAAATAGCAGTTCACCACTTTTTAGAAGGGCTTTAAAAACAGTTTTCGAACTAAGAATTTTTTTCATGATTTTAAGGATTTGTACTAACTTAATCGTCGTATGATAAATTTATATAAAATAAAACAAATAAAAGAATAACACACGTTATGAAATATGAACTGTTTTCAAGATAAAATCAAAATTAGTTATTTATTTCAAAAATGCAGAATTTATAACAGAAAAGTATTGTGATATAACATGTGCTAAGCAAGACGTGTTCATGGCTCACTGTGTTATAAAGCAAAATAAACGACGTCGTGATTGTCAGCAAAAAGTCGCGGTAATTGTTTAAAGAGGGATAACAAATATCGCCACCCGTGGTGTTCAGACAATGCCCATCGCGTGATGATGTCATCCACAAACAAATCCCGAATTAATATCTTCTTTATTCTTAAAAGAAAAAGAAAAAAGAAAGACGGAAACGGAAGGTCGCTTCTTCGGCTATTTCGTGACATAAGTATACCTTCCTATGAAACTTCTTTCTTTTAACATTTCCTTTGAATTTCTATGTCTGTTCAGTTTTATTATGAAAAATTAACAGTCCTCTTATCTATTCTTGAAATATATTGAAAAGTTAAGAGTAAAATAGGGATAAAAAGTAATAATGTGATTGCATGCTGTAACGCTTATCAACGCATCTTTCAGTTTAATTTTTTAATACAGATTTCTAAATTCTTAAAATGCCTCATAATTGGTTTTTGAATTCTCATTACAGGTTTCCAGGCTTTAAAATGTCCCATTTTTATTTCTAAATTTCTTATTCCAAATTTTAAAGGTATTAAATGCACCACTTTCGGTTTTAATTTATTATTGCAGCTTTTCAGTCTCTTAAAATATCCCATTTTTGGTTCTTACAGGTTTTCAGTCTCTTAAAATATCCCATTTTTGGTTCTTATTACAGGTTTTCAGGCTATTAAAATGTAACAATATTACCTTGAATTTAGCTAGTTGGGCTCAAAATTGACACAATATGGGACCAACATACCATAGGGACCAATATTGGGATGTCCAGATTTTTTAATATTGGTCCTAGAATGGCCTATTTAGGGCCTACATTGGCCAATATAGAACCTATATTGGCTAAATAATGGATATGAAATATCGGGTAAATCAGATAATTCTATATAGTACCGATATAGGTTGTAAAGTGGCTGTGAAATATCGGGTGTATCGGAAAATTCTATATGGGCCAATATCGGAAAATGACGGCCGTTTGAAACCTTATTGAGCCAAGATTCATGAATATTGGTCTTAAAAAGGACCCAAGTTGTTTTGCAGCTAGGGATCTAGGAATAAGCTCTGAGACGGCTCTAGGGTTAGAGTGCTGATCGATTCGTGTTCAGTCTACTTAAGGATGAAATCCAGATGAATAAATTGTGTAATATCTTGCTGCAAAATCAATACGGTACTAAATTGAACCATATCATTGTAATTATTAAACTTACTTACAGGATAGAATGGTCCAACTTAAATGAAAACATAGTTCTAGATAAACCTTATTAAAGTTGCAGCAAATTTTTTCCGTTGCTCGACCTTGAACTGATTATTTTGAAGTGTGAATACCACTTTAGTGTGTGTAAATTTCCAGGATAAAGTTGAAATAAGTAAACTACAAGATATCTTGTAGTAACCATATTTAAACCATATCATCGTATTAATAAAACTTACTTATTCGATAAAATGGTTCAACGTAGATAGAAACATGGCTCAGTTTAACCCCTTATTCAAGTTGTAGCAAATTTTCACCGAGTTACAGTTTAAGATACCAATATTATAATTTGAGTTTAAGCCGATTTTTACTCAATAAAATAGTTTAAATGCGATTTTAGGTAATGTATAAACTACAACGGTGAAATTCAAACAGATCAATTATATAGTATCTTCGTAAAGAAAAAGAGAAAATTAAAATGCATGCAGAGAAAAGTTTAAAAAGAGTTCAATAAGTCTAAAAAGTTTAGATAAAAGTGCAAATAATATTTCCTTGAAAATAACAAGAAAAAGGAAAACTTTTTAGAAGAATGCTTTTATAGAAACGTAAATTACAAGGATTAAATTCAATTCAGAGAAATAAAATATTGTATTCAAATATGTTTTTCTTAAATAAAGAAAATAAACAACAATTCAGTATAAAAAAAATACAAATTTTGAAAATAAATATCAGACCACCGCCACGATAAGTACCACTTTAAGAACTTGCAAATCGTAATTTTGTCTTGTCCTCTACATTACCATCAGCGCAAAACTGCTTATTAAACGTAATGCAGCAACGTTTTGAACACCTAAAAAAAATCAGCCAACCCTGACGTTTCATAGAATCCAAATATGGTTCTATCCCTCTATAATATGTAGGTCGGTGTGGTCCAATCTATAAGTACTACTTAAAGTTAAACGCATTTAATCTAAACATGTAGTTGAAAAGAAAAATTCCTTTTCACATTAATGTTCAATTATACATTTGGGCGTTGAAATGAGCATGGAAATATTCGCAAAAACTCACTTGTCTAGACAATGGTACTTGATTCTAGGAGCGATAAGTACAATTAAATAATAATTTTGAAGTTTTTAACGAAATAAGTAGTTTTTATACGTGTAAAATAGTCAATATCTAACAAGGGATGATTCATTGCTCAGACGAAAAGCACAGTTGTCTAAAAAAGTAACTTAAAGATTTTCCTTCTTAATCCGAAAATTTAATATTTGCACTTTAAAAGGATAAATTTAAAAGATTGAAATATGAAATTAGAATAAAAATACTACAGTTTTGAGTACTAAATACGAATTCCAGCTTAATTCTGCATTTTACAATTATTTATTTTAATAACAGTTTATTAACGGCATTAAAACTCTAACGAGAAATTGTTTGAGATATTTTTTTTTACATTATCTTAAAGGTGACCTTCACAGCTGTGCTATGTATCACATGTTAAGCGAAATTTCTACGATTGTTTACAAGGAATTTGCCCTAAATTAAATTTTCAAAAATGTATATCTATGTAAACAATGGAAAAGAGACAAAATGTTTTACATGCATTCCATATTAAATGTTTTATGTATTTCATATTAAATGTTTTATGCATTTCATACTAAATGTTTTACATTATTTCAATATCAAAAAAAAAGACTAATTGTAATAAAAAAATCAGCTTCAACGCTTAGGAAAATGAATAAAAAAATATAAAATATGAACAAGTTTCGAAACAAAATAGTTCGAAAATGATTTAACAAGAAACTATGCCATACTATATGGAAAAACTACTTTGTAATCGATTTTTGTAAAATCAACAATAAAATCTTATAATTTGTGATAAAATTTGGTAGATATGGTTAAATTAGGTAATTTTATCTTGATACCATGCAATATGTCCGAAAACCCATCTATTTGGTTAAATTTACTTTTTAGTTTTGTATTTCTTACGAAAGGTGTGGTAATAAGAACTATCATTTAGAATGCCAGAATTTCCAGTAAACCGTTACCATAAGATTGGAATAATTACTAAATAAATGGTTTAAGTACCATGTAATTCTGTTTTTTTTTAAAAACCACAATTATGTTTTTGTTATGTGAATTGTCATTACCATACAGTATGGTATTTATACCAGGTAATTTTTTTTTCTCCGCGTGATGACTACTTGCTGAAATGATGTTGTTTTGATGAGGAGGAGCTATTCTCCCGTTGTTTTCAAAAGTAAAGAATATAATTTTCCGCAATAATGTTAAAAAAGAAAAATTAAAGTAATATTCTCCACATTACACTTTTCTAAACACTAAAAGCGGACTGAATTAAAGTTTAACAATTAGAGTGATTATATAAGTGTAAGAAAGATTTCTAATCTGAAAGATTTATAATCATCAAACAAGTTCGGCATTATACCAATATAAAGATTTGCACGCTAAAATTTCAAAACTATTACTAAAAATAAGGGCCATCGACAAATGAAAAGTCGGTCATCTCGATTATGAAATAAAATTAAAATGTATTTTAAACGGTGTAACTTGAGAACATTGAAGCATGGTGAGGCACATTGAGTTATGCCCAAAATTTACAGCTCACCGAAGTGTCACTTAATTTGGACTGGCCTTAATAACTTAACCAATCAGGAAATATGAAACTCCGGAAGATAAAATCAGACCTTCGCATAAACTAAAACACAAAATATAATAATTAAATAAACAGTGTGGGTATTTGCAAATGGTAACTTCCACATCTCAAACATCACATCTCTGACCCTATTACATTCATTGAAGTCCTTGAATACAGCACATTTCTGAAAGTTGAACCAGTTTTGTCTACTGCGAAGATCGTGGGTAGACATCGGAAGACACACGGATTATCAAGACATATAATCATCAAAAGGCAAACAATGACGTCACATTTAAGCAAACATGTAAAAATCAGTAGCTGCTTTACGTAAATAATTATAAATGTGTCGTATGTTTAAGTGGCAATACACTCAGCCAGAATCCGGCTAAACATGTGTAATATTGTTCATCACATATTTTCTCCCTCTGCTTTATTATTCACTATTTATTTTTACACTTTTACGTTACATCGTTTTCATTTCAATTTCGTTTTGAACCACCAAATTAATTTCTTATTTGTCTCTATATGCAAGCTATAAGCTAATTTATTAATCCTGTAGAACATTCACTATTTATTTTTACATTTTTGCGATCGTTTTCATTTCAATTTCGTTATTGAACCACCAAATTAATTTCTTATTGGTCTCTATATGCAAGCTATAAGCTAATTTATTAATCTTGTAGTACATTCACTATTTATTTTCACATTTTTACGATGGTTTTAATTTCAATTTCGTTATTGAACCACCAAATTAATTTCTTATTTTCCTCTCTATGCGAGCTATAAGCTAATTTATTAATCCTGTAATACTACCTTTAAAAACCTTCCAGATTTAAACGGAACAGAGTTTCCTCAAAAATTGTTTTAGTTATTTTCTAAAACTCTCTTAATTATATCAATAAAAATAAGGGTTAGACGTAGATTAGGTAGAGATATGATAACAATACTTTCTAGAGGAGATTAGATTAGAACATACGAAGTTAAGATATTATTTAGTGATTGACTACTATGAAATCTGCGAGTTTTCCACAATTTTTTAAAACCATTTGTACAGGCTGTGTAAAGGGGTGCTACAGGGGTTTAACACGCTCAGACGAAAAGTAGGATTTCTGAGTTCGATTTCAGATTTCTCATTTATCGAAGATCCTTTAATTTTGCATCTCCTTATCCATTATCAATTATCGATTAATGTATAGTCATTATGCTTAATGTATTTCACGAAATTCATATCAAACAAGATAATAATTTCTTCAGATTGACAAAATGTTTGCTTGAAGCATTTCCCAGGTTACGAGTTTGTCAAAAACGACGAAAATTTCGTGACTTTTTTACACTGATCATTTTTTCATGCTTTTTTTAATTATTGTTGATCCGGATTTCTTATAATCGCGATTATAATAGCAAACATGAACTATATTTACGTACAACATCGTTTATAAGTAAATCATTACTGTGTTATCATTATCTGTAATCAATAAAAGCTAAAAAATAATTGGATTTTGTTTTAACCATGCAATTCTTGCAAAAAACTGACACTTAGATCTTGTAAAATTTTATCCCTAAAATTAAACGGACAATTTTAGGTTTCTTTTCTTCATAAACTGGTTTATAGCTTATATTATTTGCTATCAGTAATAATAAAAAAAAAATTCTAAGCGGAATTATATTTAATCCGTTAAGTAAAAATAACATAGATTGGCATTGCAGATAACTTTTATAAACAGAACAGTTCAAATAATATTTAAAGATCAAATGAGCCGTATGCTCTTTTTTCAACATTTTACTGATTATATTCAACAATTAAATAAGAAATGAAACAATAAAAAAATAGCCATTCGAATAATAAAACAAATGAAAAGGGCGAAAAAAGAAACATTTGTTCTTTTTTTTTTCACTGTCGCCTGGTCGGCTGCGAAAAGATACATTAATATGTCGGTCGATGAACGAGTTTACTCACAGAGTCGACTAGTTGATTCACATAAGGTCAGTCCAATGTCATTAACCTTCATAATGTCGTAAACAATTAGTTTAGGCGTTTTCACACACACGGGTTTGTCCCATACTAGTCCTATTTGTGTTACATGTAGGTAATTAGACGTAATATCTTCTTTTGTGAAAATCACGTACGTCGGTCACATTTAATAAGTTTAAAAACCCACGCTCAGTTGCTAGCTGCAGAAAGTTGATTTAAATAATGTTATTTATAGAGAAATAGTTGTATTTGTTACAAATATGGAATACGTTTAGATGAACCTGTATTTCTGGCAAATCAAATATTGATGCTTGCATACAAATGCTATTTTGCTTGCTTGTTAATTTATTGTTGTATGAAATTGCTTTGTTTATTTAGTTTTTTAAGGAAAACCAAGTTAAAAAAAAATTTTTTTTAATCAGTCCAATCGAATTTTAACTTTTTGACATGTATTTTGTCATGAACTCATTTTGGGCCAAACGAACCATTTCAATAAATATATTTTACTAATACTGTAACTTATATTTTTTTTATTGAAAAATATAAGTCAGAGTATAATTTTATTTTTCTGCTATTGTCAATATTCTGAAGAGATCTATAAAATATTAGTAATCGGTGGAGAAATTTTTAAACTATTCTAGTTTCTTAACTTGAAATGGTTATTAACCCATTCGACTTTTTAAAAACGAATCATTTTTTCATTTGAGATTAATCCTAAGTTTTTACGGTGGATTAAAGTTGCAAGCTCTGTAAATAAAATAAAAATAATTTCATACAAGTGTTCTAGTCTTTGAATAATGGTTTGTCCATTAATTTGACCAATTGGTGCATAGACGCACCTTTCTTTCTGAAATAAAATGTTAGTTTTCATCTTGGCTCTTTGTTCGACAAGGTTTTCATACACGAAACTACTGATGTATCTTCATGAATCTAATTCAAGCATATTTCAATGAAAATAATACCATAATACCTCATTTTATAAAATTTCTGCTTTCGGTCTAAAATTGGTTAAACTAAAGTTTTCAAAAATTGAGTTGATGATAGATAATTGTGTTTGATTTAACAAAGGAATAGGATAGATAGATTTTTGCAGCGTTAACACGCAAAACTAACAAAATTGAAAAAAAAAATTATATTTCATTTTAAACTTTTCTCGAAAATTAAATTTTAGTTTTCAAAAATCAAAATAAAAATCCAATTCATTGAATTGATCTGAAAATTTTTTAAAAAAACTGTACACAGTATTATTTTCATCAACATGCAAACTTTGTTTAAAAAACAAATTGCATATTTATAAAATTTAAAGGCTACGCTTCTATTAAGCTTTATTCGAAAAATAATCAAATAATTCAAAATAAAATGAAACTTATAAATAAATTGTCCCAACGCTTCCTTTCTTATTCATACATTTTCAAAATTTCAGAGATAAATTTACAGTAATTATACGGATAAATTTTTTAAAACTATTTCAATCAAACAATTAAAACTTAATGAAACGGTATTAATGTTTTAGAAAAAACCTTAAGTGCATAATAGTTTAGCGGTAAATTTCATTGTAAGCAGATAATAATCTTCATTATAGACTAAGAAAAATCATTGTGGTTTGAGTGGTTTCTTACAAGAAGAAAAAAATTCGGGTAAAATTACTATATAGTTGTGACGTTACGGCAATAAAAAAAACAAACAAATTATATGGTATTTAAACTATTAATTTGGCGAATTTTCCGTTCATATGGTAACGGTTTACTGGAAATTTTGGCTTTCAAAATTACAGTTCAATTCTTATTACCACACATTTAGTTAAAAAAAAGCAAAACTGATGAATATAATCAACCGAATAAATATTTCTTTTACCATTTTTTAAGGTAACATGAGAAAATCATGAAATTTTACCACATCAACTAAATTTTATGCTACATATTAAAACCACATTTTATAGTTAATTTTACTAAAAACATGGTAAAATTTGCCATATTCTGGTAGCATTGACCATACTTTTTTTCTCAGTGTAGTATTCATATTTAAGTCCTCCAACTGTAATTATGAAAGAAAATAAATTCTTTCATTTGATAAAATTTTACCGGAAATTCGGTTTTAAAATTACATTTCTTCTTATTATTAATTTACAGGAAAATACAAAATTCAAAAGTAAATTTAACCGAATAAATAATTTTCATGCCATGCTCTAAGGTGTCATGATAAAATTACCAAATTCAACCATATTTACCAAGTTTTATCACAAATTATTGCACTATATTTTCTTGTTAATATCATCAAAATCATTACCAAAGGGGTAATGATTTTAGTAATGACTTCAGTACAAATTATCAAGCTTTTGGTGTTCCCATAGAGCCAGAAACACGGTACATTTCACCGTATCCTGGTAACTTCTCAGAGAACTATTACAAAATGAAAGAAAATAAACGTAATGTAATGAGAAATTCCTTTAGCAAAAACATATTTTCGAAAAGAACAATAAATGATACTGTGTGGAACTATCGATGGTACATTTATTACCAAATACATCGAGCGAAGAAGATTAATAATCGTTATATTCTAACCTTGCGATGAAACTGGAAGAAAAAAAGTCGTCTTTTATAGCCTAACTTCCAGCTCAATTTTACTCTTTATGTTCTTCAGAGGAGTTGACCAATGAGTGAAAGCATTTTCCGTCACGTGACTTTGCACAATGATCCAGAACAATATGATGTGAGTTCAAAAAACAACAGTGAAAAGTCATTAAGACTTGTTTCTTCGATATTGAAATTGAAAAATGAAAGACAGACATGTTTCGGCGACGAAAGCTAGCCTTTTTTTTCTTAATAAAAGAGAAGTTTAAATACAAAAAATTACGTCTGAGATTATTAAAGTCATCTTAGACTATGAAATAAATAAAATATCGCAATAACCATAAAGTAAAATATTTTACCATTATAAAATAATTATCAGAAACTTCGGAGAATAGCAAGAATTGTACTTTAGTTAAAAAAACAATCTGTTTCAATTGTTTGATTTATAATTAAGAAATAATTACATTTAATTATAAATACATGGAACAATGATTACACTGCTTTGCAATATAAACTTAATAGTTTTCGCTTCATGCAATGTTAACATTAGTTTTAATACTTTGCACTATAAATAAAACACTTTACTTATGATCTGTTGACTTAAATATTTTGCACTAATTTCATACTTCACGTTGTAAACTTTAATTTTTATGTTTCTTACTACAAAAAGATTGTTTACATTTGATGCCATGTAAACATTAATTTGAATACTCTAATGCTGGTATCTTACATTTGGTACAATGTAAATATTCATTTGAATATTTTGTACTACAATTTTGGTACTTAACACTTAATGCAATGTTATAACTTTCATTTCAATATTTTGCACAATAAAATTAGTAAAACGTCTTATTCAAGGTAAGCACTCTAATTAATTCTCTGAACTATAACTTTTGCACTTTACACTGGATGTAAGAAAACATTTGTTTAAATATTTTGCACTGTATTTTCGGCAGTTTAGATTTAAGGCAAAGTAAACTTTATTTTCAATATTTTGCACTTAAAAATTGTTAGTTTACTACTAATGCAATGTAAGCATTGATTTTAATACTTTGAACTATAGCTTTTGTTCTTTACATTTAATGCAAAAAAACATTTATTCAAATACATCGTGCTGTAATTTTGGTATTTTAGATTTAATGCAAAGTAAACTTCTATTTCAATATTTTGCACTATAAATCAGATAGTTTACATTATGTGTCATATTTTTTTTTAAATTAAAATGGTATAAAAGGATTATATAAATGAATTAATATTTAACATATTGTTTTATTTACATAATATTTTAACACAATCGAAACACCTAAGGGAATCATCTAAGTTTTTATGCCACAGTGAGTACAAAATCTTTCGATTCTTGCATCATGTTACAGGAATCTAATTTTGCATTATTTTGTATCATGTATCACAGACGATTCGGAAACATGAACACTACCGTTTACTTCTGTCAGAATCTCGAAACCTTTTACGAACCGTGTCAAAGACCTTGCTTGTCACATATTTCCTAACTTTAACCGTAACCACAAAAGTGAATCATAGAAGCACATCATTATAATGATACGACGAGATTCTAAGAATCCAAACTCGTAGTTATGAGAGAGAAAAAATATGATTTAAAACTCTCTTTTTTTGTCATTTCAATCCTTTTCTCTTTATTTTATGGGTTTAAAAAATAGGCTGAATGTTAACATATTTCGTCTTTTTTTATTACGGGAAACATAATTTAAGAGATGACACATCT
This sequence comes from Parasteatoda tepidariorum, assembly GCF_982258835.1. Classification (NCBI taxonomy): domain Eukaryota; kingdom Metazoa; phylum Arthropoda; class Arachnida; order Araneae; family Theridiidae; genus Parasteatoda; species Parasteatoda tepidariorum. The sequence goes on along the minus strand of NC_141755.1, from coordinate 69,573,870 downwards.
AAATACCGAGTTAGTAATAACGCGGGTAAAAATGTCTTTCATTCTTATGTACAGAATATTAAAGATAATGGATTTCAACTATGCTTAAATATGAGTCATACACTCTTTCAACGTATTTATTCCTTTAATATTGAATAAAATATTGAAGCCATCAACTTAAAATGAGAAGCCCTTAAAAACGCATTATATAGATTTTAAAATACGTCCAGAATTGATCTATCAACTAAAATATTGAAACCATCAACTTAAAATGAGGAGCCCTTAAAAATGCGTAGAGATTTAGAAATACGTCTAGAATTGACCAAAAAAAAAAAAATACAATTTTAAAAAAATAAGCCAACACACACGTTTTTTATTTTATTTTTTGTAATTAACACCCGAAAATTTCAAATAAAACAGTGAGTTTTCAGAAAAATGTGTAATTTACAAAGACAATTTCTAGCGTAATCACCAAAACCTTTTAAATATACTCAGTTGCAAAATTACAATTGAAATGTTTATTGTTTAAATATTTTTTACCGAACTTCATTGAACAAAACAGGAAAAAGGTAAGTTCAAAAATAAATAAGCATTCCAAGATTTTTCTAGAAAATAGAATAGCACATTTAAATCTAGTAAAGTTCTAAAAACAAGTTGATAACATAAGCAACTTGAAATGATATAGAAATGGCTAATAACTTTTTTTTAAAAATTGTCTTACGAAATTACATTCACGAATTACAAAATTTGAAAATATTCGATTGAAGATTATATGTTCTTCATTTTAATCGTAATTGAAATTTATGTTTTTCCATCTTAAGTATTATTAACTACAAAATGCTGTCCAAACTATAACAAACGTAATAGAAGTAAATAAAAAATTATCTGTTATTCAAAATATTTGACTCACAGACAATTGTTACTTAAGGCTACAGTGGACCTTTATATTGCCAAAAATTGATAAAAATTTCGGTTTTTTTTTTTGGACATATTTAGACACTTGTTTCATTGCTTTTTCAACTGAATTTTTTTTTTTTAAATTTCGTCATTTTTTGAGAAGTTATAGGGTAGTTTCGTTTTCACATTATGAAGCCACACCCCTTTTATTACACAAAAAGCTGTTTTTCTCAAAATTGAAATTTTGTTATGTTTCACGTATTCAAAATGTTCCAGTCGACTTTGTTTTCATCCTATTGAGATGAAATTTTTTTCTAGTTATTTATATGTATATTAGATTAAGTTTATGCATTTGTTTCTGTTTTATAACAAGTAATAAAAGAGTTATCGGGTTTCATGTACCTAACGACCTTTATTTTGAAACAAAAATCTACATAAAATTTGTTTTTTGGTCATAAATTTAAAATAAATTTAGGAAAATTCCTATATAATGCATAAAGCTTTTAACATTTATCTCTAAAAAATGAATATTAAAAAAAAATAAATAAAAATTTTAATTTAAGCCGCTGGGAGCATTTTAAAATTGAGGAAATTTTTTTTAAAAAATTTTAAATTTCTCGAAAATGGTCCAAATATTTTTTACAAAAATTTTTGCAAGGGCATATCTTGATAGAATACATAAGTTATAAAAAAAGTTTTAGTGTAGCATAAAAACTAAAAAAAATTTTTTTGAACGTCCACTGTAGCCTTAAAAGAAAGAAAAGAAAAGAGAATTACAGTCATACCTATTATCATGAAACACGAAAAATATCTCAATACAGCTTCTGTTCTCAGTTATCAAGAGTAGCTTACAACTTGCATAGACTCCCTCGCAACTCAATTGGAATCGGAAGTACTTTCATGCGATTAAAATCGTCAGCTCTTAATCCGGTCAAAGACCCATAAAAGGGGCCCTATGAAAGGGTGCACAGCCAAAACGGGCCCCATAATTGAAAATTCCCGGCTCTATCTCTCGACTTGTACAGGGTGCGTCTCGGCCGTAAAGGGCACACATTATTAATGGACGAATGTCGACCTTCACTGGAACAAAATTTCATTTCCATCAACATACCATTATTGTTTTATGACATTTATCCTGACGAGATTGCTGATGCCACCAGGTGATAACAGATGTTCTTGTGTTTAAAAAAAAATTCCGACAATTCGATTAGATTAGAGTACATTGGATGAAGCTTTAAAATTGGTTTAATATAATTGGATTGGTTAATATATTTAATTGGATTAGTTCTGTAAATCATCAATAAAGATTTGAAGAAACCTTGTAAAATTTTATTCTATGATTAACTATTCGAAAGGAATTCTAGCAGTATAAATCAGTATTATTTACATACAATCTGTGTGAAAAAAAATTGGGGTGATTATATTCGAATGTATTAAGTTAATAAACCGTTAATAAAGTTTTCTAATTTAAAATAAAAGATTAATTAATAAAGGATTTAAGGGTAAAAATCTATTCACTATTGCGAAAGAATTTTAACAATATAATTAATATTATTGACATTATAACAGATATCAGTATAAGTGAAAAATTAATGGAAAGATTTAGACATAAAAGGATCAGGATAAAATTGGAATATAATTAATTTTATCAATGCATTTAATAATTACTAGTAAAAATCAAATGCTGAATATTAGTCTCAAATCGGATTTATTTCGATCTTTGTACTTCGATCTAATAATTTTGGAGAAATGAACTTTTAAAAATTCCACTACGAAAGTTTATTAGATTAATCCGTTGAAATTTCAGATTTCGTATTATGGTATAAAGTTACGGTAAAAATTATTCTGGAATTGAAACTGATTTAGAAAAAAAAAATCCATTTAGCTAATCCTATAATTAACTGAATTCCTAAGGGCTTTTTTTTTATTTTATTTATTTTTTTTAATTTTTTGAGGAAAGGTGGGCTGAGATTTTTCAAAGTTTTACCTACTGTAATAAATAAGCCATAAACTTAAACCTCTGTTTTTTTAAATAACCAAATACCTACATTTTGTGTATATAGCAACAAATAAGCACGGCGAGGAATGATGGAATTAACGAAAACATAACACACAAAAGAAAATAGCTTTCCAGTGTCAACTTATCTTTATCAACTTATCTTCCCAGTGTCAACTTGCCCAGTGCAACTTATCAAATTGTCTCAACGCAAACTTTTATTGTAGGCCACATTTATGAAGAAGAAAAAACTTTCTTCATTGGTATTTTTTTTCTCCATTTTCTAAAGTTATCTACAGAAAGCTACAAAAATCATAGGCGGAAAATTAACTTACCTAGATGTTTAAAATTTAAATAATTTAGTGGTAAGTTTAAATGAGGAAATGTTGAGACTGTAACATATTTATTTCATACAAAGTAAGTAACATACATTGTTGAACCAAGGGAGAACACAAGAGGGGTTTGTTATATAGAACAGTTAACGAACATGCATTGTACCAACAAGGAATCATAGGATTACATATGTTAATTAACGATGCACCGATAGGCGAACCAGAGCATGCGCGCTTAAAATAAAGTGGACAGCATAATTTCAAACAAAAATCACTTTTTTGACTAAATAATTTGGACACATTTTCCAGCTTTTGTCCACATTTTGAGAATCAAAAATACATCCGCGTTTTTAATAAATACGGATATTTTACAACACGAATTAGTTTAAAATGCGTTATTTAATACCACATTATGAATTATTATCTCATTTATATTCTTATTTGAATTTTAATGACAAGAAATGCAGTAACGACAACTTTTACAATGTTTATTATCTATACGTTGGTCAATAGCTTATTTAATAACAATTATAATTAATGTTTGTATTTCAATGTTCCTAAAGATAACATTTAAATAAAAAACACAACTTGAACAACAAAAACAGGTGTGAATTGAAACTTTCCAATTAAAGTACTTCGGCCTTGATAGAAAAGATAATAGACAGCAGGCGGAATATGCTGTTTTGAACAAGGAAATAAAAACGAAAAATTTCAATTTTAAACAAATTTCCTAGCGAGGAAAATTTGATTTTATTTATTGCAAAGTATCTTCGCTCGCCCACAAACTTCAAAGAAAGGACCAGTCTTGTCCAGGCCTTGACCTGGATCCTGACTGTCCGCATCAAACTCCTATCCATCGAAAAAAGACATCAATGTTGTTATCTAACACGGAGAATACAGAAAATATGAGGAAGTTATTATTTATTTACATTTCTATTTATCTTCTATCTTTAAAAAAACATAACGAGGTCTAGGAAATGGCTCGTCCGAAAACAAAATTGAATATTTATTTTAATTTAGGAGAAAAAATAAATATTTTTTTTACAAGGAAGATGCGGGTTTTACGGTTGAACAATCGTCAATTCTGGATGCAAATATTTCGTTTTGGATTCTAATCCTGTTTTAATTGATAGAAGTCGGATTATTATTTTATGTAAAAAGATAGAATGAATTTCGTGACAAATGGTAGTAAGTAGAAATAATGTTTTTTTTTTAGTTCTTTGGATATTTTGGTGTCCAATGTATGAGTTAATGATTTTTGCTAGAAAAAAATTTATGTGTAACAATCCCCTTGTATAATGGAAGATAAATGATATCATTACAGAAAAAAAATAGATTAGGTTAGATGAAAAAGCATCAAGTTGGAATTTGGCGATAAATCATTCGAAAGGGAAATCTATAATCTTCATTTTCAAAACGATTCCTCCACTACAAATATTTATCTGACTTATAGCTACAGAATTAATGTATTATACAAATAGGAATGATTAGCTAATTTATACCATTGGTGTATACATGCGTTTTTAAATATAGTTTCTTATATATTAGGCGAGATGCTTGCAAAAATTCGTGCATTGTTCAAAATTCCGGACCAAATTACAGTAAGTGAAGTAAATTTTACAAATATGTTCGTTTCCTGGCTTCGAGTATGAAGCAGTGAGTTCAGACACAATCCTCAAGAAACTAAAAGATTTTTTTTTTTTTCGTTTTCGAATTTTAATCTAGACATATATTTAATTTCCAGTAGCTCAAAGGACAGTGATTAATTAGGATTTTTATATTTACCAAAGCATCATTCTTCTTATTTATTTTATTTACATTTCTATAATTTTATCTGTAAGAACAAACGATTCAGCATAAAAGACCCTAAAGCATGTATTTTAAGGAATTTCATCAGAATTCAGGAAATTGTCAAGGTGCTATACATTAATCTTCATGAAACTTTACATAGTTGCTCCGGGTGTGGAAAATGTTTACCCAAATCGTGAATTAGCTTTTTTTGCCAGGTTACCTGATGTGACTGGCACATGTATTTTCAGTATTGTGTCTGACGTTGCTACTTCAAATTACAGGGATCAGTAATACATCTTAGACCACACTGTAAGAAATTCCGTATCAAATTACGGTATGAAGTACCAGCAATTTGGGTGCATCATCCGTAAAATCCTTTTTCAGTAAAATATTTTACCATTATATTTATTTAATTGGAGTGATTTCGTGATTTTATGGTACTTATTACTACAAAAATTACGGTTAGATTTTCTTTCCGTAATATGTTCTGGTAAAAATTCATTTTACGGTAAAAAAGGCCAGCACCCTCGGTGCCGGTAGTTTTTTATCGTTTTTTACCGGTGTGCTCGATCCCAAATGCATTAAAAATAATACTAAAAAATAATAGTGGATATTAATTTCTAGAACCAGACTATTGAAAATACAATAATGCCCATTTAATATGCTTTAAAATAACTTTGACTTCAAGCAATGAATTTCTGTACTTGAGTGTAAAAGTTTCAGAAACCACTTCAGAAGTCCTCGTTTGGAATGGTCTTCAATTCTGACATCAAATTTTATCACATATTATAACATTATATTTCCTAGTTAATTTTACCAAAATCTTTACAAAAGCGCATCAGTAAAAGTTACCGACCTGGTTAATGTTACCATAGAGCCAGAAACACGGTACATTTTACCATATTCCGGTAGTTTTGATCATATTTTTCTCTCATTGCATATAAAACACTAATTATAAGAAACATGCATTTATTTTAAATGGATTGCATTAATTTCGTTGGTAATCAGTAATAATCTTAGTAATAATTAATTTCGTTTGTATCAGTAATATTCATACATCATTGTATACCACATTATATAACAATAGTATTTATTTGTAATTTAATTTCACCAGTTCGTTTAGTTAAACAGATTTGAAAGTTAGTTTCATTACAATATACAAATTAAAAAACTAAGAAGTATTCGAAATAAATATTAAAACCAAGCATCTTAACCTCTTCCATTAAAAACCTAAATCCATTTCTGAATTTAGATACAATAAATAAAGAAACCTGTAGCTGTAATTATTTATTTTTTTCCGATCGTATGATCCTGTCTAGGGTGGTAAAAGGTAGGCGGTGGATGGGGAGATATACATTTAAGAAACCAGTTCGCTAACAAAACAATCAACCATTTTCTCTTTCTCTCTCATTTCTCCCAATTGTTTCAACCACTTCCGCTCTTGCATTTTTACTTTCGTCTCCCTGCTTCATTTCGTGTTCAAAAGTTTATTGCCACTGACTGAAAGGGGGAAATGAAAAAGATTGCGATTCACTTCAAATTTTTTTTCTTGTGGGAACCTATCGTTTGAAAATATCTTGTCTTTGATAGCGTACTTTTACTTCAAACAATTAAATTTAGAAAAATCGTTTGAATTATAAAAGTAGATTTACGTGAAAGAGTTCCATTATAAATTATATTACATTTGAACGTTTTTTTTTTAAAATTTATTATTTCTTAGGGGTGTGAGTTTTTCATTAGAATGAAAAGTTAATTTATTATATAGCTAAAATAAGTTCAATTTTTTTTTCTTGTGGGAACCTATCGTTTGAAAATATCTTGTCGTTGACAGCGTACTTTTACTTCAAACAATTAAATTTAGAAAAATCGTTTGAATTATAAAAGTAGATTTACGTGAAAGAGTTCCATTATAAATTATATTACATTTTAACGTTTTTTGTAAATTTATTATTTTTTAGGGGTGTGAGTTTTTCATTAGAATGAAAAGTTAATTTATTATATAGCTAAAATAAGTTCAATTTTTTTTTCTTGTGGGAACCTATCGTTTGAAAATATCTTGTCGTTGACAGCGTACTTTTACTTCAAACAATTAAATTTAGAAAAATCGTTTGAATTATAAAAGTAGATTTACGTGAAAGAGTTCCATTATAAATTATATTACATTTTAACGTTTTTTGTAAATTTATTATTTTTTAGGGGTGTGAGTTTTTCATTAGAATGAAAAGTTAATTTATTATATAGCTAAAATTAGTTCAGAACAAGTGTCAAAAAATATCTTGTTAGAACATATTTTGCTTATTTAGGAATACTAGTATTATGAAAGAAGTAAAACTTAGTAAAATCGTTTGAATTTGAAAAATAGTTTTAAGTGGTTGTGTTTGCTTCAAAATTAAATTTACTTTTTCGTTCGTTACTTTTTTTTTTAAAAATATCATTTCCACAATTAGTAATTATTGCCTCGATCCAAACAAAGAGTGGTAAAATAATAATATACTGCTCCATTTTGAATTAAAAGTTATTTAATTGTTTCTAAAATAAGTAATATTCAATAAAACTAACTGTAAAACTCAGTTTAAGTGTTTGAATTCTAAAATCAGTTTTGCGTTAATTTTCTGTCTAAATGATATTTCTGTTTGGAGATCTTTCTTCCTTTCTTTAATGGTTTGAGTTTTTATGATTAAAAAATATACTGCTTTACATTTAAAGAAGCGTTAATTAAATCTATCTTAAGCTAGTTTGAAACAAAAATGAAAGAAAAAGAATATTCGAAATGTGTTTCATTTATATAAGAGTAGTAATATTTAATAAAGTAATAGCAATTCATATTTATTTAGAGGTAGGAATGAAAAAATAAAATTTAAGAAAGTGTCTGAATTGTAAATATATTGTAGTTTTACATTGATTTAATTTTTCTCGAAACAATATAACATTTTTAATTTTTTTTAAAATTTTATGCATTATTATTTTTAGAGGTTTGAGTCTTTCATCGATGACACGAAAAAGAAAGTTAATATAAAACGAAGTAAAAAAAACTATCTTTTACAAAGTAATTTTATTATTTGAGAAAAAAAGTTTCATAGTTTTATTGTAAATTTTTGCAGACAATATAAAAACATAACTTTCTATTGAAAAATGTTGTATGAATTTAAGACATGGGAGCAAAACATAACTTATTTATTCAGTACATTTTTGCTATTATCTTAATTTAAAACTACATTATATCTTTTAGTTTTATTGTTATTGTACTACATTTAAATAATATTGTTTCAATTTTTTTAAATTAAGATTTTTTTTAAGTATCATGAATTTTTTAAAACAAAATTAGTTTACATTTAGTAGGTACAAAGAGAGACAAAGTTTCAAATGTTTGACTAAAAATTTCTTTTATAAAATATGTTTTTAAAGGAATATTTGATCTATTTTAATTAAAAAATTATGTACCTTAATTGAAACATCTAAATTGTGCGTATAATGCACAAAATAAAAAGTTAACACCCTGGATAACAGTTTAAACAACGGCATCTGATTACCGAAATATTATCAAAACTATTTAGGAAAAAAAATGTTTTATGGAAAAATGAAAATGAAAAACGACTAAAATGTCGTTAAAAACAATAACAGAGATCTAAAATAACCTTCAAGTACAATAGAACGTACACATCTGCGTGAAACAACAATACAGTGTTCAATACAAAGTCGCATATAAAAATGAAAGTTTACGTATATATATTTTTTTTTGAGTCAATACAGTTAATAAACAAAGACATTAAACTAACATTAAATGAAATATCCAAAAAAGTTAAGCTTTTTTTTTTGTTTTGGTGAACTGAAATAATAAAAAGACAATAACAGTAATGGTGGTAATTTTAAATAGTGACATGATATTATAGTTTATAATTACCAACGAACTAATTGAAAGAACAATAATACCAATGGTTGTATTTTTAAGCAACGATTTTCTATAACTGTTTACCAATAAACTAAACATGAAAACAACAGCAATGGTTCTATTTTAAAATAGCTAGTGATATAATTGTTTATTATGATCAATGAACTAAGTAAAAGGAACGAAATTTCCAATGGCTACAATGTTAAAGAGTGATATCATAGTCTTGTTTAAAATTACCAATGAACTCAGTAAAAGAACAATGAAAACAATGATTATAGTTTAAAACAATAAATTATGTAATTGTCTAAAATGAGCAAATATTGATTGAAATTTAATTCTAGAAGGAACAACAGCGGTGAATTTGGGATTCGGAATCATAATGTCGCTTTTCCGCAGGTAACGGAATTTTAATACAGTATAATATTTCCGCTTTAACCTAAACTTCACTTTAACTCTGTGTTAAATAGGAAATGTTAACGAGATCATCCGAAAGGGCATGGTCTCTGACAAAACACACGTAATCTAATTGACCAACCCAATTGCATTCCGGGTCAACGGGTCTTTGCTGTTCCCTTATCCTGTGACGGACAGGAAAAAGATTTCGTTTCATTCCCGCTTTACGAGAAATGATGCAATATCAAGCATGTAATAGGCAATAATAAAAACGTAATGGTTTAAATAGAATAGAACTGATATGCTTTTGTTAGGAATATCATTACGCATTGTTTTCTTTTACCAAATTAAAATTTAAAAAAAAAATTATGCAATAAGCGAAAACGTTGTGCTTTCTTAAACACAGAACTTTAACTTTAAATAAAACGAAAATAACCTACTCAAAAGTAAACAAATTGTCAATCGTTGAAGCCACGCTATTCGTGATTTTACTTCCATGTGACTTAAATAAAAAAAGAGCTTTACCAACAAATTCTGTAATCGATGCGAGTTTAAGCTCTCTTTTTCAATATTGGATTCAGAATTGAAAGCTTGTGCTACTAAATTTTAAATTTACACGCCCAGAAATTGGTTTCAAAATTACAAGTTTGTGTTACTAAACTTTATGAATTACACTCCCAGAAATGAACTTATTTTTTGACTATTCAGTAATCCTCGAGCTGTTACTCCATTATCTTTGACAATTATCTCGTCACAAAATCACTTGATTTTGACGAAACGAGAGCTTTCAAATATTTCACTTAACTTATTCCCCACCTAGTATATGAACTCAGTGCATTCTGCAAGTTCTTCTTTTTTGCTATTTGAAACCGTTTACACTGTAGAACTGGTTGGTACTAGGTTTAGAGAGATTGCTTGTTAAGCAGTTCCCTAGTGAAGACTAAGAACCCATTCGTGCACATTCCTTTTAATTATAACGCTTTTGGTAAAATTCCTGTCCTCAAACAAGGGAATATTAGTTAGGAGCATTTCTAGAGAAACGGTTTCGACTAAGAAGGTAATTTCGTGAATTTTGAGTTTTTTTTTTCTGGTAAAAGTTATGCAATAAGTATTCCCTTTATGAATTAGATGCTGATAGTCAGAAGAGAAAAAACAGAATCTAAATTTAAATAAGCTGATAATTATTGACGTAACATATAAATGTTTTGAAAAAGGAATTTCGAACAGCCGTAGAATTAACATCTTTATAACTTTAGCGTCATGTAAACTACACTGTAAAAAATTACTGTTAGTTGAAATATAATTCTTTTTCAGCAACTTCTTTTACTTAGATTTCTATTATTTGTTTATGTATTTTATTGTAGGATATTTTTTTTGTTTTGTGTACATGGCAACTTTGATTCATAATTCGTTTATGTTCTACATGGTTCCGTGCCTGTCTTTGTGTTAAGCAAGAAATATATAGTGAAAGAATTGAAATTTTTGTGAAAGAATTTAGAATGTGTCATTTAAGAGAATTGATGCTTGGCGAGCTTGGCTTACTCGAAATAGAATTGAAAGAACAGTTGCTAACGCAAATAAATGCCACGTCTCAACAACCAATAAGGATGGCGATACCCACACTACGTCATTTGCAAGGATCCCATTGGATACCTGCCAGTGACGTTATTGTAGGTAAATCGTGGCATTTGTCGATTCAGCAGCCATTGAGGCGCTATATATAGGGCTTACAGGAATTCAATTAAATCTGACTTAAATCATATTGTTAGGTATAATCACTTCACTTCTCCTCGAGTTGCAAGCACCCAATTAAAACAACTTAAAGTGAAAACGATAACATTATTAATGAATAGAATCTGCTTCGACATTTCCTGTTCCATTTTACTATTTCTTTGCGTTAACTATAAAATGGCATTTAAAAAAAAAAAGATAAAAAAACATTTTATTTTGTTAAAACCAGATAAATCTTTGGTGTAAACACATAAAATATGATATGTGGGTATTTTAATCAAAATGCGAAATAATTTTGAAATTGAAAACGATTCCGAAATTTATAATTAGTTTGAACGAGGTATGCGTATTTATTCTTAATTCTGTAGTTAAATTTATTAAAAATGACTGTTATTGTGTTATTGTTCATTTGCTTTGTTAATAATTCCATTTTTAACAAGTGAGAAAGACATATTCGATAACCACACCTATAAAATCCAAAATAGATTTGCAGGCTATAAGGCGAAGCATGGTTATTAAATCATTTTGATGGAAACGTGTAAGACATTTCAATGTCTTTGGAATAACAAAATAATTTCAAAACAAATAATCACTTCATTTGAATTGAATAAATTATTAAGAAGCGACATGTGACAGAGATCAAAAAAGAAAGTACGATGAGGAAAAACAGAACGATTTTATCGTGAATTTCCTATCAAATCCTCGAGATTAAACAGGAAAGGATTTTTTCTTCCTTCTTTTACGACTTAGTTAAAGAATCTAACGATTCAGAACCGGAACACTGTTATTTTCTAAAACATGAAAATAATTTTGAAATATTTTATTATAATTATGATACCTTGTTTTTATCTATAAGATTTTTTCCTATGTGAATTTTTTTTTCCATTTCTGTAAATAAATATTCAAAAATGAAAACCTCGTAAACAGACTTGTTTAGTAGTTAGTAGCAGTTCCATATCTCTAACAGGCCTATTGCGGAAAAATTCCCATCCGCTAACAGACAAATCACGATTTTTTATTACAGGAAAAAGGGACCCTTTACAAATTATTTTTATAGTTACAACGAACTCGTCATAATATTTTATCATTTCAAAAAGCGATCTCTTTACATAATTTATATTTTGGAAAACGGAATGTATAATGTCTTTATTTCAATATTTTAAAACTACAGCTCATTAAAAAACTTGTTTTCTTCCCTACGAAAAAGGGACTCTAGTTGAATGCATCTGATTCTATTAATTTTAGATTCAGAAAATTATGAGTAGATTTTACAAAAACATGAAAGCAAAAGGAAATGTCTAAATAGATTATCAGTTTCGTGATTTTCCACATCATAAAAACAGAACTTCATTTTCACAAACTCACAAAAAAAACAGAACCTTATTTTCTCAAATCCATAAAATTATGTTTTAAATTTTAACAATTTCATAAAATCAGGACTGGTTTTAAAAAAATCAAAAAAAAATTATCATTTGGAAAAATTAAGCATTATGTCGTTGCAAAAAAAATGATGTTTTAATTATCATTAATATTTTAGCCTGCAATATTACGGTGCCTTTCCCCTCAATCAAAATTTTAAACTGTAATTATGCGTCACATCGACGAGCAATGCAATTTAAGTATTGCAATAACTAGAAATACGCCACCTATTGGTTTCTAGGTAAGAAAAAAACATGTCGTTAAAGAAACTAGGTATTTATTTATTCGCTACAATTAATTGCAGAAGCAATTAAAGTAAATGCTAAACTGAGAGCAGTCTGTTAAAATATATCAAGGTAAAAATCCTAATCTTTCTCAAAATCCAAGGTAATTAGTCTCTGTGACTAATGGATGTTTTCTGTAATATTATAATTTTATTAATAACGGATAGATTACATTAATTACAGATAATTTTCATTTTACATATTGACAACGCAGTTAATGACGAAGCATTATGCCCAAATGATTTTCAAACTAAAAAAAAAAATAGATACACATAATTTCATGAAACTAATTTCATGAAACTATGTACGAAATTTAAGAAGATATTTAGTTAAACTCATGCTTTATTAGAATTACTATCAATGCGATTTTTTTTATTAAAGTTATTACTACTTAAAGTTATTACTATTTAATCGCTCTAACTATCATTTCATTACAGAATCCATCCGTGAACTATTTGTTTCTTTAATTGACCTGATAATCTATTTAAAATAATACGGAATAACTCCATCTAGAAACGGAAATCGATTCCATAAACTAATTATTTTTAAACATGAATATAACCCAGGGAAGAAAAAGAAGAGGTAGCGTACGATTGATTCATACAAAAGCCCTTACAAACACAATTTTTTTCAACGTTACAGTAGCATTAATTCAAAGATATTCACAAATTAAAAACAAGCAAGCATATGCATCGTCAAAAGGAAACTTCTTTTTTTTTAGCATTCTCACAGAAGAAACTCAATAACCCACGGAAGTGAAATAATATAAAGTTTTCCTACTGAATCCGAAACCTCGAATCAATAGCTCAGTTCCCATTATTATTTTATAACTCAGAATCGTACGTGCTGCCGATAAGAGATCTTTTTGGGAGCAGAGAAGCATGCAGAAGGAACAAAACAAAACAGTTGGAACTTCGATGACCGAGAAGAAGTTTACATTCAACCTATTGAAGAGTCGGGAAATATATATTTCCGGAGATATTGGCTTACAAAAGAACTCTTTCCACACATCCGCCATTTAACAAATGATTCCGTGAACTCGACACGACGTTCCGTTCGATATCGTCATTTAATTAGGATAATATGATATTAATTAATTATTTGGCTTTGATTAAAATGTGGGATTTCTTAAATTAAATTAAAAGTAATTGTAAAAATAATCAGCGAATATCATCAAGAGATTTAAGAACTAACTGCAATGTATTAGAGCCTTCTGGACCATTATATCCTTCTAGTTTGCTATAATCTCAATACGAAGCCGAGTTTTATTTGCGAATTGCAGCAAAATCTTTTGTTATAAAGGTCTAAGGTATCGATATTCTGGTTTAATGTTGAACGGATTTTCTAAGACTCTATAATAAGGTAGATAACTAATCCTACAGGAGAGGACTAAAATTAACCATTAACCATCTAGCGGATGGAACAAAAGAATAGGAATTGACGTAAAAGAAGTTTATATTCAACGTGTTCAATATTTCTGGAGATACTGGCTTGTAAAAGTGCTCTTACAAACTGTTTTATGAGCTATTTAACAAATGATTCCGTGAATTCTGGACCAAACTACGGTATAAAGTAGCAGCACTTAGACTGCATGATCTGTAAAATTCATTTTTACCGTAAAATATTGTACCATAATTTTTACAAAAATATTGATCTAACTAGAGTGATTCAGTGATTTTACAGTAATATTATTGCTGTAAAAATTATATCCGAAATTTATCCGGAATATCCGAAATATGATCCGGAATATTTCAGTGTACGAACTCGGCACGGCATTCCATTCTATATCGCCATTTTATGAAAAGAACATGATATTTTAAATAGTATTAATTACAATGTTTGCAATAAATATATTGCTTGTAATTAAGTGTATAAATTTTAAATACCTTAATTGAATTAATTAAAAACTAACGCTATTAAATATTAACACATAACTTTATGTCAAAATTAAGCTTGTAATACATTCACTGCGATTTTTGTAATGAAATGAATTATAATCGAGTAATTAAATATACAAAATTTTGTTATATCCTAGTTGAAATGATTAATACATTTAACGTTATTAATTACTAGCACATGACTATTGATCTATAAATAAAACATGTAATACCTTTTCTATACTTTTTGTAACAAATGTAATACATGTAATTAGCTGTAAAAATATTTCTCGCAATAATCTGTTGTGAGTCAGTAGAGTCATGGAGATTTATACTCAACTACTATGACCAATGGCATGATCGTGGCAATATGGTCAGCATTGCGCACAGACCACCTTTACTTCCAAGACTAGCTAATAAAAATCGATCTTAAGCTAGGTGTTATAAATGTATTAAATATAATTAATTGTATGAAACTTCACTGTATCCTAATCGAAATAATTAAAAAATTTACGATTAATAAACATGACCACTGATCTATAAAATAAACTCGTAAAACGTTTACTACCATTTTTGTAATCATTACGTCTAATTAATTGCATGAAAATTTATTATATATACTAAATGAAATAATTAAAAAAATTAAAGATTTTAAACACTAACATATGACTATAGTGATCTATAAAATGAAACTTGAAACATAAAAATAAATACAACACAGGTCTTGTTTTTATTAAACAGCATGAGGTCAAAATTCCTCTTAAGTTATTAAACTCTTAAAATCTTGATTCTAGAAATGTTGTATGATTGCTCTTTGAATTAAGTGCGTGGTGGAATGCATGATCATCATCAGACGGTATCTCAAGGGAAAAGATATGCATAATAAATGCATTCTGTGCACCGTAAAATTGAAGCAGTCCGTGGAAACCCACACAGACGATAGAAAAAGTCAGTCTTACTTGCGTGGAAGGTAAACCATACCCTCTGGCATAAAAAGGCTAGTTCGTTGTGTGGAATAATAAGGAAGAAAAGAATAATGGAATAAAATAGAAGGGGTGATGATGTTAAATGCTTCCACAAGATGACCAGATGTGGATGTGAAGTACTTTTTTTTTTATTATTCTCTGCTTATATTATCGAAGGTTTTCATAAAATAAAAAAAAGGTGGATTTTCAAGGTAGCTAACTTTTTTTTATGGCAGACGATAGCTGATAAAAATCAGAGAATGTAACAGTTTGAAATAATCGTCTGATTAAAAATAAGCGATGACTGCATTGAGAATTACTGATAGGGTCAAGCGAAGAATTATGAAAGTGTATTTTTAAGTTAGGATGAAAGAAAATTGATAAGCGTTAAGTTATTATATTGTTTTTCTATTGAAGAATAATTTTTTAAAAAAAACTTTTTTTTAGTTGAAATAATAGGAGAGTTAAAATCAGAGAACGTAGCAATTGGAAACAATCACGAGATAATAAAAAAAATTTATTATTGCATTAAGAAGTATAAAGAGGGTCATGCAAAAAATTATAAAAGTGAATTTTAAGTTGAGACTAAGGCAGATTAATTATTGTCACATTGATATATTAATTTACTTAAAAACAAATTAGAACAATTTTTCTTAGTCAGAAAAAAAGGTATTAGTAGATCATTAGCATTTTATTCAGAAAAAACAGTAATTGCCCAACTAGACAAAAGTCAAATGCACAAACAAAAGACATCGTTTTATTTTAAATAAAATAATAAAACTAAATACAAATTTGAAAAATTCTGATAAAGGAATTTTGAAATGAATTCTAACAAAAAAATTCGGAAGTATGCTGAAAAATTATTCTATTGCAGAACAAAATCAGATAAAACAGAAATACAAATGTTTCACAGACAAAATGAGATACAATTTAAATTTTAAATGATGATTTTATAGTAAAAAAATATAGCGAAAACTATTGAAAACAACCATAATTTACGCACACAAAAAAACAACAATTTATGTGTGTTAATTCACATAACCTAACATTTCCTATTTTTTTCCTTTCTCGTGAAAATTTTAACTTACGTATAAGTTTATTTTAACCTAAGTATATGAATATAAAGACTAATTTTACCCCCCAAAAAAGTATAAAAACAGTACACAGTTCATCGAAGTAATTATTACATTTTAAAGAAAAAGGCAAATGGTAAACAATATAAGATAGCTTCATAATGTAGGATATCTAATATAACAAGCTTTTTTTTTCTAAACGATTTTATTTCATTTTTTTCTGTTTTGTGTTTGAAGCATTCTCATTTCTATATAATAATAATCTAATATAATAAAAAACTGTGACGGGTTCATTTATAAAATAAACTATTTTGTAAAGATCCCGTATTAAAATAAAATATTTAGAAAAGGGACATTTCTGACAATTAATCTTACACAATTACTTCTTTTAAATTTATGAGTTAGTTAGAACATATTTATTAAATGTCAATGTAACACTGCCATGACTTAGAACCAGGGTTGGCAAGATTTTGCCGCAGGTGGAAAAAACCATGGTAAATACCGGTAAAAACCGTCCTGGCAAAAACAGGTTTTTGCCAAGCAAAGTGGCAAAAAGTGGCAAAAACCTATATTTTCCAAGATGAGAGGACAAAAACACTTTTTTGATACAAAATTATTCCTAAAATTGAAATATATACTATGAATATAAATAATTACAAAAAAATTAACAGAACTATTATTCCATAATTAAATGATAATGTATCATTTTAGTAGTTTAAAACATTATTGATTGGAAAATTTGTGATTATTCTCTTTTTTCCAGTGAAATGAACTTATTTTTCAATTAATACAAATATAATTTAAAGCATAAAATATCTATCAACATGTGTAGTTAATTATTGTACAAATAATAATTTTTTATAATAAATAATAGTATTATACAAATAATAATATTTATTTGTAAAAAAACATTTATTTTAGGATTCTAAAATGAAAAGAGATCAAAAACTTTCAATCTTTTAAAAATTATTACCCTTAGGTATATTAATTATTAATATGTTAAAAATAATTGTTTCATGTAATGTATCAAAATTATTATTCCTTATGATTGATTTAAATTTGTTTCAAGTATTTTGTAATAATATTTAATCAGCAAATTAGATAATTTGGTTTTTGCCGGTTTTTACCAGTTTTTGCCGGTTTGTACCAGGTTTTTGCCACTGTCCTGGCAAAAACCCCTTTTTGCCGGCAAAAACTCCATCCCTGCTTAGAACATAATAAATTACAGATAAAAACATTTTCTATAATGTTTTCCTTTCAATTAGTGCAGTTTTTCCTGCAAAGATATGCAACGCAACAATGTATTCATAATAATGTTATAATTTATTCAATGATGAGTGTTTTTGAAACATCGTTCCTCGACCCAATATTACGACATCTACGTTATCGTCTTTTCATTCGGTTCACTGAGCATTAGAAATGAAATATCACCTTACGTTGCATTTTTTTTTAAAAAAGTTTAACAACTTAGCTCGCGGAAACAAAGAATTACGAACTGAAATTTAAAAAAAAGCGACGACTCAAAAAGACAGTTTTTTCCCCCTTCCGAGTTACGTTTTTCTTATATTACTCTTTGTAAACGTGAACTTATCACTTTATTTACATAATCTCATATGATGATGTCCACCATGTGATGCATATTGTCATAAATCGTTTCCTCTATTGAGCAATTTTTTACGGAACATTGAATTTGGAACTTAAACAAATACCACCAATATATTGTAGCTTCTATTTTCTTTCAAATAGAGGTTTTATACGAATTCAATATTACAATAATTGAATTATAATTTTTTAATAATTTATTTTTTCTAACGTGACAGTATACATATTTTTCCTACACTTCACTGAAAGTGTGTGAAAAAATAGAGAAAATACAGCGCATATTCATAGCTACCAACTTTAATGTTCTTTGCGCTAGGTTTTTTTTCTCAGAGTCGTTGGAATGATTTTTAAATTTATTGCTAAATCTCTTATAAATATATTTAAATGTCTTGAAAGTCAAAGCATATTATGTAAAAAAAGATTAAAGTTAAATATCAAAGATGAAAGTTTGCAACAACGGGTTTATGGATGATATAAAAGAGAAAAGACTATTTCTCGTCTTTTTTTAATTAAAATAAAAACAGTGCAGCATTTTTTAGTTTTTATCTAATTTGATAAAATTAGGCTGGTTAATTTGATAAAATTAGGCTAATTTGATAAAATTTTAACAGAGGCACGTTAGGGTTTTTTTTCGTGTTTGATAAATCCTGACAATTACGAAGTTTTTTTTAAAAGAAGTTTATGTTTTTAATTTTCATGCTATTTACAGTTATTTATTTTTTATTGTTATATTTCAAGTTTTATTTGCGTTAATATTAAACTGGTATATTTTACAAAAGTTTGGATTAAACATTTAATTTATCAAACATTGTGAAATAATAACCCTTCTGCGAGTAACAACTATACTTTTTTTTATTTGCATACAAATTTTTCAAATGAATGTAATGAAAATTGGAAGAGGTATCTTACTTGAAATATAGTGAAATAAATTTAAACGATATTGTGCTTCGATGGGTTTTAAAATTTTTAGCAATGTATGAATAAGATATTTTTTTTAAAAATCCCTATTTAAAGTTTATTATATCTTAATTCCTTAACTCGCATATCAATTCAAAAATCTCTGTTCAATTTAAATGAAACTTTTAAGATAATGTCCTTTCATGCGTATTCAGACAAATAATTTTTTTGAGCCCTGGTGGCTCGGGGAATAGAGCGCTTGCCTCCCAATGAGATGACCCGGGTTCGAATCCCAGCAATGACTGGTCGATACGAATTTTGCTCCTGGCTTTCACCGACCACAGCGTTAACGAAAAATATCTTCAGTGGTGCAAGTAGTTAGATTAAAGTAATTTTTTTGAAAGTTTAGACATTGTTCCAAATAAATCGGAGAAATATCTCATATGTTTATGTTATTATTTTTCTATGAATAATATAATAAACAGTTGTAAACATCAACAAATATAAAAAATTCTCAAGGTTATTTTCACCTTCATTTTCGTTAGTATGGTTACCAGAGTTTAATTTAACACAGTTTAATTTAACTGCAGAAAATTTTCCAAATTTTATGGTTATAAGGTCCTGATGTCATGATTCAATATTGAGCTATTTTACTGAGAATTGATATATACTTTCTCATTTTCCCAGAAGTAATGCAAATGCTTATAAAAAAAATTTTCCGTAAATAATATATTAAACTTTTGCACATGTCAACAAACATGAATTATTCTAAAGGTTAATTTCCTATTATTTTTGCAAACAAGGTTTAATTTAACATGTTATAAGGGATGCAGCAAGTTTACACTATTTTATGGTGGAGGGTACTGATATCAAAAATAAATTTTGAACCGATTTTTCCGAAAGTATAACTATTATACCTAGAAATAACACACAGTAATAAAATTTATCAAAACTACCAGAATATGGTAAATTTACCGTGATTCAGGGTCTATGGGAAGACTATAAATATCAATGATTTTTGCCAAAGCGCCTTAGTAATGGTTTTGATAAATTTAATAATAAAATATAGTTTTATAATATGTGATAAAATTTCATAAAAGTGGTAAAATTTGGTAATTTTATCATGATATGTTACATTACAACTCGGTATAAAAGCCGTTTATTCGGTTAAATTCATTTTTCGGTCTTGTATTCTTTTCTACAAATGTGGTAATAAGAGCTGTAATTTTGAAAACCAGAATTTTCAGTAAGCAATTACTATATGAACGAAAAATTGCCAAATGAATGATTTAAATACCATATATTTTGGTTTTATTAACCGAAATTGTGTTTTTGTTACCAAAAAATTTCTTTACCATACAGTGCGGTACTTTAACCTGTTTTTTTTTCCTCCGTGTATGTCATTTTTTTACTATATTTCCATACACGTTATGCATTATGCGCCAAATAAATGGTTTAAATATCATTTATTTTAGTTTTGAGAACCGGAATTAAGGTTTTTTTCACGAAATATAATACAATATATAACACGATATACTTGCTATGTAATACGATAATTTTATACGAATTTTTTTCTCCGTTTAGATCATATCATTATTCTTCGATGAATAATACAATAAACAACTGTATACATAAACAAACATAAAAACTTCTTATGTTTATTTTTCCTTTTATTTTCGTTAACAGAAAAAAAAATAGAAGAATAAATCTCGTAACAAGTACTTATTTTTGATCTATTTATATTTTAAACATTAAGTTTAATGATTGACATAGGGGTGTGATTGTTTTCCTTTCGTAATTGTTCACGTAATTTTCTGGAGCGTGACTAGCTTAAGCTAAAACAAAAAATCGCTAAAGCGTTTTAAAGAAAGGTTAATACTTGAAAGTGGGAAAATGAAAGGGGACACCAATTAACATTTAAAAAGCATTTATTCCCACATACCATGATTATTATGTTGAAACTTAAAAGTAAATTACTTTGTTGTTTCATTTGAATGAATTAATTTGCTGACAGTCATTTTGGTACAGGTAGCATAATTTGGAGCGAAATTAGCGCTCCAGTGTAATTCCACATACTTACGTTCAGTTTAAAATGGAATTATAGTAGAACTTTACAAATCCGAACTCCGGTATTCCTAAATTCTGGATAATTCAAACTGATATCACTCCTCAAAATTTACAAATAAAAACCTTTGTATTTTAACCTGAGGAAATAAAACATAATTGTGTTGCAAAAATGTTCTGACTAATGTGTGAGGTTCATAATCCACGTGAATATGAATCGAGATAAAACATCATAAAATCTGACTCACATGTTTGTTTGCAGTTTGTTCATCACGTGAATAAGACTGGCGATACAGCTTTGATAAATGCTCAGCTAATAACGCGACTTGTTTCCATCTTTAAACAATATAGCGTCGGATACGTATTCATTTATATGAAACATCAATTTAAATCGAAATTTCGGATAATCCTAATTTTCCGTTGTTCGAATAGGCAACAGTCGCAATTAGTATGGATTAGCTAGGTTGGTTTTACTGCATTTATAAATTAAAAGTTTCGCAGAAAATAAATGTTTGTCGTGATTCAATAATTATTTAAAGCAAACTTTTATTTAATTTTAATGCGGTTTCGTCCTTTTTTAGTTAACTAAAAGATGCGGTTGCAGATTAAATTTTAATAAATCTACTATTTTCTTCTATCTGAGGACCATTTTATTTGACAAACTATTGCCATTTAGTTTAATAAATTAAAATATATGGTTACAAGCTAAATTGTACAAATGTGTAATCGGAATTTGGAGGATACACAATTTATTAACCATTACTTTCGCTTAATTTTGTTTCGGGAAATTATTAGTATATTATTTCATTGCAATATTATTATCTATGATTTAGAAAAATGTGATTTTAAATTAACATTTTCAAGAATTATTATCGTTAAAAACTGTCCTTTTATTCTGATACGTTCTCTTTTATATAAAAAAATCATTTAAAATCCGTTCAAATTATAAGGTTTATAGGAGTTAAAATTAGCGATAAAAATTAAATGACAAAGTCGAAGCACTTTTTGAAACAGTACAGTAAGCAATAAGAGTCAAAAACAGATTAAATAACAACATAAAATGATTCTAATTGTCAAAATAACTAAGAAAACAGACTATTTTGCATTCAAAATACTTAGGTGACAGTAAACATAAACATAGCAGAATTCTACTTGAAATAACTACATGATAAACGCGTTAACAAACGTGATACCACATGAAACTACATCTTTCTAAGATTTGTATTAAGAAAAAGTTGAAAAAATTTTGCATTCGGAAGAAATTATTAAACGAATTTGTATTCGAAAAAGTAAATTTAAATAAATTGAAGTAGTAGTTTTAAAACGTGATTTGCTTTCCTAAAACTAACGTGCTTTTCTATAAATTAATAAGTAAAAATTATTGGTAATAACAGATGTTAATAATATTTATAAGCATCTGTTTAGATTTTGAAGACATTAATTTTCTAAATATTAATCATCGTTCAAAAAGGATGGTCTTATAATATAAAAGATGTAATATTAAGTTTAAATATAATGTAAAACAAATGTTATCACTGTTTATGTAAATATAAACCTTTTTTATTCCTGTTAAAAAATTAGTTTAAAAGGATAACAAATATTAAAAGCTTTAACTTACCAAAAAATTCCATTTTCATAAGATGTAAGAGATATTCACGGTGCATAACTTGTTCCACTTTCACAAAATTAATCATATCAAAATGATTACAACCTCATCTCTAGGATTCACAAAACAATTAAAAAACTCTTGATGAAATAGATTGTTATCCCGCCGTTTCTGTCATTTAGACAAACGCTTGGTCCCGCACTACTTGCGTCTTGAAAGGCGATAAAAGCTGGAAGTATGTTTTATCCTTTTAGAACAAAAAATTGGAAAATCCAGGTCAGACTAACACCCACATTATCTGTTTTCACACTGTAAACAAATAAAGAAAAATCGTCTGCAGTTATGAAACTTTCTTATAATGTTCCACAAGGTTACAGTGAAGTTCTATGGATAAATTAATTGAGTAATATGTGAAGAAGTAAGAGAAAAAAGTTCATTAATTAAAGTCCGCCGCGTGCAGGGAACGGAAGTTCGTTAGCGGCGGGACACTGACTTCTCAACTCCGCTCAATTGCAGAGTTACAACCACTCGCATTGAAGTCCATTTCTATTCTGTCAAAGTGGAAGAAAAGTTTCATCGTCTGCTTGCAGAGTCAAGTGTAGTGAACTGAAGTGAAAGCAAAGGTACCGAAGCGCCACCGAGCGGGATTTTTCATTTTTCCGGCCCTTCCAGTTTAACACTGTAAGCAGTATCACAGAAGCCAAGGATAAAAAAGATACTTTCCAATTTTAGCCTCTAAACTTTCCAGTTTTCAAACTTTAAAAACAAACTTTGTTCTATTCCGTTCTTACGTTCTGAAAGTTTTTGAACTTCGATTCAGTATTTATGTTATATATAAAGCTTGTTTTTAAACATTTTTTCAGTTCTTCTGCTAGGATTTTGTTTCTTAAACGGTTTCAGATTATCAAGTTTTTTTTCTCTATTTTTTAGAAGTCTTAAATCAATCAATGTTTTTACAAAGGTTTAGTGTTCTCCTATAATGAAAGTTTTCTTTTACATCGGTCCAATTGTTTTAAAATAAAAAATATTTACATTGTTTCTGATTTTAGATTTCAAAAGAATTACATGTTTACTTTGTTCTTAGAATTTAAAGGTTTTTCACCTTTAGTTCAATTAGTATCTTATAAGATTTATTTTTCATCGATTCAACTCATGCATTTTAGATGTTTATTCACAATAATTCAACTCTTTTTATAGAGTTGGTTCAGTTTTTCTAAAAAAGATGACTCAACTTTTGTAAGAAACATGAATAAACAAACAATTTCTTTGCAATTGTTTTTAATAGCTATTTTTTAGTGATTGAAAATCTACAGCCCCATCAGCCCAATTTCCTGCATACCCCCGTGATGTAAGTACAAGAATTGTATCTGCATTTGGTCAAAAATTTTAAGTTTAAAGTTTAACAACAAAAGTGCTCATTAATTAGTTTTCAACTTATTTACTACTATCAAATTATATTATTCGTTATAGCAAATCATATAGTAAAGATTTAACCCTAAAAATCCCTAAATCCGAGCAAAATAGAGTATAAACTTGATTCTACAATACCGCAGTATTAAATATACATCTAAATGCTTGATATATGCATAATATATGTTATATGCCGAATATATATGATCTATGCATGATATCGGTTTTTATTTCTTTTCGGTTAAGAATAAAAATATGATAAAATATAATAATCAAAATTGGTCAAACATATCAAAAACGTACAGAGTATTCTGCAAACCTCATGCATCTAAAGTGTATGATATCTATTACATTATTACGTATGATATATAAATATAGATCATATATTTATTATATCTCGCTACTTAAACCAATATGTATATAAATATTTAATCTATGTATGATATCTATTTTGAGTTTGCATTATTAGATTTAGAAATATTAGAAAATATATTAATCAAGAATCTACATAGTGAAATGTGTTACATATGTTTAAATTATTGAGAATTTAAATGAAATTATATAAAAAATGTTGATAGTGCTTGAAATTGGGACATAAAAAGCAAATTACGATTTAATTTAATAAGATAAAAATTAAATTTAAGAATTAACTTTATAAACTAATTATGTAAGCCCTTGAAAAGGATTAGAAAATGAACTAATATGTTCTCGCACCAGCTGAAATCTGAAGGGTAATACCGGCCTAAAATCTCAAACTGATCTTTGAAATTCGAAGTGGCAACATCAGACACAATGCTGATAATATATGTTGATAATACATGTGTTCGCCACATCGAGTAACCCTTCGGTAAAGTTTATTCACGAGTTGGTAAACATTTTGCCACCCAGAAACAACTCTGTAAAGTTTCAAAAAGATCATGTATAGCACCTTGACAGTTCCTGAATTCAGATGAGATTCATTGCAATTTATGCTTTAGGGTCTTTTATAAGACGAATAATTTTTTCTTGCGATAAAACAAGACAGATAAAAATGAGTTATGTGAAAAATAAATAAGAAGAATTAGTGACGCTTCGGTGAACATAATTTTAATCAATGTCCCTTGCACCACTGGAGGTGAAATGAATGTCTAGATTAATGCCCGAAACTGAAAAAAAAAATTCTAGTGTAGTTTCTGGAGGATTGTGACTGAACAACTCGCTGTTTCAAACTCGGAGATAATACTCGGAGGCAGTGAAAATATTCGTAAATTTACATTATATTATAAGTTTACATTGCTTTGAAAAAACTGTCAGATTAATAAACAAATACTTTGTAAAACTTTGATACTTAGTAAAATTTAGAGTTAATTAGTATTAACTTTATATAATTTACAATATTTTTTGTTACCCTCTGACGTTTTATCAAATAATCGCAATTTATTTCATTTCTTAATTTTATATTTGAGTATCATTAAGATAAAAAAAAAGCATGGCGAATTCTAAGTTTTCAACGAAACGAATGAGTACCATTTCTCTTTTAATGTGATTTTCAACACAACAGAGGTTTTTCTAAAATTTCAATTAGTGCTTTTAGCCGGGATAGCCTGGTCGGTAGGGCACTGGGCCCACATCCAAGAGGTCGTGGGTTCGATCCTCGCCGGCCGAAGACTCCCCGTGTAGTAAATGGTGACTGATGCACGTTAAATCTGTCGAGTCTCAAAGTCCTCCATGTTCCCACAACAAATCAATACCTCTGGGGGTACTGATCCAGGAGTTTCCTTGTCTTCTGGATTGGTTCAAAATTACAAGGCTACGGAGTTGAACGTTAGTAGTTAGTAAACCCATGAAATTGGGTCGGTTGTTCAACGACGGTTATAAAATAAAATAAAATTAGTGCTTTTATGAAAATTAACTAAGAATCATTGGCTTTAAAAATGTTTACATCTCTTAATGAACTAATACTATTGCTTCATTAATTTCGCTTTACAGTACAAATCTTGCGCTTATTACTTTTTAATTTCATTTAGTTCCTATTAACAAATTTAATCAAACATTATTGGTGTCAGAAATGCTATGGCTATTTCTTATTCTTTTAATAAACGAATTAGCACAATTTTTCTATATCTTTTGTTTTTTCATACGTAACTTATTTTTTGTTTCCATTGGTATCTAATACCATAATTAATTAAGGATCATTGGCATTTATAATAGTTTGGCAATTTTTTATGCTTCTCTCAGATGAATTCGTACTATTTCTGTATGAAATTTGCTTTTAGTACAATAGTTTTGTTTCATTTAGTAGCAATTAATAAAATTAATTAAGCAGCATTGGCATCAAAAGTAAAATGGAGATTTTTTTTTCTCCAAAACGAATTAATACCATTTTTCAATTAATATTACAAACTCTTCTGAAAGCTATAAGTTGTCAAACACCACCATTGTTATATTTAAAAAAAATTTGTTTGCAGTGTAATTTTTATCAATGGTGATTTCTAAACCTATGAGAAAAATTCTATTTTTAAGTATCTCTGCCGAACGATCTAAATGATATTCTCTAACGATTCTTAAATAATCGGAGGCTAAAATATCCCCTTTCATCCACTGTCCAAATTTCAGGATGTTTGCATAAATGGTTTCGCAGTTATGAAAATGATACAAGTGCAGTTGTAAAATGATGAAAATGATACACACAGGCAAACTCTTCATTTTATTAGTATAAGATTGTTTGAATTATTTTTAACACACAAATTTTTTTTTCTTCTCATCTTAGTTCTTTCAGTTTTCAAATTTGTGACATGTTTGAAAAATAAAAAATGAAACCTACAGGAAAGACCACATCTATTCACAACCACTTTTGGGTAGCACAGAATTTTTTCCATAGACTTCGTGTTGAAAAATCCTTTAAGAGAGACCACCGAAACCCCTTTAAGCGACCGGGAAAACCTCTCTCTGCACCTAATCCGGAAAAGGTCAAATAAGGAAACGCAAAAAAAAATATCAAAACAAAAATATTAACAAAACAAATAATTGGATTAAATTCATTCAAAATATTTGTGTGAGGTTCTTATTTAGAGAACTTTTTTTGGCGATTTCTGAATGATCTCATGTTGCAGACCTCAGAGTGCACTAAAGACAATGAAATCATTGATTTATTTCTAGAATTGAAAGTTAATTTAGAAAGAAAAGTTATTTTAGAAAAAATTAAGCATCTGGAACAAACCTCTTCTCATTTTTTAAAGCTAACTAATTTTTATGATATAAAATTAAGCAAAAAGCATAGTTGTTTATTTATTTAAAATAGTTCATAATTGGTAAATTTGTTTTTGCTCATAAGGATATCAGTAGGGATCCTTTTTATTGACGCTAAATTTTTTTCATCAATATTTTCATGATACCACCACAAGTGGCATTTCCGCACGAAAGGAAACGACACTGATTAAAATTAAAATCGTTTACGAAAAATCATGTATTTTCGATAACATTTTGAAATCAAGGGAGAACGAACCGCTAAGACCAAACAACCTCCTTTAACAACCATTTAACTGTGGAACAGAGCATGTTCGCTCATGAGAGGTTTCACTGTATTAATTAACGCGGATATTGGTTTCTAGCGGATTTCAACTAAATTCGTTCTTAATACTCGAAAACAGGGAATTAAAATATTTTTACTTTATAAAATTTAAAATATAAAACACTTATATATGAATTTATGACAAACAATTTTAAAAATAATTTTCTTAATTTTTAGGGAGGTGAGTAGTTTTAAATAAGATTCACTCAAATTTATACACAATTTTTACGTTGTTCATAGTTTTTACTCATTTTATATTTTAGACATAATTTATTCGCATGATATTTCTTACGTTAACTCAGATAAAGATTATTTAGATTTTTTTTCCTCATTATCATGTTTAATGGCTTAAAATAGTTGGAAAAAATTGTTTATGTATCAGCGCTTACATAAATTATTCTTTCATTTAGTTCTCAAATTTTTTTTATATTTAGGAGATTGAAAAAAAACGATTTCTTAACTTGTAAAACCTGTTAGACCGCTTACGTGGCACATTTTTTTTTGCACCCTGTAGAAATTGCTTTTCCTTTGCATTAGTTACTCGGCGGAGAAATTTTCGTTATGGGTAGCACAAGGAAATTTCTGATTTTCCTTGTTGCAAAAATGTTTCGATTGGCGATACTTTTTTCTTACTTAGCACAAATCATTCTAGATTATAAAAAAAAATTATTGATAAACCCCGATAGTTATTTGACCTTGTAAAGACCTGTTTGACGAGTAATTTTACCAAACTTTTACCGAAATGTTTCGCAGAGATTTTGGAAAAATTAACAATAAAATATGTAATATGTGTGATAATATATACATAAATTATGGTAAACGTGGTAAAATTTGGTAATTTTTCATGATAGCTTAAAGCATGGCATAAAAACCATTTATTCGATTAAAATTATTTTTCAGTTTTGAGTTTTTTTTTTTATTTTATTATTTTATTTTTTTTACTAAATGCGTGGTCATAAGAACTAGAGTTTTGAAAATAAGAATTTCCAGTGAACTGTTACCATGTGAACAGAAAAATCACCAAATGAATTGTTTAAAAACCTTCTATTTTGGTTTTATTAATCAGAATATCTCACAGTACGGTAACATTACCGGATTTTTTTTTTTTTTTTTTTTTTTTTTTGCATCGTGCAATTTGCGTAGTAGTAGTAAATTTCCGTTAAGTGGTTTAGCCTTGCTGCAGTTATGTTTCTATTGTTGGTTTTTTTTACTTTTAGGTTCATTATAATCTACTCACATGCCCTTAAGGATTACTTGAAAACGTGATCTTATTGCAATGTGCATTTTAGGTTTTCTGAAATAACTTTGACCAATTAAGCAATCGATAATATATTTTGTATTAAGCCCAAAGTAAGTGAGTTCATTGTATTAAGCTTAAAAACTATTAGGATAACTAAAAAAATACTGGGAAATTTTCTAATTAATATGATACATTGCAAAGTCGATGTTTTGCAAAGAAATTAGATTTTAAGATAGCTTAAGATATTTTTACTTCCTTATTTATTTTTGGTAGAATACTTTTGAGGATACATCCTGCAGCAAGTACCTTTTGTTTATATTATTTTCCCGATTGAAAAACTGATGTCTGAAATGAATCCGAGAAAAAAATTTTAATCAAGTGTTTTATTCCTGATAAAAAGTATGTTTCTACATTTGATATTCCTTACTTTTTATGTATATAATTTTAAGAAATATAATAAATCAATAACCTATTTGATCTTGTAAAAATCTTTTTGACCTGTAATATCCGCATATGTTTTTAACAGGAATATTTTTAGGAATTATCTTGCCGAAAGTACTTTTCCTTTGTACTGGTTTTTGGGCGGAGAAACTGTTCTGCGACTTGTGTATTTTGTAAAGTTATTTTATTTTTGTTGTAGATATGTTCATAAATTATATGATTTGTTAAAATTTTTGAGGAAAATGAAAGATTAACAGCTTATTTTATTTTAGCTACAATAAAAAAGTTAAAAAATTTTTACTACATAAAAATAAATTATTGAAATTTAAGACTGAATTTTGTTCTTTTTCACCATATGATTGAAAACCTACATTCATGATTTAACTATAGTAGATTTATTTAAGTACATTAACGGTGTCTATTATTTTTCGGTTAAACTATATTTGTTTGAAAAATGAAAAACACCTATTCAAATTTCAAAACGTTATGTGACAAATTTAAGGGATATTCTTCCCAAATTTTAAATTGCATTATTTTTTATCATTAATTTTAAATTTTTCATGGCATTTTTGTTTTAATTTTGTTATTTGTATGAAATATTATTATTTTCCACTTAATTGTATAAGAATATTTCATGATTCTTTTTACTTTATGTAAGGAAGTTTTTGTTTGTTCTCTTACGCACTGGAAACAATCACATTTTATCAGTTAATTTTTTATATAAAATTATTTTAGAAGCACATTAAAAAAGAAACAAGTGCTACTTCCTTGTTTCTTAAACACACATTTTTTGCTATATTTTAAAAAGTTTCGGATCAAATTACGCTAAAAAGTCCGACACTCAGGGGGCACTTTTCCTCGGTAACAAGTTTCGAAATGTTGCGGATCGAAAAATCAGATGCACCGTATTTAACAGTATTAATTATAGTAAAATCACGACTGAATCAGTCTAATTAAATAGATATTACTGTAAGAATTACGGTATAATATTTTGCAGTAAAAATCGATTTTACGATAAAATGGATTTTATAGATGATGCACCCGAAGTTTACTTTATACCGTAATTTGATCTGAATTTCTTCACAGAGTATGCCTAGTTTCTCTAACTCCCATTTCATTCTATGCCTTTTTTTTTCAAACACACATTTTTCAGCTGCATCAAATTTTAGAATTAGGGATATGCGTTTACAAATGATTGTGTCAGCATTGCATATCTCATCGAATTTTGAAATTCGAAATAAAATAAACAAATGCAAGAAGGAAGAATTATTTTTTTCTGATAACTGTTCCCGTAATTTATTGCAGTTGCTTTTAAAAACAATAATTCAGCTCATTTTATTCAATTTCAACTTAGGCGGCGAAAACTTAGCCTTACTACTAGCCTTAACTTATGCAGCAAAAACGTATTCACTGCAGACTTGCAAATTCAACTTCCTAATATGAAACACAATTTTAAAGACTCGTTGATGAAGCAATAAAAAAAAATTCGTTTACATTAAATGGTTCTAAATTTAAAGAAAAGAAGGGGGGGAAAAGCTTATTTGCACCTGCTAATGAATGTCGTTTTAAAAGTCAGGGATCCGCCAAAATAAATTTGATCGTTTAGGGTTCCGTAGCTGAAAAAAATTGGGAACTGCTGGTTTAAAGAATGAATAAATGGATGACTTTAAAATGGTATTATTTTATCTTTCTGATATAAGATTAAAAGAAAACATCTCAAATCATTAACCCACAGATTTATTCCTACAGAAGAAATTTCCAAAAGGAAATTTAATAGTTATATTATCAATAAAAAGAATTTTATGTCTCCAGACCCGGATATTTGTTTGATGATATGCATTTATTTATTATCCATCTGCGAATTTGAAATGTCTACTGAGACTGAGGAGGTCTGCCGAGAGAGACACGTTATATGGAACTTTCACTCAGCAAGATGACGTCACGTGGCGTCAAAGACTATATGAAAGTAGAAAAGAAGCATTTCCAGGTCGCTACCCTCTTGTTCTTAGCAACTTTAGTTTTTATTTTATGAAAACTTTCACCAGAGTGGTCCAAGAGCACCAACCGGCATCGAGAAAAGAATGGCCAGTTGTGGCAGTTGTTTTGCCGGAGAACTGGTTTGGCGCCTTTTCTTTGCTACTTTTCTTCTTATTCATCGCCAGACTGGAGAAAACGAAGTTGATTTTCTTCTACTAAAAGCTGACGCATTCAAAAGAAGATAAAAACCAAAGGGTGACTGATCAGAGATAGGACGGTATCAGACAGACCAGAATTTTCTTTCTTTTTTTTTATTCTGTTGAAGAAGGAGAAATATTTATTAATCTTCTTTTTTCGTCAAAAGTTCATTAGTTTTAATCTTCAGGTTGAAGTACAATTATTGAAATTTTTGCCGCAGGCGATTTTTACTACGATGTGTTAGAATACATTTAGAGAAAGAATATTTTAGCTATATCATCACGAAATTATAGTTTTCGTTTCTTATGAATATAATTTAAATAAGCCAAGTAATACATCATACATAAACATACATTTACCTAACTTATTGACGTTTTTTTTTTAATTTATTAATATTAGCGTTTTTTCAAAACCCATTTTTTTAATTAAAACTTTAAAAGCTTTTAGTTAAACTTTTGAATTATCTCAGTAGATTGGATAATGAATATCAAAGCCTTAAAGTTTTGAACTAATGGATTGACAGCTTTACAAGTTATCTGAACTAACTCAAAGTCTCAAAATTTACCGATCCTAGATTCATAATCTATTATTATAATTTTTATTCATATATATCATTTTAATATTTTTAAAACCTAGATTTATGTGTGTCTTTTACATATTATGTTTCTTGCTTAAGAGTTTTATATTTCATTAGTGTTCTGAGATTAAGATTTAAGCAGTGTCTGATACAAGAAAAAATTCGTGGTCAAAGCTTCTTTCTTTGTTGACATATGAGAAAACAAACTTTTAAGCATTATTGAGTTTATGACAGCCTATTAACATCATTTTCTAATGGTTTTGATGCATAAAACTTTTTTATTTTTTAAAAGATGCGACTTTAAAAATTAGTAGTATTTCATATTTAATATAAATATTTAGAATACAACACTTTTACCAAATAATGTCTAAGATAATAATGTCTACTATAATAATGTCTACTATAATAATGTCTATTATAATGTCTAATATAATCATGATTAATATAATAATGTCTAATATAATAATGTCTAATATAATCATGTCTAATATAATCATGTCTAATATAATCATGGTTAGTATAATAATGTCTAATATAATCATGCCTAATATAATAATGTTTAATATAAACATATCTATTGTAATATTGCCTAATACAATCCTGTCTACTTTAATAATATCTCATATAATAATCGGAATTCTCTATTTTTCATTTATTCCAAATCGCAGGAATCTGCATTTTTATAACTTTTTTTCCAGATAAATGAGGAATATTTAAGTAACTACAAATCCTAAACTACAATTAATATCCGCATAATAACCATCCATTATCAAAATAATAAAAATGAAATTATATGATTCAGTAGTTCTTAGTTCTGAAAAGTATTGAAGCTGAAATGGGCAAAACATTGCCTGTGATAAAGTTTTAGATAAATAAAGTGAAATAAAATTTTCATTCATTTAGAGAAACAAAAACCATTCAGTTTCTCAAATATCATGCCAACATAGAATATGCATAAAACAATAAAAATAAAAATCATTATTCATTTATCGTCTGCTCTACAATATCACCAGACATTCGCAGAAGAAAAAAAGGTTAAATATTTAAATTCGTAAAAATAATTATCGAAATGAGATATCAAACTGTGATGGAATATTTTCCGTATTTTTCAAATATAAAGATATTTTTATTGTGTTCTCAATGGAAAAGAAATGAACTAGCCTGAAAAAAGAAGCAGAAATATGAAGAAGAATAGCAACAAACAGGATAGGAACTAGCATATGCTAATAAATGAGACAGGCTGGTTTTTCTTTTAACTTTCGTTAGCATTTCTTAAAAGTATTTTCGTAATAAAATTTTAAGGATTTTCTTGTTCTTTCTGATTAAATCCTTCATAATTACTACAATATTTTCAAGTATTTGTTACCTCTTATTTAAACAAGGTGATAAAAATTATTAGTTTCAACAATTCTAACATGCCGGAACATTAAATATCGCTCTATATACTATGCTTAACGCTGTTTTTTTGAATCTCTGTCTCCAAGAAAAGTAAAAAAGCCATAGTTTAAGCCATAGTTAATACTTGAAGCAAAGTGATGGTTTTAAACTATATACATAAAATCTTGCCGTGAAGAATTATCTGGGCTTTAGAACAAACAAATAACTTTAATATTTAAAAATTGTTAAACTTTTTAAAAATCGCCAATTTGGCGACATTTTCCCACCTAGATGAAAATTATCAAAATCACTGCCTTATTCTCAGTTTTCGCAAATTTTTTATGAGCCCAGGTAATGCAGCATAGAAGTAAGTATTTAAATATTGAAAAATTAGGACCATAAATGCTTTTCATTTTCATAAAACTGTGGTTTTCCTTCATATTGACGTTTTGCGCCATTTCAAAAATAAGAGTAGACAAAGCTGGCTTTAGATAGGCAAAACCTGAACTAACAGTCACGAGCAACAGTTGCAAACTCACAGCATTAACACAAATAAAAATGAAAATAAAAAGTTTTTATAAAATGTAACCCCTCTTTGCTCATCTATTAAAAATTCTATTATGCAATAGTGGTATACAAATTGAGTCGAAAAAAACGTCGTTTTGAAATAAATTTATAATAAAAATATCTCCAAAATATGTCCATCTCGTAAAAAATGTCTTATCAAAACTCCTAGATAATAAGCTGCTTTCAGCTACGTCATCCTATAGTATAATAGTGGTATATTATATCGAGTTGTAAAAAAGGTCGCTTTGAAATATATTTATGATAAAAATATTTTTGAAGAACTTCCACCACAAATCCTAAATAATAATCTGCTTGCATCTCTATCATCATACAACATAATGAGTCTATATTACATCAAGTTTTAAAAAAAAGGTCATTTTGAAATATATTCATAATCAAAATATCTATCACAACTCCTAAATAATAAACTGCATTCATATCTATCATCCTATAAGATAATGTTGATATATTATAATCGAGTCGAAAAAAAAAGATAATTTTGAAATGTATTCATTATACGGAATCCAAGTGACCAAACAAGGCCCAAAATGCATCGTTTTTTCTGTTGTTGTTCGCACTCACCCACCACAATAAAACGCCACTGAACGCATCACTTGATAAGAGTCAGGTGGGCGCCACTTTTCTTAGAAACGATGACGATTAAAAGTTCAAACAATCGACATGAGGTGAATGGGTCTTTGTTTATTTTTTTCCCTCCTCCTCTAGCAGTAATGAAAGCGAATAATTATTCACTGATAGGCTTCAAAATGAGAGTGAATGGACTTATGTCAACTCTGCTTTGCGTACGTGTTGTGGATTTGCAAATAATATAAACATTTTTACAAAATATTTCTTATGAAACATTTTATCTAGTTATAGCGGAACGGTAGAATTGTTGGATGGGTTTGTTTTTAACAGTTTGGATATATGGTATTTAGATCATTTCCGTTGGAAAATGTTTTATTAAACTAGAGT
Source organism: Parasteatoda tepidariorum (assembly GCF_982258835.1). NCBI lineage: Eukaryota > Metazoa > Arthropoda > Arachnida > Araneae > Theridiidae > Parasteatoda > Parasteatoda tepidariorum. The sequence goes on along the minus strand of NC_141755.1, from coordinate 69,538,763 downwards.
TTCGACCTGGAAAAAGTCGAACAGTGCTATTGTTAAATATTTTCAAGGATACTATAAACTGTTTAAATTTAGCTTCCACTTTGCATTAGAAAAATATTCTGTGTAGTCTTACCGTTATCATATTTGCCAATTTTTCGGAAGATTTTAATTCTATATTAAAAGCGGCAATGAAATCCAATCACGAAATCAATACAATTTACTAGGTCTATAATGATAACTAAGAGGAAAATAAACACATCGAAACATTACTTTATTAATTCAAATTGGATTGTATGTATCAAGTTGGATTGTATGGATTGATTGTAAAATATGTCTTATTTCAAGCGGTAATGAAATTGATATTTAAATCATTATTTTTGAAAGTAGAGTTAGTCTCTTTATTTTTTTTTTTTTCAATTTCAAGGCTTTTAAGGTTTGATGTTCAATTGAAAATTTTTTAAAATATTTACAAATGTCAATCAATTTTGGGTGGTGTTTTTAACACTATAACGTAATGAAACTTCAAAATGCAACAATGATTGGCAAAATCGTAAAAAAAAACTAATAAACGTCACTCTAGCTTCATATGGACTTATTCTATCTTAAAAAGTCAAAGATAATTTTTCTTATTTCTTTTCCTTGAATTTAAAAACTTAATTTAAAAGAATTTTGATCACCCCTACACAAAAATATATAAAACATATTTATAAATGCTCCATTGTTACAAAATGCCGCTTTTAAATTATGATGATATATAAAATTATGTTTTCTTATAATTCTATTCGGTAATCACTTCACTATTGCTTGTAAAAATCAGCATCGGAATGAGTTTAGGGTAGCAGGTATGCTATATATGTTCCATTTAAATTTAACGCATTTTTCTCGATACTAATAACTTAAAACATATATATTTTTATATTTTTCTCAATTTTTCTACCACTCTAAAAAAATCCTTATCGTAAAATCTCTGTAATTATTACTTCGATAGAATTCAATATCTAAAGATATATGGTTCAGTAAGATATATAATTCATAATTATTAACTAATTAACGGCAACATTTTATAGTGCTGTAAAAATAAGAATGCTCTTATAAACTCTTTAGACCCAAGGTTACCTCACCAAACACAGGGTACCCACTACCCACAACTTTTCTCAAGACTATTTTAAATTCCATAACGTCAACTTCCCGTTCAGTTTTATAAAATCAGTTGTGAAGTTATCACAGTACGACAAATGAAATGAAAACATTTTTAGCAGGTATGAATACTTCTAAATATGCATATTTTTCAGAGTTTAGATACCAGATATAAAACAATTTCCAGGCCACACATAGCCAAACTATGTTAGGTCTAAAGAGAATGAACACCAGCACCCGACACGCACCTATACTCTGTGAGAGTATTAATTCGGAAAAGTATGCTCTGTGAGGGTATTAATCGGAGAAAAGGATACTTCGTGTGCAGTATATCCCCTGAGATTATTAATTATAAAATTATGCTTCGTGGGAGTATTAATCGGATAAGTATGCCCCATGCGGAAAAGTATACTCTGTGAGGGTATAAACCGGAAAAGTATACTCCGTGCAGAAAAGTATAGCCCTGGGAGTATTATTAGGAAAAGTATTCTCCTGTAAAGTATTAATCGGAAAGGGACAATCCTTGAGGGTATTAATCGGAAAGCATATTCCAAGAGATGATTAATGTGAAAATATACTCCGAGAGGTTATTAATCAGTAAAGTATACTTCTTGATGGTTTTAATTGAAAGAGTATGCTCCGTGAGGGTATAATTGGAGAAGTATACGAGGAAATTACAGGAAAGTAAACTCCGTGAGAAGTATTAATCGGCTTTTGTAAGCAGACTTCTCATGGTTCTTTCAAATTTGGAGTGGTGATAAAAAATTTACGTTCAAAATGCCTCGCTTGAAAAACGAGTATTAACGAGTATAAAACGAGTATAACGAATTTACTTTTTTTATAAAAATATTTTTGTAGTGGTAGGGAAATAACAATTATATTGTGTAACAGTAAGCAGAAGTGATTTCATTTATACAGAAGTATAAAAAGAGTTTACACTATTACAGAACCAACTATAAGTGTTGAAATTATTTATAAATTATGATAGTCAAAATGATTTTAAACCCACTTCTTAATAAACAAAAGTTGAATTTCAAACCTTAAATTTTGCCACCACTTTACAAAAAGAAAGCCTCCGAAGAAATCAGTAAAGTTGACATTGTGTCTTACAAAAAACCAATCATCAGTTCAAAACTTCAAATATGAGTTTGAAAAACACTCATTGCTCAAAACACTGGTGGAAATGAGGATAATATTCCTTTATAAAATAAAGAAATAAAATTGATCAGTAGTTGACTTGATTTGTTTAACAATATGATATCATATTACAACTTCTCATTTTAATTATTTAATTTTAATTATTTATGAAATTTAAAAGTGGTAAAATTGAAACAAAACGAATTTTCACTAAAACGTTTTGGGAAAAAATCTAGAACTGGTACCTACGACTTCCAACACTATTGAAGAAAGTTTTAATTTGCATTTAAAAGTTACATATTTATACTGAAGGATTTTAATACCAATACATATTTCCAATATTATTATTATTTAAGGTACAAAAATTTTGGGAGATACGAATAACTAATATCATCTATAAACAGTGCGCCAAAAAATAAATAACTAACTTCCCTGAATAACTCTTGATCTAATGATCGGATCTTTACGTTCTAGGACTCAATCTTAATGGTTCGAGGGGGGGACCTCATGTATGCTAATTAATTTGTGCAGACGATATTTTAAGTTATGATATCGGACACAAAAATTTATTTTCTCCGGATAAACATATCTTTTTTCAATGGATTCGGATTTCTGACCCCGAAGATATAGGGGGTAGCAACAATTTGGGAAATATGATCCTCATGGTTTGGTCAAGAGAGGGATCCAAAATTTGGACCACTTAATGTTAGTTTAACTTTTAGCTTATTTCACCATATATCGAGCACTTTTTAAGAAAATTAAAAAGATTTTATACACAGATGTAAAACTCGTTTGTCCAAAGATATTTTTATGCAAAAAAGATAATAAATTTTAGTACATACTTATTATTTTGTATTATTTTATTTAATAATAGTCGAAAAATATTTGAATTATAAGGTTTACAATTTTTACATCATTTTGAAGAATGTTATTTTACATGGCAAAATACAAAATTTGAGCAAAATCGGCCGAATAGTTCCTGAGGAATCGAATTAAGTAAGTTTGAAAGCATTTCAGTTGTCTACTTCTGTCCCATGGTACACTACCTCCCTCTCCCCCAACATGTCTCAGCTTTTCAAAGTCACATTCCAAATATATCCATGCTTCAATTAATTTATGCTATGAATTTAAAAATAAATTACTGCCATTTTTTTCATCCATATTTGTTGGTCTCTTACGATGAAAATCCTCTTAAATATATATAATCAACATTATTGATGCAATACATCACTATATCACTGGAGCAAATCCATTTAACTTGCATTAGTTAATATCAACGATGCTGGTTAAGAAAATGTTATGTAAAAATCGTTGATCGATGGTTTTAGAAACAAAGAGGAAGGTAAATTTCAATTAAGCTCTTTGGAATCTGCCAAAATCCTTCCCGCAAATCCTCGGCATGGTCGATCAACCCTGATCGTTGCGTGAAATAAAACGATCCCTATCTGTATACAGATAAGAAGTATTTAGATGCTCTCATCCCTATTTAAGCATTCTCAAGTTGTGCTTTTTTTCGTTTTTGTTTTCAGAAGGAAGATGAGTCTAAGATTAACAAGAGAGTCATGCTAGATTATGGATATAAGTTTGCTTAGTTTATTTTGCTTTCTTTCCAACAAAGTTTCGTCGGAGAATATAAAAAATGAACAGATAATAGGTCGAATCAACTATTGGAAAGGTGGCCACTCTTAACCTGGCTTGAAAATGTGACGGAACAGTTTAAAAAACTGGTAGTAGAACTATTTCATTTACAGCCGATTTCTAGCCGAAGAAATGAAATAAACTCTTATTATTCTTAATCATAAACTATTTATCACCATTTACTTTTTCCGAGTAAAAAAAGACCAATATATATGTTGTAATTGGTAAAAAATCTTAGAAATCATGGATAATTTGCTCTTCCCATAAACAAACAATTATTAAATTATTATTTGATTAAAAAATCTTCATTGTCTTCAATAATATGCAGATGAAAATCAAAGTCGCCAAGTTTCAAGAGTTTGAAAGTAAATAGGCGCCCATTCTCAAGGTTTGCCAGACGTGAATGAGAATAAACAAAAGTGATTTGAAATATAAGACGTAAAGTTGACCCAACAAGAAATGGAAAATAAAGGTGAGAAACAAAAATCAAAAGAACGTGGTAGCTGAGAGTGAAACAAAAATATAGATGGTAAAAACTACTATGGCTGATAGGGGCGAATCAAGGTAAAATGGAATTCCAATCGCTATGGAGGGGTGGTGAGGAACTAATGTCGTTAACAAGGGAATAAACATTCATATGAATAAAACAAGATTCCAGGACATCAAGATGAGCTAATACGTCTGACGTGGGAAACATTTTAACACTGTTGAAATTGAATTTTTTCCCAAGATTTCAATAATGTGCAGCAATTGATGATTTATCATATTATTGCTAACGAACATATCAATCGTGTTTCTTGAGTTTAAATCTCAAAGCGTTTCTGGTTTGTCCGATGTAATTAAGGTCATATTTTTAAGTGCTTGAAGCATGTCGACTTTTATTTCCATCTACATGTTTTTTAAGCCAATGAAATGTTTTTAAATCAAGTGATACCTTACCGTTTCAGTTTCTTGGGATTATTTATTTAATATTATCAAATTATTTCCTAACGGGTTCGTTTCTATCTTACTATATATGAACTTTAAGCCTTGCTCATTACGCTTTAACTTTTTGCTCTCCGATGTCACCTCTGAGATGACGTCAGCAGTCAGCACTCAAAAATTAAAAAATTTTTACACCTTAATAATTAACAACCACATTATTTTAAGAATTTTACAAATTATGTAAAAATACTGTATTATTTATTTTAAATCATCTAGTGCTGACATTAGTTCAAACAGGATTTTAAAATATTGGGATTGCAACGAGTTTAAGACCGATTTCGAATAAGTACACAAAATCGATCTAACCCCGGAACATCCCGGGCTCGTACGCCTCTGTAAAAAAGGTGTGCACGCCTCGTACGCCTCTGGAAGTGGTAACAAGAAGTTGATAAAGTGCATTCGATAATATTTTTCGCTGCTAGAATATTTTCATGACTCTAAAATTTTGTCTCTATTTTTATTTTAAAATAGAAAAATTCTGAAAATCAAACTTTATGCACAATGCAAAAATGTCATTTGCTTCGTATTCTATAAAATATTAATTAAAGTTGTAGAGTATTAAAAATTAAAATTTGCGAAATTTCAGTTGTTTTTTTAATTTTATTAAAAACGCTTACCACGATAACTTAAACATAGTGACGTTTTGCATAAACTTTTGTATAACTCTTAAGTAATAGTTGCAAAAATAATTTTAAATCAAATTTACCAAAACAGAAACCATATATCAGAGCATTAACTTGGCTATCGCTAGAAAAAAATTGCTCACAAATATCAGCAAGTTGAATCTCGTTATTCTAGCAAAAAGTTGTTACATCTAAAATAAATTTTTCCAACTGCAACGCTTGTCGGTATGGTAATGCATCTTTTCCAATATGGTTATTCTTCAGTTTTCATTAATTATAAAACTCATAGATACATACCCCGTAATATTAAAGTTTCATCTGAAAAATCTTTTCAAATAGTAGTGAACAATAGTAGAAGTTTTTAAAACAAGTGTAATTTTTATGAAAAAAAATTTTTACAAATTAATTCGTTAACATTTTTTTAACCTCTGTATGGTAGAAAACATATTATAAAAAATTTCGTCTTTGTAGTATTATTTTCTTTATAATACATTAAATCTTTTTATATTTTGCTTGAAAAATACTAACTTTGGTTTATTTGCACAATATATAAAAGTTTTGCTTCCATAGTAATTCTCGATATTAAATTTTGAATAAATCAGTTCAAACGAATTCAGTTACCTGGCAGAAAAATAACTTTGGCCCTTATTGGGCCTATATTCCCGAATCTTCGCAGGATTCAAAGGGCCATTATTTTCCGATATTGGCCCTATAAACCCGATATTTTAGAGCCACTTCACAACCAATATCGGTCTTATACAGAGATGTCAGATTCACCCAATATTTAATATTCATTATTCAGCAAATATAGATCCTATATTGACCGTATGTAGGCTGATATTGGCCCTATATAGGACCAATATTGAAATATCAAGACATTCCAATAGTGGTCCATCTGTGCTTGTTCGTATACGACCTATATTGAGCCAATTTTCTGCCCCACTGGGACCAGGGTAAAATTGTTGCCAAGGTATTTATAACTATATTGGGTTAAAGATTTTAATTTGGCGCAGCAAGCCCTTAAGGCCCATTCGAAAATAACACTGGTGAACAAATATTTTTGTTTCTGATTTCTGTTGCATGAGATTTTTGCATGGACCTTACCTATAGATCTTGGACCTATAGATCTATGGATCTTTCTATGGTCTATGGACCTATAGATCTTTCGCGTCGCAGATTCCAAAGCTGCAATCTAAAGTCGGAACAAGCTTCAATGTTTATGAAGTTTAATAATATATTCCTTACCAGGATTCTTTTTAAAAATACTTTGAGTGAAAGCTAATTTTTCTCCCTTCTCTGTTACGTAGGGAGTGGTAGAAAGATAGAAGTAATATATTTATCGTTATAATGCAATACATTAAGGTCAAATTTTTTTGCCTTGAGTATTATTTCCGAAAAAAACAGACAAATGTTAATGTTTGTTTATACCCATAAATTATTGTTTTTCAATTTGAGCATTCAGGCAAATATAAACTGAACTAAAAATATAATTTTGAAAAAAATCTCTGCCATTCCGAAAAAAAAAAACTAATTTCAGATTTGAAATACCCACACCCGAATTAGGTAACATCAAGTACTTATATAAATAAAGCAAAGCAAAAGTGTTCCCTAGTGTAATCATTGAATCTGAGCAAGAAATCATTGAGCCGGAGTAAGAAATTATTGAGTCTGAGCAAGAAATCGTTGAGCCTGAATAAGAAATCGTACATGATTTCTAACACGTTTTTGTCTTAGGAATATAAATATGGAAAACAAAGGGGTAATGTTTATACAAAAATTAAACTGGGTAACAGATTTTTTGTTGCATTTATACCAGTACTTGATCTTACCTAAATCGTGTATGGGAATTTCAAATGTAAATATAGTAAATGATATTGTTTATTTTTTGTCTGAATGTACAAGCTTATGAAGAATGTATAGGTTTATATGCATACATATACACTTGTCTCTTCCTGTGAAAATAACACTTAAGATCCAAAAAAGCATATTTACTGTATTACTGAAATCTATTATAGCCTTCTTCCTACCACTCCTTACGTAGCATGGAAGTGGGGACACTAATGATTAACTCGAGAAAATTCTTAAAAATCGTGGTTTGGAATGTATTATTAAATTGCCTAAAAACTGAATTTGTAGTGAGAAACCAACTAAGCAACAACTCTAAAATATCTATGATCTGTTCAAAAATCTCATGCAACAATGTGCTATTTGATAGTAATATATTTTTGTAACAATTTAATCCGTTTTAATTGCTGGTGAGAATTCTTATGCGATTTCACACGCCATTTGGCGGCCACCTACACTTGTAATTGGTTACAAAAAAAGTGGACTCAGAAATTTAAGCACAATGAACTCAATAAAAGCTTATCAAACTAAGTAAGACTATTAAATTACATATGAGCTTAAAACTGAGTAAGTAAATTAAGTAGCACACAAAATTAAAAAAGCACGTAAAACTAAGAAATTCCAAATTTATCAAGTATAATAATTTTTAATTATATTTTTTATCTATGCTGTTACATAAGAAGAATATATTTAACTCAAATTTATGAAAAAAAATAAATAGAAACACAATGGGAACAAAGACAAAATCCTATGGGCTAAATCTGTAGCCTATATGCTAAACACTAGTATTTGGTAAATAGTTCAATAATCTCTGGGGTCATGACTTTGACCCTTAAGTCCCCAATTAAATATTGCTCAAAGATAACATAGTTACGATTTTGTCAGCCATTCCACGCCTCAGTCCTATAAGAAAAAATTTCAAAATATTAAAAACTTTTTTCCATATTTTTTTCACCAGGAAATTGCCATAGGAAAATCTTTCGAACATTTATGTAATAATGCTTTGGAAAAGGTTAAAGAAAAAAATAATAATCATAACAAAACTATTAATAACAATATCAGATTTAAAAATAAAATTCGAAAAAATGTTTACACGTCTTCCACCATATATTCCATTTTAAGCAAATAATATTGTGATATGATTTTTTCTTCTTGCTTTTAGACGCGTTTAAAAGACTTCCTTATAGCGTGATCATTAAATTCGATCGATTCTACAATGAAAAATATAAAAAAAAGCCTTTCATTGCAAACTCCAGATATAATTTGCAAAATACGCTACAAAAAGATTTAAAAATAATTATATATTGCTTCAAATGTTAATAGATCGTGGATAAAGAATTTGGAGGTCGTCTAAAATTTCGTTTTTTGTCTAAGCCTGAAGTCAAATCAAGTCATTATTCCATAATAGCGAAATACTGAAAAACGGGAAAGATAAACTCTGGTGGGTTGTAAAAATTTTAAAGCTAGCGTTTAAGCGCAAAATAGAGGTATCAATGCGAATTATACGACATGCTCTAAGACCTTTTTTGGATACATTTGAAGCATTTTTTTAGTCTCCATTTTTTTTCCTTTGCAATCGTAAAATGCTAACCTTACCTTTTAGAACAAGGAAGTATTGCTTTATGTCCGAAACAAATCCTTTAATTCACCGAAAAGTTTTTTTTTCTGTTTAGTTTTCATGATTCTAGCCATACTTATTTGATTCATATTATAATTTTATCCTCCTTCTCTGCAGCAAAAAAAAAAGAACTAAATGTATGTTGTGTTGAGAAAAAAGAAATAATTAGATAATCGTCTGCTTTTGTTGGTTAATTGAATAAGGAGATATCTATCAGTGATATAAATGAGTATAATAAAGTCTAATGAAATATTATTTACTTCTTAAAGAAAAAAAAGAGGAAGAAAAATGTTAAAAATCGAAGTATGAATAAATGTTTAAAGCTGCTGTTTCTTAGGTTAAAAGAAAATCTAAGCAATCAAGTTTACCGTAAAAAATAGCTATAATTATTCTTCAGACATTATTTTTTTACAGTTTCAAAATACATATTTGCCAACCCGGAAGTTCTGTCTTCGATCTATATTTCAAACGGTAATGAAATACTAATTGAGTAACACAGTATTTATAAAAACTCGCCAAGACTTACAAAATGCTAAAATGATTATGAATTTTTTAAAAATTGTGGTAGTGAAAATGACTCCAAATTATGGTAGGGGAAATGAAATCAAAAAATTCAATTTGACCGATTTTACTCAAATTTTGTATTTTCTCATATAAAATTACATTCTTTAAAATAATGTAAAAAATTGTATACCTTACAATTCAAAATTTTTTCGATTAATATTAAATAAAATAATAAAAAATAATAAATATTTATTAAAAATTCTTTTTTGCATAAAATTATCTAAGTCAAATGAATTTTATATTATCAAATTTTATTGTATGTAAGAAATCGTATTTGCTTAAAAAGCTCTCGAGATTTCGCGAAATTAACACTAAGCTGTCCTGACTTTGGACAGCTCTTCTGACCAAATAACTGGGACTAGATTTCCCAGATTGTGGCTATCTCCTATAATTTGGGTGTCATAAATTCGAATCCGTCAAAAAAAAATATATGTTTATTCAGTTAAAGTACGTTTTTGTGTCTGATTTCGTAACTTGCTAATTACATCAGCTCTAATTAATTGGAGGTCACTCTCTCGAACCATCAAGATTGAGTCCTAGAATTTGAAGATCTGATCATTAGATCAAAAGTTATTCAGGGTGGTCTGTTTATTTTTCTGCGCACTATACATAAGTTTATTAAAAACGTATAGTTTTATATACATATACATTTGTCTGCTTCGTCGGAAATAACACTTGAGCCAAAAAAAAAAAAATCTGTGACCTTAGAGCAGTGTTTCACAAACTTATGACTTTTGTGTACCCTTTCTAAATTTTTCATAACGCTGTGTACCACTAACAAAAAAACAAATTTATTTTTTACTATAAAAAAATTGCACAAAAGTTATAAATCACAACTGGCTGTTGACACCAATAATTATTAACTGTTAACTCTGCAAAAAATAGCCAATAGAAAAATACGTAATCGTAAATTTTCATGGCTAGTTTTGTTTTTAAATAAAATTTTGCGAAATTTTCGTTTGTTGCAATGTATTTCACATAAGAACGCGTACCCCCGCTAAACTGTTCCCGTACCCCTGGGGGTACGCGTACCACACTTTGGGAAACACTGCCTTAGAATATCGCTTCATAAACTGAAATGTATTATCGTCTTCTTCCCACCACTCCCTACGTAGCAGAGAAGTGAGAACTTTTCCCTCGGCGGAATTTTAAAAAAATCCTGTTTAGGAGCATATTATTAAATTTTATGAAAACTGTAGCTCGTAATAAGAAGCCAGCCTCAGATTTGTGAAGCCGCGACAATATCTAAGATCAATTCAAAACTCTTATGCAAAAGAAAACAAAACAAAAAAAATTATCTCCTGTGTTATTTTTTTCTCTATTTATAGTAGAATGTTCCATATAACAAAATTAAATCAAAACGAAACAAAAGTGACGTCACAGTGAAATGTTCTTAGGTAGTTATTCACTCTTCTCTTAGTTTACAATAAATGATTTTTCATTACCTATAAGCAAAGTAATTCAAAAATCGAATGAAAATAACAATTCCAAAATATTTTATTTAGTTTCGTGCCCAACGAAAATGGATAACTTTGTTTTGTTATTTTAAGCTTCTCCCTTGAATTCAGTTTTTCAAAACCATTTATTGAATAAAAGTCAAACATAAAAAAGAATCCGAATGCAAAACATATTTAACTATGGTCGTTTACCTTCACACACTATGGAAAACTCTTCCTGGTTTTGGGAATTCCGAATTTTCTTCTCTTTTTTTAACCGTAAAATTCCGATTGTTATATTTACGTGGCGTGCTCGACCGTAAAAACACTTCCTCTTGTCAGAATTCATTAAATATTCTGTTATTCTAAATAATAGAAAATAAAATTCTCATGACATTGCCATTTGAAACAAGCAGTATGTTTCAATTTCATATAATATTGTTTACAATTGTTGCTTAATTTCAATCAATATTAAGCTTTAGGTAAAGACACGTTACGTCGGAAATGTTTTAAATATTGAATATTAAAAAAAATCTCTATTAAACTTGTACAATGCGAAAAATTAAAAAACGATACGTCGCATTTTGATCTAGAGCAGTGGATATCAACTGGCGGCCCGCGAAGCCATTTTTTGTGGCCCGCGAATTAAAATAAATTAGTTGTCATTTTTTGTGGACAATTTTCTTAAAAAATCTCCATGGGTTTAAAATACTTTTCTTTCGTTAAAAAAAACAACAAAAAAAACTAATTTCTTCGTTTCTGTGAAATTTAACATACCAACCGTGCAAAAAAAAAAATTATTTCTCAGGTTTTGCATCCAAGAAAGTTTTTATTCAAGGAAATATTTATTATTATTTGTAATTCAATACTTTTGCTTCGAACAACTTGATAAAAATCTGACAGTAATATATTTAATGTTCCTTCAAACACAAAAGAATCCTATATAAATTTTGGTAAAGTTGCGACCCGCCATTTGACTGGTGTTTTTAACTGTGACCCCCGGCCTCATGTAAGTTGGAAACTCCTGATCTAGAGCCTAGATTTCCAACTATCACCCCCTTCCCCCTGCAAGCGGAGAAAACTTTTAGAGGGCTCTAAGAAAATTATAAATATTTCGAGAGATTTGTTAATAAAATATCGATGAAGTTAGTAATTAGTGCAAATTAAAGTTCAACGATATTTCGGTTCGATTTCCTAAACTCATCATATATTTGCCATTAAAGAAATTATATTATTTAAATTATTTGTCGTTATAAAAACGTTTTTAATGGTGATAATAAAATACAATAATACCCACTTTATGATTTTAACTTTGAACTTTGTCACGATCGCCGCTTGAATTTGAAAATGAATTAGAATTTTTTCCATTAAAAAAATTAAATTATTGAAATTTTTTTCAATTTAATTTTCTCACCTTTTTAATTAATTTTATAAAGTAGTTTTAAATATATTTTAAAGTTAATTTATGTGTTTTCTTCTTTATGTAAAAATTTAAATAATTAACTTCGGATATCTTTATTCGTTAACTTATAAAATGGTTCAACTACATGGAGATTTTGGAGTCCACTCCAAATTTCTTCAACTTTTGAGAAGTTTATTGTTTACGGTGAACGGTTGTTAATTGTTTGACTGTTGATTTTTGATTGATTCAATTCACTATTTTCACATGACTTCATTGTTCTTTACTTAATAATAATTTTTTATCAGCATTTTAAATACATCTTTCAGTAAATTAAAATACCATAAAAGAATTAAGATCTTAAAGAATAATAAAATACAATTCACGATTTTTACAAACTTAAGGAACATTCCTACTGAATGTGATATGATCGTCCTACTTTAAATGCACCAATCAAATTTTCAATTTCTAAATGTAAATTTTATATGAACTTGATGATAAAGTGACAGAAAATATTGTCGGTACAGGGTTGGAAAAAAACTTGCATTAAAATTAAATGTTTGCTTTCAAATTATTTTAATTCTACACAAAAAAAGGAGAAGGAGAGAACATCTCCACTCCTCTTTTAAGATGAAAACCGATTAAACTTTTCAGTTTGTTTTCGAACGGCATTGTTCGAGGCGTGTTCCTAAAGTTTCGTGCCGGGACACTCACCCAACTGATTTGATTTTGAAAAGTATTTCACTGTGTGTATTAAAAAACAAAGTTGCTGGATTGCCGCCTGGCCTGATTTTACTCATATTAAAGGCATAAATATGGAAAAATTGTAACATCACATGTGGACGGAACCTTATGAAAAATCATCGTTTTGTTGTAACGATTATGGAGCTGGAAAAGTTGATTAAAATTAGATCTTTGGAGATATGAATGATTCGTTCATAACAAAAAACGAGATAGAAAGTTTAGTAATATTCGGAGATCTTCGATGATATAAATAATTCGTTCAGAATTCAAAACACGATCGAAAGTTTTGTAATATTAGGAGACTTTCGGTAATATACATAATTCGTTCGCAATATGAAACGTGATAGAAAGTTTAGTAATATTAGGAGACTTTCGGTGATATGAATAATTCGTCCGGAATATAAAACTCGACTGGACTTTTAGTAATGATGGTGATCTTTGGTAATATGAATAATATCCTTTGGGACATAAAACACGATTGGAAGTTGATTAAAATTAGACATGGCTTGGACGAAACTGTAAAGGAAAAAATCATAATGTCACACGAAAAATTTAGAATATTTTAAAAATTTGCATTATAAAAAATATACATGTAATGCGCTATCTCTACGGTTTACTTCTTTTTAGTTCATCTAATGTTAAAAAAAAAAATATCCAGGAAAAAAAATTATAACGCATAACAGGTGTGGGAAATGTAGTCAATTCAAGACATAAAAATGGAAGAAACACCCGTTTCTCCTCCACCCACTCTCAAAGCATTCTTTTGTTCCGCATTCAAACATGATCACATGTCACACAAGAAGTGGACATTTTTTTTTCAAGGAAGCGAAATGGCGCACTGCTCTGTTATTCCAAAATAGTTCTGCTACAGTAACTCTTTCTGTATTTATTTACTTCGAAGAATCGTCACTCAAACAAAAATGAAAAAAAAAAACAGAGAGGGCGCTGGCCCCTGGAACACCAACAACCTCATAAACCAACTGTAGTAAAACAGAAATAAACAAATAAAAGCAGGCACCCGCCACATTGGAACATGAATGTTAAAAAGGCAGACGACGATTTCCATTGTTTTGTTTCATTGCCAACTTTGCAAAGAGAAAAACAGTAACAAAAGGGCTTCATAGGCAGAAAGGGAATGAAAAACGGAAACGGATGCAACAGGTGGTATATCTCTAAATGTTCGTTTCCGTGTGAAATATTTATAAATAAATAAATATGCTTTTTTTAAAAGTTTAGTAAATTAGGAATATAATCGTACAGACATTTTATTATATTAGTCTGAAAAATGGTCCTAAAATTTCTATTTTGTTTGTTAGCCCTTAAGAATTTTTCATTAAATTATTCCTTGCGTAATTTAAATTACTCATTAATGAGTCAAATAAAGTATGTAAACTGTATGCGTCATCAATTAAAGTTTCTTAAGGTATCTTCAATATGCCCCACTAATTTAAAACCGATTTGAATAATTGCTTTCATCTTAACCTATGAACAAGTACTTTGTTAAAAGAAAAATCATAAAACAAATCTTCTATTTATGGTTAAATATTGACCATTAACTAGCTAACCAAAATTCTGAGAAAACTAAACAAAATGCTTGTAAAGGTTTTAAGAGAATATTCGAAAACTCGACCTTTGTCGTTTTGACTTAAAATTCTCAGAACAAAAATTACAGAGATTCTAACATAAATGTTTTTGTTTTTTTTAATTGGAAAAGTGAAAAGTATTTCTAATTTTCGAAAAACTGTATTATCAGTATTTTAATGTTTTTAATGACTAGGGTGTCGCCAATGTTTTTGAGAGGAAAAAAAAAAAAAAAAAAACACTGTAAACCGTAAGATTTTTTTAGAGGAATTTTCCATAAGAAAAAACTGCTACTTCGTGTTTTGCCAACTTTTTTTGAATAATTTTTAATTTAAAAAAATGTTAATAGGTGTTTGTTATCAATTAATTTCCCTTGAAAAAAGGGCGAAATTAAATGCCTTTACTACTAATTTTTCATCTCTTCCAGGAACTAATTTATCTGAGTTTGGGATATCAATAAAAAAAAACAGTAAAATATTCCCAATTTTCAAATAATAATAAATTGGTCATCAAATAAAACAAAGCAAATGATTTTTTTTTAAATTTAGTTATCACTGAAAGAGATCATCACATTGTTATTTCATATAAAATCTTACATAAATACTTATACTTAACAACATAAAATTTGTTATTTTTGGAAACAATATTCTAGATGAAGCATATAAGTTGACAACTAAGTCACAGTGAGACTGAAAGCTTTCACACCCATACCCAAATTTTACAAAAATTGGCTAATAGCTAAATTGGTTAACTACGGTCAAAATCCCCATATTAGAACATTTTAACAACATTAAAACATTTTTTTTTATCTAAACAAATATCTGCATTAAAAACAACCTAAAAGCTCAATCTTAGATCAAAAACATTTAATTAAATTGTTCAAATATTAATTTTTGATCAAATGATCAAATCTTCACGTTCTATGACTCAATGGTTTAAGGAGGTGACATCAAATATGCTAATTAATTAATGCAGACGATATTTTTAGTTACGAATCAGACACAAATACATACTTCAAGTGACCAAACAAACCGTTTTTTCGACCGATTCAGATTTCTGAACCCCAAAATATAGGTGTAGCAGCAATCTAGGAAATATGGTCCCCATAATTTGGTCAGGAGAGCGATCCAGAATTTAGACCACTTAATGTTAATTTGACTTTTTGCGTATTTCACGGACTTTTTAAGTGAATTTAAACATTTCTTCACGCAATTATAAAATTCGTTTTTCCAAAGATAAGATAATTTCATGCAAAATATAAATTTTAGTAAAATGTTTTAATTCTTTTTTTCTTAATTTTTTTAAATAATATTTGAAAATATTTTAAATTGTAAGACATGCAATTTTGACTCCATTTTAAAGAACGTAATTTCATATGACAAAATACAAAATTTGAGCGAAATCGGTAAAATAGCTCCTGAAAAATCTAATTTTAAATATACGACTCTTTTTGCGTAATGTACAGATACTGAACAACAAATAAGCAAAATATGATACTAATGTAAGGTATCATAACTAAGCTTTACAAATAAATAAAATAAATAAAAAGTCTACAAGAAATCTGCAATTCATCCCGGCATTGTTTATAAGATAGTATGTTTCTAAAATGTGGTTTGAAATCGGAATTTTAAATCGAATGCGGTTTAGATTATGGTATTACGTCTCCAGAATATTAATAGTTATTTTATGATCATGATGAAGTATACGATTTGAGAATTTCAATTTTCTATTTGCTGCAGGTAAACTGAAAATAAAAATAATGTAAGCAAAACAAATGAAAATCTCTCGGATGATGACCTCTTCAAGCTAGTTTAGCATTGTTGTGGAACGAAAAGTTGAAATGGTATTAACAAAACAAGTCAGAAACGCATCACATACCTATATCTCTGCTTCTTTATAAAGATTCTATCACCATTGAACTAGAAGAGTGTGTTACATAGGATTCACACAGATTTTGATATCGTTTTAAAATAAATGCTCACCAATTTTTGATCTTTTGGTGAAAGATTTTTCTATTGATAATAAAACTTATTTTATTTTTATTATTTCGCAGCAATTTCCTTAGTTTTCGTTACAAATTAAAAGTAGTATGTAATCATTATTATTATTTCGTTTATAACCGTCATTGAGCAGCCGACCCAATTTTATGGGTTTACGACTACTAATGTTCAACTCCGTAGTCTTCTAATTTTAAACCCAGGCCAGAAGACAAGGGAACTCCTGGATCGAGTATTGAGAGAAATTTGCTTTCGGGGAGGACTTGGAGCTAACCCGCATTACGGGCAGGAAGACCACGAGAACCTTCCCACGGTTAGCCTGAACGCAAGGGGACTCTAACCCATGATCCGTCTACCACTGAGGATATTTCACGTCAGCACTGTGGTCGGTGCAAGCCGGATGCGGAATTCGCATCGACTGGGATTCGAACCCGGTTCACCGCATTGGGAGGCGAACGCTCTTTCCCCTGAGCCATCGCGGCTCATGTAATCATTATTGAGTTAATTAAACATCTAATTAACACTTTCATCGCGGCAATGACGCGTCTTTGTCCCACCTTCTGCTCTTAGAGTTCATCCGCAGCACTAAAAATTGAAATAAAACTAAAATACTTTTAAACCGTAATTATTTTACTTTAAGAAATAATAATCAATTACATTTAATAAACATATTTACTATGTCTTATAAACAAAACTGCGTAATATGTAAGAGTATACTCTATTATGATGCTTTGTTAATTAGATTGTTGTATAAAAATTTGCATGTAATTGATATTTCAAATAATAGCTTTCTTGCTTTATCTCTCCAGCTATGATTCGAACATCCTTTTTAATAAACAATAAATATTTTCTTTGATGTTATTACTTTTAAGATTCTGATTGCTCTATTATCTGCTATTACATAGCTATTGTATGCGTTTCCTTATCCAGTTGGTTTGCTTTCTTTAATTATATTTCAATTCCTAGAAGGCAATAGAATTGAAAAGATGATGTCAGACGCAAAAGCAATTAAGTATTATATTAAAGATGAATCTAATTTATTTTAGAAAATAACATTAGATTTACTTAAACAAAACATTTTTAAGAACATCAAAAACATCGTCCTTTATGAGTTATTTTATTAATTTATTTAGTTTTAAGAACTCCAAATATTTTTCTTAATACAGTTTTATTAAGATTGCTTCCGTGCTATTGAAAAAGGTTGTTTTAAATCCAGTTTTAAATTAAAAAATATTTTGTCAAAGGAATCGTTATTTTTTCTCCTTGCTATTGACGTGATTTTGAAAACTTATTTTGTTTTTATGAATTGTTTGAATTTTTAAATATGTCTACAGGAAGCGTGCTTGCATTGTTGTCATTCATATTACCTAACTTCCTTTTAATAACTTCGGCAGATTCGCAATGAAAACAGTATTAGTTGATAGTTTTGTTTATAATCTAAATCTGTTTTTAAATTTGATTGGATGTAAATTGCATTTAATATTGCTGTTTGTATTAACTTATGTTGTGTAATAAAATTTCCATTTTAATTTTTATTTGTAAGGAACTAAATTTTTAATTTTGAATAATAATATGTTTGTGGAAAAAAACCACCAGTTTCATAAAAAAAAAATTTAAACATACATGCATATCTGCAGTAAAAATTGCATATATATTTAAATAGTAATTTGAATATCGAGTATATTAAAATAACTGCTGCATTGGGGTTCTCTCTTTAAAAAAAGCCTGTTTCTTAAGAAAAGATATGTTTGAAAAAAAGAAACAGTTTTAACCTAAGTCTTGAAAAAACATTGTCGTCACAAGTCGTCACCAACCCTGATTATCGCAAGTCGTGTTTCACTCATTTCTGATATTACAGTAAGTCAATATTCCCTTTCAATTATTAGCAACTTAATTTCATTTTTCCTCTAAATCACTGTTTAAGCTGGTTTTTAAGAAAAACTGATGTCCGGTATGTCACAGGGAAAGTGATAAGTGATCTCTTGTTGATACGTTGAAAATGATACGCGATCCCCAATTATAAAAGTTTGATGTTGATTGAGTATGAAATATTTTGGGAAAACTTTAAAGAAGTCCCTGATTATTGTTATTCTAACATTTCAGGGATGTTATAGTAATAATATTTTTGATATTCTTAAAAATATTTATATAGTTGCTTCGTTAAAGCTTTTATCATTATAAATCCTAAATAAGAAATTGAATGTCATTTTCCGTCTTTACTTCCCGCAAATTATGCAAAGTATTCCAACAAACCAATAATAAAAAAGGAATTTTTCTTAAATTTTAAAATAGGAATTAGTTTAGTATGGAATCGTAGCTGCCAGCTTTTACTAATTACTTTGCTTCAGTGGTAGCATAATTTGGTTAACTATTTATTACCACTACATTTTTATATAAGAGATCTGATCATTACACAGTGAGAGTTTTTAGTGCTCTTGAAATTTTAAAAAATGTATTTTGAACAATTTCATTTAAAGTTTGAATTATACAGCCATTAAGGACTTCTTACTTTGTGCTTTAAATATTGTATATATAAACAGAAGTTATTAAACTGTGGTGTGGAAGTTACTATCCACTACACGTCAGTGTAGTGGTGTGTTTTGGAGAGACACGCGGGATGTGTGTCTCTCCAAAAGTGTTGGAAGCACCAAATTCTGATATCGTATTCTTTGATAACTGCGAACTAAGCATTGGAGGAGTTCCATGCTCCTTTTTCATGATTATTACCCATTGGCAAAATGGGTCTAGATTTGGATTTCATGGCGTCCTCACTTTTCAACTACAATAATCAAGAGTAATGGTAAACAGAGCACATGCGTTGTTATGGTGACAGCTGCTGTTTGATAATCTTTTTAGAATTCTTTTTTTTCACTATTAATTTTGTTATGCATTAAGTTGGTGAGATTAGTTTTGAGATGTGGGACCAGAGGGATCCCACAAATAATTCTTGAGCTGTGAATTTAAAAAAAATTTCATCATTTGAACGATATTTTTGTTTTTATTGTTTTAATTAAAAGTCAGAAATTCTAACGTATACAGTTCAAATTGAATCGTTTGCAAAACTAATTCAGGTGAATATCACAAATAAAAAGGGTCCAAACTGATAGACACTGTCCCAAAAGTTAGAGTTAAAGCAAGAAAAAAAAGATGCCAAGGCCTAAACTTACCGAGGCTGAAAAAGCCCAAGAGCTTAGAAGGGAATACCTTAAGCGCTATACACAAGCGGGAAAACGAAAGGCTCGCTAACGCAAGCATGAAGTTCGTCCCTCACAAAAGTACCAAAGTGGTTGAGGGAATTGAACCCTACCGAAGAGCTAATGGTGACTATCCGAACATATTTCCCAATTGAAAAGTATAGAAATATTTCTTTTTTAAATTATGAAAAAAATTTTCATTAAAACTTTGACATTTCTTATAACTTCACCTCTTTTATATCATCAACTCAACCAATCCCTGAATTCGACTCATCTCTACTTCTCTCTCAAATCACAGAGGATAAAAGCAAATAGCACAGATCCTCTTCATCATCCTCAACTCAACTGCAGCTCTCTTGTGGTGAGCCTTTTAAAATGTTAACGACAAAATTAGCACAAATTCTAGAAGATTTTTTGCAAAAAGTGTAGTAGCCAGTAGCCTTATAAAATACAGATTTGCCGGACATATATTTTGTGGAAAGGAAGTGTTTAGTTCTGGTATCAAATAAAATCTTATATTTTATGTTAGGTTTACATTTTTTACTCTTGTTGTGGCATCAAATGCTTTGTTATGAAAACTGCAAATGAGAGCCTATTCGATTCGTAAAATTTGCTAGAAATTCCAAAAAAGGCAATTGTGCCTCAAAATCTTAGCGATAAAACTTTTATCTTCCTATTTTCCATAGTTTAATGTGGTTGATAAAAAATCTTGCTATTTAAGAGATAAAAACTATTTATATTTTGGAGATTTTTACTAAGGTCCAAAATATGTGAAAAAACTTAATGCCCCGTTGCCAGTTAAGAAACTAACTGCGAGATAACTGAGAGGTGTTTTATATGAGCTTTTGAGTTAAACATAGAAATAAAATAGCTTTAAATCAAATTAAATCCAACCTAAGCTGTTCAAGCACTAAAAATAATTGGCCTCTAAAGCAAGCAGGTGGACATATCTGCGAACCCTGATCTTTTAATTGCGCTCTTGGAACCCCTTTGGGCATTCTTTAACATTTAGCTAGGTGCCTTTTCCCATTCATTTTGGAAATATCGGTAATATGGGGATACTTATTAGTGATTGGAATGTAAATTGGAGGAAAAATGAAAATTAAATATTTTGTATTCTAGATATAGATAGATAGGTAACAATATTGAGCAGAAAATGGCCTTATCCTTATGGATTACTATTTTAATTCTTTATGTCTAAATTTTCACAATTTAAAGTGATTTATAATAAAAAACAATCATATTGTTGTCAAAATTTAGAAGTGTAATGTCAGTTTACAACAATTTCTCGTATAGTAAATTCTTATAATCTCAAAACAAACCTACTTAAAGATTCGAAAACAACGCCATTCTGAATGAATTTAAATATCTACAAATCGGACCACGTCCCAGTGGTCTACTCTTCGTGAAAGGAACTACGACACTGATGCACCATCAACAAAACAGAACAAACGCCCATACAACGAATCGTGTCATCTGCAGAAAAGCGTGGTTCCAAAGCGTCCAACACCCTAATCGGGTGTGCCCACTTTTTAAAAATCTCCAAATGACCCAAATGATATAGTGAAAAAAAAATTCTATCTTCAGGTGAGGGAGGATTTGAATTTGGTCTGCGTGACTTACTTTCGCTTTTCTTTGAATACTTGGTCAGAAGACATTAATAAGAGGAAAGTTTAGGTAGCGCGTCTTTTTTGCTTACTTCAAACCCCCTCTTCCCCTCCCCCGACCATTATTTATTTATTTTTTTTAAGTGTGAATAGAAACTCTTTCAATATAAAATAAAAGCATGCTTAAACGTTGAAAAGGGCGGTGGGTTTAAAGATTACGTTGATTTTTTTTTCTTTTATTGGCTTATGGTAGCTTCTTTGGTGCAAAAAAAATTGCCAGGAAAGGTAGGCCACACAGAAAGGTTACTTTTATTATTGGGTGGATATAACGAAGCATTATCATATCATAAATTATATTTTTATGTAATAGGCTTTTATGCCCTGCTTCTCCCTTTTATATTTCAATACCATGAGAAAGTTACGAACCCGAATAAACATTTCGAAACAAAAGAAAAAAATAATCGTAGCAGCCACCTGTAGCTGTTTATGCGTGATAATTCCACAAAGAATTTGGAAGATCTGCGATATTTTTTTAGTTATTTCTAAACCCATATTGAACCTAAAAAAATTTATTCAATTTAAGCATATTTTACCGATGATGGTAAAATTTAAACATCTCACTTAGACATCTGGCAAAATCTAGACTAACTGTAGACCAGCGGTTCTCAAGCAAGTGTTCCACAAACCCCAAGGGTTTCGACGAAAGATCATTTGGGTTTCGTGAGTTAGGACTTTCTTTTTTAACCAGCAATGATTTTTTTTAAACCGGTAACCAACCACTATTCCAGTATTTATTTAACATTAAGGTTATTTTTATAACATTATTTGTGTAAAATTGCAATGAAAAAAGAAATAGCAAATTTTAAAAAATATAATTTTTTTTTCCAATAACAATATGTTGAATAAATTACTAGAAGGATATTGGTATTGAAATATAAAAGGGAGAATCCCATTTAATCATCTGGCAAAATCCAGACTGTCTCTAGAATAGATCAACGATTCTCAAACAAGTATTCTAGAAACCCCAAGGGTTTCGTGGAAAGGCCATTAGGGTCCCATGAGTCAGGACTTTCTTTTTTAACCAGCAATGATTTTTTGAAACAGGTAACCAACCAATATTCCGGTATTTATTTAATATTAAGGTTATTTTTATAACATTATTTGTGTAAAATTGCAATGAAAAGGGAAATAGCAAATTTTAAAATATACATTTTTTTTCCAATAACAATGTATTGAATAAATTACTAAAAGGATATATATTTACAAATGATTGCCTCAGAATTTCTCATCTAACTTTAAAATTCAAAATGAAATAAACTCAAAATTAAGAAAAATATTTCTCTGATAACCATTCTTACAGTTAATAGCAGTTTTTTTTTTCTTTTCAAAAATCATAATTCTGCCTATTTAAATTCAATTTCAACTTATACGGCAAAAACTACTAGAGTTAACTTACACAGCAAAAACGTAGCGGCTGTAGACTTGCGAAATCAACTGTCTTTCATAAAACCTTATTTTAAAGACATTTTGATGAAACAATGAAAAATTTCATTCACATTAACACATTAAATGTTTCTGAATTAATTTGTAATGTTTTGCCCTATTTACACCTGCTCATGAACGTTTTTGTTAAAATCTGGGTTTCGAGAAAAGAAGCTCGATCATTTAGGGTTCTAAACCTGAAAAAAAAATGGGAACCTCTGCTTTAGACATCTATCCCTTCCTACATCAGAAATCCTCCACCCGGTTTTTTATAAGAAATCTGCGCAGACTATTCGAAAAGTGAACCAGTTGCGCGCACGAACCCATATCTTTTGAGAGAAATTTATCATTATTTGACAATTGAATCTGTGGTGGTTGACAAGTAAAAAAGACAAACCAATCATATTCATAAGTGTAAAAACATTTTAGACATATATTTGCTACCACTTTCTTATTTTTGCTAGATGTTGTATTAAATTGCTCTTTCGTAAACCGGTTTGACTTCATAGTGGTCAGATCGGACTACCTATAAGAAACTGTGAAGAGGCTTTCAGCTATAGGAGGCGTTCAAATCGTGGTCTCTCGGTGTAAGTTCTAATAGTATGTTTACTAAGCCAATTTTGAGTACGTAGGGAACCGATTATCCGGAATGATCGGGACCATCGCTATTCCGATAACTGATTTTTCCGGTTTTCTGACTCGCTACAAAAAGCCATTTTTTTTATTGTTAAACCCAACTAAAATATATATATATATATATTTGGAAATAATCTTAAAAAGAAGAAAAAACGATGAAGTAATACACTAATGATTATTTCCAAAATGATGGTAAGGTAAACATCTTTCAAAAAAGAAAGAAAAATCCTAAAATCTTATGAGGAAAAAAACATTCTTTTTAAAAAATCGTGGGAAAATTTATCGAATTTCGTTCCGGTTTTTTGGTTTTCCGGTTTTCTGATTTCCGGATAACGGGTTCTGTACTGACTAATAGAATTAAGATCAAGTTTTGGACAATCTTTGTAAAAAAATGGGAATTTTAATTCTTTTGTTTTTTAGCAATTTTCAAAAGGTGTAAAAACATATAGCTGATTCAATAAGTATTTTACGCTTGTTTTTCACAATGTTTTGTTTTTCTGACGTCATAATTGATGTGGAATCAATGATGAATAATAAGAAGTATATCGAATGAGAAACCGAGTAATATGAAATATTATGTTTTTGAAATTAAATAAACGCGATATTTTTTTTGAATAAAATTGCAAAGCTATGGAGTTGAACATTGATAGTAATAACTCGGATTTGGGTCACCTGTTCAAAGCCGATTATTTAAAAAAAATATTTATAAAAAAATTGCTGATTGAGTAATAATATTGCAATAATTTAATATTGCAATAAATTGATAAATAATCATAGTAATTCGATCACTTCTTTTATTTTTAAGAAAGTGACTTACATTTTTCCCCCTTCCACTCAAGCTCTATTTCGGCTTTTCAGTTTTTTTTAAACGTTATTTGCATTTATATTTGTTTTAAAAATAAAAGGCTTCGTTTGGTAACTAATCAGGCAGTGATATTTTGAAGATTGGTACTTGTGATCAAAAAATTAAGCCTTAGCCGCGTTTAAAATGAAAATGTTTAAATAATATATTTATAGAGGTTTGTTTTACTTTTCACATATTAGTTACTATTTTTTTTTAATGTGATAAATTCTTCTTATATAAGTGTTTAATTTTAACTTAGGTGTGGCAATCACAGAGAAACCAATCCTTTGATCACCGATAAAGGCAGATAAATCCTAAAACAAGTTTGTCCTCTTTCTTTCTTATTTCAAAAAAAAAAAAAAGTGTGTACTACTATATTACGGAATAAATTTTTCGGTTCAGTTTCTTCACCAATAATTTTGATCAGAATTCGTAAACTACTTTTTTTATAAGAAATAATTTATAAAAAATTGTTCATAAAAGAATTTTCCGGATTTCTCATTACAGTTTCGACGTCAGTATTTTTTATCAGAATTTCTTAAGAAAGTTGCAGAGTTCGCCAAACACTTAAAAAAAGTTTACGGAAAAAAAATGCCCTGATTTATCATTACAGCTTAAACACCAGTAATTTTGATTAGAATCGCTTAAGAAGGTTACAGAATTCACGAAGAATTTTCAAAAAAATATGTTCAATCGGAATTTCTTAAGATAGTTGCAGAATGAATTCGCCAGGAACTTTTGAATGAAAAAAATTGTTCAAAAAAAGAAAAATAAATAAATAAAAACGAAAAGAAGTACCCTGATTTATCGGTACAGCTTCAAACACTAATATTTCTCATCGGAATTACTTAAGATAGTTACAGAATGAATTCGCCAGGAACTTTTGAATAAAAAAAATTCTTCAAAAAAGAAAAATAAATAAATAAAAACGAAAAGAAATATCCTGATTTATCGGTACAGCTTCAAACACTAATATTTCTCATCGGAATTTCTTAAGATAGTTACAGAATGAATTCGCCGGGAACTTTTGAACAAAAAAAATTTTTCAAAAAAAGAAATTTCCTGATTTATCATTACAGCTTCGACACCAATATTTTCGATCAGAATCTCTTTTTTAAAAAAATAGAGAATTCGCCAAGAACTTTTTTTAAAAAAAAAAGAAAGAAATCGTTCCGGGAAAAAAAATCCTTAATATACTGGATTTGAAACAGAATTTAAAGTGCTGTTTAATATCAAGTGAAGATTTATGATTAGATTTTCAAAACAATATCATAGTTTGGATTTTTTAGAGTTCAAAGGGTTCAGCTTTAAGAGACAGACGTAAATTTTGTCATGAGAATGATAGAGATTGAATTCTCCATCCAAACTCGCACTAAAGAATTCTCTTTTCCCACGCTACGAATAAAACTATTATGTGAACAGCATTTGTATCATCTCTTTAACATCACCGTCATCGTAAAACTGATACGGAGTTACAAAGATTAACTCAAATCTACAATACGTCTGTAATATATTGCATACCGTGATAAATACCTCCGCGTTGACAACAGGGACGGGTTTTTTCGCACGATTTTCTCATCTACACAAAACAAACGTCATTTTTAATTTATCGAAATCGTCACTACATAAGTAACTTCATGAGATCTGATATTTTACAATCAAAATTACTTATAGCGATAATAAATCTAATAAGACATAAAAACAAAGAAGGAATTTTTCATTCTTTTTCGTTTTTTCATGTGGGGCATTAGGATTCTTTTTGTTCTAAAACTTAAAGTTGGAACATAAATTTTCTACTTTTGTTCCACGCGGGATGTCTGGAAGGGAAAGAAAAGACCTTGAACTCTAGATAGGTGACGCTGCTCTTTTTTTTATTATTATGTATTTTGTTGAAAATTACCTTTCTTTACCTGTGTGAAAGTGTTCCTTATCGTTTGACTCCTGCTGCAAAAATAGATAGAACAAAAAAATGAACGATTTAAGAAAAGTGAACGTTTCTCGTGAACTGAAACAATAAGAATAATGATGTCACCCCAGGTTTGGGGAAAATTGGCGGAAAAAGTTACGACACGTGACCCTTTTGGTGCCTCCTTCCTACTAAAATTGGCAATATCCGCCAAAAAATCATGTACTGTGGCTATACGTGAGAAAAGAAATCGTTTGGCTTATTTATTTATATTGATATGAATAATAAAAGACCCTGTTGTTTTCATAATAATGCCCTATATGAAATCTTAAAACGGACAAAGAAATATTTATAAATTAGAAATAAGAAATAAATTAGCTGTATTATCTTATAGAAATTTATACAATATTTGAATGATTCCATGCATCTAGATTTTTATACATAATTTTTAAAAATTGATTCATTCTTTATGGTAAAAATTTTTAATAAATAGGCTCAAACTTTCAGAATTGTTTGGTTACAGCAATGGCCTGCCAAGACAGGATCAAATTTTCCGTCAATTTGGACTAAGTTGGAAGAAATATATAAAAATATGCATGAATAACTTCGTAATAGTAAGAAAAAATTTTAAATTTCTGAAAAATATTTACACGTTGAAGGCCATGGGGGTCACCGGTGACCGGCACTGAGTTTGTTCGTAGCGCTACGGGGGTCATCGGTGACCGGTGAAGCCAAGATTATAAGAAACACATAATTCGAGTAAATTTTTAACTTTTTTTATATTACTATCGTTAATAAAATGATTTGAAGAAATTAATGGAATATAGAACACACAAAAATTGTTTTATTTATATAAACAGAGATGCCAATTTGCTCCGGACAGCGAATAAATATTTTCAAGTGGTAGTTTATTAATTGTGATTCTTGGTTTAATAAATTCAATTTAATAGATTTTTATCCACCATTATTTCAAAGCAATTCGTAGGCTTATATAATTCACCACTTTTTTCAGATATGCCATGCTAAACCTTTTAAGAACTAGCAAAATCTGTGTAATATTTGCAAATTTAGTTTGTAGTTATTTACCGTGTGGCCATACGGGCAAGCCATGTAAAATTAGCGTGACATTCAATGTGTTAAAGACACTTTTCCCATTATTGCAAAATAGAATTCTAGCAGGTGAAGTGCTAAAAAGTATCTGTGTTAAGTTCGATATTGAGCTAAAGGCTAAGTCAAAAAGAAGAATTGCTAGCATTTACAGCCGCATTAAATATTATAGTAAATGCTCTGATAAAAACAGGAACGCTTGTTAGATGGGTATGTAGTATTGCACAATTATACGAATTACAATTCCTTAAAAACTAAGTAGGTAACAATTATTTTGAAATACTTATTTTTATTTCTTTTTTATCAAGACTTTCCAATTTTTGCCAACCGAGGGAATTTTAGAACGATAATAACGCTTCTTTTTTCATTAGGTTCTTCATAGATGAATTATATAGCTTATGCTTAATAAACAATATCATAGCATCTGTAATCAGAGTTAATCATAGTGATGCTGAAGATAATGGATTGATTGTTCAATGAAACACTAAATTATTCTTACTGTCAATCAATGAGACTGTTATTTTTACGCTTACGTAGTTCCACCAACATCCGTCCTCTCATTCAAAACTAATTCAACTAATTTGCGTATTTAGAGTCAAATTGAGCATAAAATCCACGAGTCATCGCACTCAAGCCTTTTTTTCCCCTAAAGTTGTGCTATTGCTTATTTTCAAGTCGATTTGCAAAACATACAACTCTAAAGCTTTTAACCGTCCACTCTGCCATGAAAGAAAATATACACCAAGTTCGCCAATCTGTAGTTGTTTTGGCGGGATTTCGGAATTGTGATCAATCAAAACCAAACTACATTGATTGCATATATTTTTGCAATTCTTGGTGCTAATAGTAGAATTTTTTTTAGTAGCAATAAACAATTCTTTTTCCCTCAAAGGTTTTATTTATTAAATAACAGCCTGTCAGCCACTAGATCATTAGGTTGGATGCTTCTTAATTACTTTGGGAGTCAAATTACTAATTACTTGATAATTCGATAAATGTGATAATTCGGAGCATTCGTCAAATGTGAGTAACAGTCATAGCTTTCCTACACGAACAAAAAATAGAAGAATCGACAATATTAAAGAGCAGGGAGACAAAAAGCAGATAATACATCAAAATTTTGATAGCTAATACTTATTTCATATTTGAAGGCAAAATTAGATATCAATGTTTGTCAATCAATAATAATTTCAAACTAATGATAATAATTTAGAATAATAATATTACAATCAAGTAATGACTAATAATTTCCAAAACGTGTTTGATCTCAAGTTTTTATTTCTACTCGACTCACGAAAGAAAATATTCGTCAAATTCGCCCATCTTCAGTTAACCTTGGCAGGATGCTGAATTTGTAATCAATCAAGACTAAATTAGATTGCATGTTTTTTTGCAGTTCTTACTGTCAATGATAGATTTCTTTTTATATTCAAAAACGAACTTTTCTGATAGAAGACAATGCATTAAGATTTCTGAGTTGATATATCTGTCACAGTTGAAGATCAGATTCGAGATGAATATTTTGTCTTGCCCTACAAATAAAGTTACTAGTTGTGTGTTTTTAGATAATAATAGTTATTCCCATGACAATCTGTCTCAATTCAATATCTCTTAGAGTGTATTGTCCCTTGTTAATTTCTTACAAAAAATACTATAACGCTGACATATATCGTCTATCACAATTATTTTTTAAAATAAATAAAACATGTATGCAGTATACGATCCATAGATATAAGAGGCATTTAGAACCAAAAATCATTTTTATGAGCAAAATAAAAGCATTTATAGTTAAATTTTAAGGATTGGCGTAAAAAGATTATAAAAGAAAGTGCATTTTAACTGTATTACATGAATTCGGACTTATTTAAGTTATTTACCTATTAATACCCGGTCATTAAAAATGACATAAATGCAGTGGTTGGAATGTCCTATAAAAAAGTTAAACCGTGATAGCCAAATTACTTTAAATTAACAAAAGTTTTAATTTAATTTTAAGATAACAACACATTTAATGTTCAGATATAGCTTTAATTTAAAGTTTATTTTAAGTTTAGATAAAACTTCAATTAATAATAACTTTTATTAAATTAACAAAGGTTTTAACTTAATTTTAAGATAACAACATATTTAATGTTTAAATATAGCTTTAATTTAGAGATAAACCAGTTTCAAAGAATATAGAAAGGAAAAGAAGTTCGTCTCGATGAATGCGTAACTGGATACGTGCTTTACCAGAAAAACAACTTACAGGGTGAGCAACATGCTCAAATTTAAGACAGCATCCTATGTAAAGATCTAGAGAGAAGACGAAGCAAAGTAACAGTCAGGAGGTACGTTGTTGCACCAATCTACATGTATGGTTGGGTACGCTACCTCCCAACGACCACCCTTTTATTCTTTTTTTCTGTGTAAAAATGTGTTAGCAGATTTTATCGACAGGAATGATATAAATACATTCTCAAAGAAACATCTTAATTAATAGTATAGTACAGTATATCAATTGTTTTAAAAACAGAACAAACCAAAAATAAATAAAAAGAGAACATTTTTTTCTCCTCCCCTACCCCAGTCGTGGTGCAAAGAGAGGAGGGTTCAAAACCCATTTCACACAAGAACCTCTGCTGCGGTGCCCCGAAATGTTGTTTTTTCCTTTATACACAGGAACCGTAGCAAATCTTAGGTGACTGGTTTACATTATATCTAAGGAAGCTAGCCTTCTCCCCCTATGTTTACTCTTTGCCCGCTTGCCGGGCTGCCGACTACTACGCCTTTTTTTTTTCATAGTTGTAGAAAATCAAGAAAGCTTTTTCAGATTGTTGGTCGATTTTACCAAAATTTTAAAAGTGTCACCACTATGTTTCTGGAATAAAGTGATTTTTGTACCGCTTACAATAGTTGTATGAAAAGCAGTATTGAATTTAGTAAACAAAGAATCTTGCATTAAAACTTAAGCTACCCCTAGAAGAAATTTTCCTGCAAAGCGATGAAAGTTGGATACCTTGTGCGCATGGTTTAAGAACTAAATATTATTACTAAATTTTTTATCATGTCGTGATAGTTTCTATAACTCCTTTCATCCAAATATAAAAATAAGGAATTTTAATATCATAACTATCCTACCATTATTTTATTCGTTCTGTTATCTACCTCTTTAGCTTAAAAAAAAAAAAAAAAAAAAAAAAAAAACCGCGTAGAGACCTCATATAAAATATAAAAATTTAGATAACAGTTAGCCAATAACCCAACACAGTAGAATATCTAGCAGACCTGCTATTATGTTTAAACTATTAAAATGTAGTAGTTGTTAAAAACAATTTAAATTTTCTAAAATTAGAATATTCCAAAAATCGTGGAAATTCTGTGCCTGAAATGTATTAATTTCATAATTACAGTTTCACTAATGTTAACCTTTTTGGGACGGGCGAGTCTTAAATGTATTCATACAGAATCAGAATCAAGATAGCAAAAAATAAAAAGCTGTAGCTTAAGTTTGTGGATAGTTAATTTGACAGATTTATTTTTGCTTTCACTTTAAGTCTAACACATCCAATCCCTGTGTGTTGAAAGTGCAACTATACAATTCAAATTAAGTAGTGGTGAATTAAATAAAGCAAAATATTATTACCCCTCCCCCAATTAAACATCTATAAAAATAATTTGCGTACCAATTTTATCTTTTTTTACCCTGATTATCGACACCCTGAGAATGCATATGACTTCCCCGTTTTGAAGAGGTTAATGAAATGCAGTTCTGCAAGAAAGAATATAATTTTTTTACAAAAAAAGAACATTAGTTAGCAGGTATCCAACCTTAATAATCTAATTCTCAAACAACATGCATTTAAGAAAGTATTTAACAGTGTTTCTTTTCTCATAAAATGCGGCAACCCTCGTGGTGGGCCCCTGAGAATTTTTTTTTTTTTTTTTGATAAGGCTGTTTCGTAAGATTTGAAAGTGGGGAACTCATTATGGTATCGCGGCAGAAAACTCCTAGAGCGAAAAATCAGCTCTCCAGATGTTATGGTTGCAAAACTTCAGCAAAATAAATTAAGGGTTTCCTTAACCTTTGTTTAGTTTCAACAGAATCCTAAATATTAAAAGGTCATATTATTGCATCGTTCCATGAAAATACGATTATAGTTTTTTCGATTTAAATATATTTTATTATTCGTAAAGTTATGCGACCGTATTATTGCACATTCTAGTTTGAAAAAAGGAGAATTTTGATGTTAAATTATAGTTTATTTATGTTTTTTAAATTATGAGTAAAGCTTTACTATTTGTATAGTACTAAAAAAAAAACGGGCCACCAAGAATAACTTTTGATTTAATGATCGGATCTTCACGTTCTAGGACTTAATGATTCAAAGGGTGACCTCAAATATGCTAATAAATTAATGTAAATATTATTACTTAATTACGATCAGTTTCTATATGTATGGATAGATATGATATGTATGTATTAATCATGCGTAGAATATTATTAATAATTCATGTAATTAATGCTAGAAGCAAATATACTAATAAATATGCTAATGAACTCAAATATGCATCTGAAGTCGAATTTTAAAAATGCAATTTTTTTAAAATTCGATCACTCAGAAATTATTCGACCGATTTTGTTTAATTTTGTATTTTGCCATGTAAAATGTTAAATAATGTAAGAAAATTCCTTAAACTGATGTAAAAAATTGTACCTAACAATCCAAAATTTTTTCGACTATAAATAAAATAATAACATGTAATGAATATTTACTAAAAATAATTTTCGAAACAGAATTATCTTTTGGTAAATAATATTTATAATTCAATGCAAAACTTTTTTAATTGGCTTAAAAATTTCTCGAATATGTCAAAATATGCAAAAAGTAAAATTAACATTAAGATGTTCACACTTAGGACCGCTCTCCTGGTTTAACTATGGGGACCATATTTTCTAGATAGCGGCTATCTCTATATTTTGGGGGTCAGAAATTTGAATTCGTCGGGGGGGGGGGGGAAAGGCTTGCTTATTCAGAGAAAATTAGCTTTTGTGTCTGGTTTCGTAACTTGAAATATTTTTTGCGCGAATTAATATATGAGGTTTATTAGCATATATGAGGTTACCCCTTCGAACCGTTAAGATTGAGAGTGAAGATCCGATCATTAGATCAAAAATTATTCAGTGTGCTCTGCTTTTTTTCTTTCTTTTTTTGTGTGCACATTTTATAAGTTTTATTAAAATAACCATTAATTTATAGATTCCTGTTAAATTTTCCATTTTAAATTTTCTCAAACCCGTGGTCACACTTATTACATATCATTATGTTACTTTAAATATATCTTAACTTATAAATATACTATTTTTAACATATATTAACATAATAAAATATTACTTTTAACAGATATTAACCTATTAATATGTTACTTTTAACATACATTAACATAATAAAATATTACTTTTTATCATATATTAATATATAACTTTTAACATATATTAACATTGATATGTTAACATATTAATATATTACTCTTAACGCATATTTATATATTACTTTTGCTACTATTAACCCTTTCGGGATGGGCGAGTCATGAATGTATTCGTAAGGAATCAATATCAGGATGGTAAAAGATAAAAAGTGGTAGCTTAAGTTTGAGCATAGCTAATGTGACAGATTTATTTTTGCTTTCTCTTTAAATCTAACACATCCAATCCATGTGTGTTAAAAGTGTAACTGTATAATTTTTATTTCGAACTAAGTAATGGTGAATTAAATAAATCAAACTATCATTACCCCGCCCACAAATAAACTGTTAAAAAATTGTTTTGCTACCAGTTTTATCTTTTTTTACCCTGATTATCGCCACCCTGGGAATGCATATATGAGTTGCCCGTCTGGAACAGTTTAAAGAAAATATTTTCTGCAGCTATAGAAATTTCGCAGTAGTTGAAGGATATGAATTGCCGGAAGAGTATTTAATTTTTTTTCAAGTGATTTCAAATACTTAGTATCGCTTCTCAATTTTACTCCAAGTTTTTAAAATTTTGTGTGCGCATTTCAAGCTTACAAGGTATTGACCGGCAATCACGAGAAAAATTTCCACAAGAAGCCTTTCTAAGAAATTGGTAGTAGAATTCATAATGTAGTTAAAAAAAATGCCTAACTAGCAAAATTGAAAAGTCTTTGTTGAGTTTAACAAAGCGTTTATGAAGAACATTATAATAACACAACACATTAGACATATCGGAATCTGGAAATTTT
Source organism: Parasteatoda tepidariorum (assembly GCF_982258835.1). Classification (NCBI taxonomy): domain Eukaryota; kingdom Metazoa; phylum Arthropoda; class Arachnida; order Araneae; family Theridiidae; genus Parasteatoda; species Parasteatoda tepidariorum. The sequence continues at coordinate 69,505,063 of NC_141755.1, read as the reverse complement.
CTACCAAACGAAAACTATAATTTACTACTCTCTTTACAAACCATTATCTTAGTGTATCTTATCTGCGCATGCATACACCCAACAACCAATCAAAACTAATGCATACACAAGGGAAAGAAAAATTGCAAAACATATTTATTGTTGCTTGTAAACTTGTTTTAAGGCATGAGTTTGATAATACTTATTTATGAAATGGAATTAAATTCCCCATTTATTATGAAATTTTCTTTCAAATTTAGATATTTTTTTAGAACACACAAAAAAAGTTTCAACTGAATTATAGAGCAAATAAAAAAATTGTTTTTCGAATATTTCACGAAAACAAAAAGACGAGACATGCTAACATTCTTTTGCAATAACAATAAATAAACAAATGTTGATTTATTTACCTTTCATTTGGGTTTTAACATTTTCCAAAACAAATTTAACCCCCAAGAAAGCAAAATATTTATGTAAGTGTTTTCAAATGCAGTAAATTGTATTAAAAACTTGATTGTAGTGTCCCGAGGATTTTGTTAATTCGTAAGGTCAAATCTTTCAAGCAGATCACATATCTGGGAGTTAACCTTTTTATTTTACATCTTCTGAACCATCAAACGTTCAACTTATTTTTATATCAAGAACAATTTTTTTTTTCTGTTAAGGACGTCTGTCAGCTGGAAAAATGGCCTTCCTTCTATTTAAGAACATTCCGCTGATCAAAGTCGTATATAAAATCAAGACCAGAAAATGTATTCTTTTGTCCTTACGGATTGGCATCGGTTGAATCTAGAAGCGTTAAAAATGAAAAGGAAAACAATCGTCTGCGCGTAATCCCAATGGAATGGAATAATTTTATTATATTCTTTTATTTTAAATAATGTCTTCCGAAGGATGAAAATTCTCTTTGTTCCCTCCCCCATTTATTACAAACCTTTTGTCCTTTTTACCTGAACTTGATTTAAGAATAATATAAAAACTTTTTTTGAAATTTTATAAGAAATGAGGATTAAAAAATTTCATTTTATCGAAACAGAACTCGTTGAATTACTTTGACTTTGTTGAATCCAAATGAAATGGAATAATTTTATCACGTTATTTTACTTTAAATAATGTCTTTCAAGTTTCAAGAGAGAAAGAATTAAACATATCAATCTCAAATTAAGTATTTAATTATAAATTTTGTAACTAATTTAAATATTTAAAAAAATCTCATAAATCTAATAATTAAATGAATACAACTACTTAACTTACAAAAGCAAAGTCCTCCGTAAATTTAATATAAAAGATTGCTAGCCATGAGCCGTATCAGAACTAAGCATGGTATGAACAAAAACCATTAATCAATCCAAAGTTTTTATCATTTTACACTGCATCAAATGATAAATTTAACACGGGTCATATTTATTAAAATAATTTCATCCCATTATTTTAACAAAAATTACCTTGAAAACTGAATTATCTTCTAAAACGTGATGCAATCATAATATGAGAAAAGTGTTTTGATTTGGTGTTTATATAAATACACATAAAAAAGCACATAAAACATAATAAAATGTTTCTGCTGGTTCTATAGTAATCAATCCTGCTTTGTTTACACTTCAGATGTGGTGATAATAACCCATCTTCACTGTGAAAGCTTAGATTAGAGAAAAAGAAACTATGGGCGTTTAATCAATTTACCCCGTTTCTTCAGGGTTGTTTTGGCAAAGATTTATGTATTATATTACACAGTAGGCGAGGTAAATACAGGCTAGGCTTGGCAGAATGCCTTTAAGAACAAACAGGAAGATGCGTCTAAGATGGTTTGATAAACACTTGAGTAACTAGGTGGTCTTTATGTTAGGAAGAGTAATAAATTCCGCATCGAAGTATGTTATGTTTTAGCAGCAGCATTATATTCGTAGTTTAGTGATACGACGCATAAATAATTCAATGCACCTGTTTTGAGTATCAAAACAAGTGATAACAATATTTTTATTTTTCTGAACTTTAATTTAAAAGTAAAATGCCAAATAGCCAAAGTAAAATACCGCTCGTTATTTAAAGATTCATATAAAAAAATATTTACAATAAATACATTTACTCTTATCTAACCAACTGGCAATTATTCTGTAGAATATTTAAATATAACTGCCAATATTTAATCTTCTCGAAACAGCAAATTTCGATTGAAAATTTTACCGGCAGGACATTGGCAAGTGCGATCTCAGACAACACATTTTAACCCTTTCTAAGGCCTAGGTAAGTATACTTGCCACGAATTTTTAATGTCCAATGTTAACTTTTCTACCACTTTTAATTTAGGCTTTTATTTGTTAATAAATTAATCTTTCTTGAAGTGCTTTTGAATAAAATTGGCAACCATTTTTTAGTATAAGAAAACGTATAAAAATTACGAAATGCGTTATTCTTTCTGAAGTTTGTAGCATTTATAAAATTTATCTTATAAATAAAGAAAATTAAAAGTCAATAATATCCTAATAGGTCGTGGTAAATATACTTACCAAAAAAATGGCATTAAAATTTAAATTAATTTTTAATAAGCTAAAAGATATTTTTTCTTTTCTGATATCAATTACTATTCCTATAAGAATTTTAATTCCAAAAATTCTTTAATTTACCTTTACTAGAAATGGCCCGCTAAAGGATTAAGTGAAGCAACATACTTTAGCTGTTCGTTCTTTAAAGAATAGTGATTGATAAACGTTTAAAAGCAATTAGTTTATATTTCTAGCGTTTGTAACATTTGTTGAATTAGTGTTACCAGATTTGCTACACTGCACCAAAAAGGGTTAAACTGGGCACCTGGGGTTATAAGTCAATCTGTGGCTGACACTTTTTTTTTTTGTTATGAAAAGTTAAACTAACCAGCGTACTCAAAAAACTGGAAGTAAAACTTCTATAAGGATATTTGAAAACTCACCCGCTTTACTTTTCCAGTTTAATATTCTGAGAACAAAATAGATTCTCTAACAGGAATATATTTTTTTTTTAGTTAAAAAAATGAGATTTCGAATGTTCTTTGGTTTTCCGAGGACTCTGGTCCCTTTACGAAAAGCATAGTTATTTATAAAATTTCTTATGAGCAAATATTTTTATATTTATAATTTGAGGAAGTCAAGGAAAATTTATTTCCCTCTAAAAAAAGTGCTGAAGTAATGCTCTAATACCTGTTTTTTTTTTTTTGTTCCCTGAGTTGCCTGAAAATTATTTCATTAAATTTTTGGAGTAATAAGGCTTAGTAACTGCTAACAATTGAAGAGTTTGGTAGAAGACTATTTATTTGGTATTGTATGTTCTGTATTTTTCATTCCAGCATCAATTTAACATCGTTGCGAAAGGGAACGGACCTGATCACAGCCTTTATCATAGAGACTAACATGTGTGGCTCGCGCATTTAACAGTGTTCACTACCAAACTAAAAATTGTTAATGATAATTTTTCGTCTTTTCGTTACATCACACTTAATGAAGAATACATACAGGAGTTAAATAGATAATGGAAACACTTTTATACTGACTCTATATGAACAAATGTTTTGGAACATTTTACATACATGGCAAAACTGTTGGCACAATTTGAAAGATTATGCTTGAAGCTTTTAAAAATGGTGTCCTTTTTACCCATTAAAAATTTTCCTTGTCTAAAATAAGGATCTAAAGTTAAAAGCTTGTTTCTTTTTAAATACACTACTATAATTAAAAAATGCATTCTATTATAAATGTTGATTTCAAAATTGCTCAATTAATGGCTGGTTAACCTCTTCTCCTAATTTTGGTCTATCAAAATTTTGCAATAGTAAAAAGAGCTCCCTTTTCTAAAAGCTTCAAGCGTGATTTTTCAAATTGTGCTGACTGTTATGCCATGTAAAATATTCCAAATATTGGCTGCTAAAAGAAAGATAGTTTGCATGGAATTAGTATAGAGGTGTTTTCATAATTTTGTCAAAGCCCTGTATTTCAAAAGCAAAATTTAGTGACATAATTTACAACTTTATATGTATTTAACTATAATAATAAAAATAATGGAAACACCATCTATAGTAACTCTATGTAAACAATTTTTCTTGCTGCAGCAAATGTTTTAGAAAATTTTTCTCACAATTTAAAAGATCATTCTGGAAGATTTTAGAAATTTTGCTCTTTTCACCTATTAAAAATTTGCCTCGACCAAAATGAGGGTCTGAATTTAAAAAATTTGAAAAGATTGAAGTTGAAGAAACGAAAAGAAGTTAGATCTAGGGGATTTTATTTCATTATCAAAATGCGAAAAAATGAAATATTGTTGTTGTTATTTTAATGCTACTTGCCCTGCTTGGTGGAACCAAGCGAATTTATGGCAGAGGGTGCGTTTATTGTTTTTCTGTGGCGCCATCTATGGCCAAGAATACGACTTCAGCAACACACACGTCACTGTTTGTTAATAGAGCTGACTTATTCCTACAACCGTTCATTTATCCATAGATCGTAATGTTGAGCTTAACAAGAGAACGATCAATTTCCAATTCAGTACTCCCAGAGGTATGGTGTATTAAGGAAACATGGAAGACTTTGCGACCCAACAGATTTAACGTGCACCAGTTACCATTTTCCATCTTCGGCAGACAAGAATTGAACTCACGACTTCTTAGACATGGGCCCAAAAAATACCATGCGAAGCACACAATACCAGTTCCGGAAAATTTATGCACAAAAAAATGCTAGAAATTAAATTAATTAAAAGAATTATTTGAATTTAAAAGATTTTATTTTATGAACAAAATGTGAAGAAGTACACTAAAAATAAACTAAACGAAATACACTGTCCGGAAGACATATGCAGAAATGCTGAAAATTAAATAAATTTTAAAAAATTATTTGAATCTAGGACATTTTATTTCCTGACCAAAATGGGAAGAAAAGCGCTAGGAAAATACTACCCAAAATGCATTCCAATGTACAAAAAATACTGAAAATTAAATAAATAAAAAAATAAAAAAGGATAAGTTTAATTATTTTTTTTAATAAATATTTATCGCATTTATAAGTTTATTTTCTTCTAAGCTATCTATTTCTTAATCAGAAATAACGTTTTCTCCCATTATTTAAAGCTCTCAGGAAGATATTGAAATTTTTAACTTCGTAGTTCAATGCACCCAGCGTCTTACAGCGAAGAGGGTAAGTTTGGGAAACAGCAATTTTATAAAGTCCGTCTCATAGTACGTTTTTTTTAAAAAGAGCATGTCAGAAATTTCGAAATATTCTCTTTTTTTAACCATTGATGTATGTTTCTCAAATGATTAAGGTATATGAAACGCCTCCCATTAAAAGAAGAATAACAGCACTATTCTCTCTAGAGGCCAAAGTGAGGATATTCTCCACCTTAAAATTCTTGTGCGCGGGTGTGAAAAATAGTTATTTTTATTGAGTTTCGCTTTCTTTTAAATAATCTTCTGAGATGTTAAAAATCCAAGCACGCGTGGAAAAATTTTCATTGAGTTCGGCTAGTTTTTGTTTGGTTTTAACGAATTTTGAGATAGCAGAATTTTAAGCGAACGATTTTATTGAAATTCCTGACGTTTTATTGGATAGATACTAGGGGATTTCCGCCACCAACTCACTGTGCTCACCGACCCCTGGAATTGCTTTTTCAGTTCCTATCATTTTTATTCGTAATTGCTCCTATTGCTCTATGATTGGATTTGAATACATTTTAATTAAGCTTTGTACGAATGGTGGTGGCCGGGATAGCCTGGTCGGTTGGGCGCTCGGCCCATGTCCGAGAGTTCGTGGATTCGAACCCCGCCGGCCGAAGACTCTCCGTGTAGTAAAGTGACTGATGCACGTTAAATCTGTCGAGTCGCAAAAGTCCTCCATGTTCCCATAACAAATCAAAACCTCTGGGGGTACTGAATTGGAGATCGATCGTTCTCTGATTCTGGTCAAAATTACGATCTGTGGATGAATGAATGGGTCCACCCTATAAACGGGTGTGACGTATAGTGTGGCAGAAGTCGAATTCCTGACCATAGATGGCGATACTGGAAGGCAAGAACAATCGCACTCCCTCTGCCTAAACAGGCATGCGTCAACAACGAATGGTGGTACTCCTTTTTTAAAAGAAAGTTAAAAGAAATGAAACATAAACGTCTTATATTTATGTCTTATATTTTTCTAATTATCCTTATTTTTCTATTCCGTTTCAGTGGGCCGTCTATTACCACAGAGCTTGCATTAGGCACCCTTAATTGTTTTTACGATACCTATTACCTCAATAACAGTGGTACCTATTACTGCAATCGGAGCCACGATGACTCAGAGGATAAAGCGCTCGCCTTCGTGGTTTTCCTCTCCATGTAACGCAAATGCAGGATAGTTCCATCAAAAATTCCTCCACGAAGCTAGTTTCTTGATCCAGGAGCTCCCTTGTCTTCTGGGATGGGATCGAAATTAAAAGATTACGCAGTTCAGCATTTATAGTCGTAAACTGAGAATTGGGTAGGTTGTTCTGGTTATAAAATTAATATAATAAAATAAAATAAAAATATTACTACTACTGAGCTGTGGTGGCTCAAGGGATAGAGTACAAATTCTGCTTCTAGCTCGCTCCAACCACAGGTCTGACGTAAAATATCCTTTGTGATTGGCGCATCATGGATTAGAATCTCATTGCCATCGGGCTAACCGTGGGAGCGTGGAAATAATGCAAATGCGAGTTAGTTCCATGATATGGTTTTCCAAGAAGGCAAGTGTGTCTTATTGCTTTTTCCGGGAGTTAATTGGGTGGTCTTCAGCGTTGGGTTTAAAACTACAGCGCTAATGACTTAAACACGGATAGTCATCAGCCTCCGAAGGAATAAATATTTGCATTTCTTTCAATTTATATGCATTTTTATACATAATACGTATGATCTAATTAAATTCTTGAGCATTTAATTAAATTAAGCATTTTGCTTCACAGATGTCACGGTTATAAAGAAAATTAAAGTCTGGTACATACTGTTTTAAATGGTGGTATTTTGAGGCTCATTAGATTGAAAAAAAATTAATTAAACTAAAAATGTTTCTGTATTTTTTTTCGAAAGAAAAAAATAAAATAAATAGATAAAAAAAAACTTTTTTTACACTCGTCGATTTTAATCTTCGTAATCTGATTGATCTCGAGATTCGCCGAAAAAGTATTTACTCTATTTAATTTTTCTCGGTTTTCGCGCAATTTATGAAGGCTTTTTCTCTCAAATAGGGTAACTTTTTTCTGGAGAATCCGAATCTGCAATGAAAATTCAAAGTTCCCCCTACCTCACCCCCCCAGAGAGTGTGGGGAAAAAGCGTGTTTGGTATCATTGGATAGCTTTTAAAAAATATTGAATGTGATTGATTTCACTTTTTCGATCCGATGTACTTTTCTCGAGATATTTAACTACTCCCAATTTTTTTTACACCCTGCATAAAATATGGCCTTAGAAAAACTTAAGAGTGATAAATAAATCATTGGAATCGAATAGTTTCACGAATTTGCAATTACTAGAAAATATTTGAATGAAAAAAAATGTAACAAAATACGGAAACGCAGGGTTTACAAACTAAGGTAGACAACGTTAAAGAGCACAAAAATATTATTATTACGCAGGGTTTAGTCAATACTTAATTCCTAGAAGTATGACATACTTTAAGATTATTTACTCGATTTCTTACGTGAGAATGGAATGTAGAAATAAAAATTTTATACCCTTAAAAACTAACCAGATGGTTTAAATTTCAACAACTGAGCCATCACTGCTCTTTTCAATTAGCAGTAATTTTCAAATTTTTATGTCTCATCACATTGAAAATAACAAACATTTCCTGACCACTACAAGCAGAATTTATAGTTAATTGAAATTTCAATACCTTCCGACATGAACTAAAAAGCATAAAATAATTTTTAAGAAATATTAAAATAAAAAATGCGTTTCAAAATATAATTTTTTCGAATGTTATTAAAAAAAATTAAAGCAATTTACACTCCTCAATAAAAGACTATCTATTTTCTTAGTTTTAGGTGTTTTTTGAGTCTGCTTAATAAAAATGTGGATTTTGATATCAATTTTTCAAATTTTATTACGTGAACTTTTTAAACTTAAAATATAATTTAATATTAAAAGTAGAATGTTATTTCATCCATTGTAATTATTATTGATTCTAATTTTAAAGCTCTTTCTAAATATCAAAAAGTACTTTTTTTCTTCTTTTTTTAAAATTTAAACGTAAAATGTATATGTTTCCCTGAAGCTACACCGTCGATATTACATTTCCTAGTATTCATGTTTTTATTTTTTTTTCTCGTAACATTGAAAGAATAACGAGTCTAATTAGGTGTTTGCTTATCACCCTGCCACTAAGTTTAATTCATTTTTATTTACCTCTCACATCGTATAAATAATTCATGTTTTTAAGTTCCTTTTAACAAACCTCAAATCACGAACAGCATCTTCTTTGTTAACAATTCAAGTGCCACTAAAACATGAGCACGAGTTTCAACTTGGCGATCTTTTATCCGCGTGTTTTTCCTGTCTACAGCCACTCCACAAAAATAACGGTATAGATCTAAGGCGGAACCGGGCCCATCTTGAAGTGCGTGGTGCTATAGTTTCAAACACGCAGTAGCATTACAAGTAAAGTTGAACAACCTCTTCTTGGCGTCTGATGTGGAAGGGTGCAGCTTTTTTATGTCTAGGGTCATCCTCAAGTAGACCCTTCCTGAACTTCCCTGTCAAGGTAGGGCCCTGGACCTGAGGGTGCTTCAGAGAAATACCACTATTCATCTGTGGATGAAATGAAAAAGAAAGTAGTCGTTCTTTTATTCTTAGAGGTCTTAGACGTAATAGCTTGTCCATATTAAGGGTACCGAAGGCGTGATGGATAGTTTGAGATTTCAAAGTTGACAAGAGGCATAACCTTTCCAACATGCCATTCCCTTGTGGGTGGATCTGTTGAACTTTATTTTTTTTTTTAAATAAGCAAAGTTCAAGATTATACAAATGCTATTTATTGTGAAGATATTGGGTATTAAAGGACTGATGAATACTTTGCATTGAACTGCGCCCATCGCGAAAAATACTGCCTCTGAATTACGAATATTCATTATGGAAATGAATCTCATACAGTTAAGCATAACCTTCTTCCAACATTTGAGACTTTTGCTAATTATTTCTTCATGTGTTAGGGAAATGAAGCAGAAATGTTAAAACAAAATATAATTTTTATGTAACTTTCATCAGAACTTAAAAATATGACAGCTTTGCCACAACCTGGAAAAAATTTTTAGAAAATTTAAAAATACAACGCGGACCAAAACTTTTCTAACCCTTTTTACTCTGAATTTTTATTAAACATATTTTTTCACACTTTTTTCATGATTTTATAGTAATTTAGGTCAAAATAAGTGAAAAATATCATATTTAGAATTTTAATAATTTATGGTTATGATAGACAGAATGAAACACCGGAGTGCTTTTCTGAGTTAAAGGTTAAATCTTCCAAACTAGCATTTCCAAACAATATTTTTTCAAATTTGAAGTTATTTAGATTTAAGAGAAGCAGTTATTCATCATTGAAATTTCTTTAATTTACGAAATCAATTATTGATAATTTTTTGAATATGGATGAAAAATCAAATTTTTTTTTGGATTCTGCAGTTTAGTACAAGTATATTTCCGATGATCTAAAAATTTTTTAGTAACTATAAGAGTCATTTTAGTAATTAAGAAATGCCAAAATATATTCTTGTCTGTAATTAAGAGCTCCAGAAAAAAATATATAAAAGGGACACCGATGCCCCATATGCGTCAAAGGGATAACTAATTTCTACCTGCTAAAATGCTCGCACATAGAAAAAAAATGAATTTTTAATTTCAAAGTGGATTTAACATCTAAGAAATTTTTCAGTCTTTCGCAATCTTTATAATCTTATAAATATCCGTTTATATTATTTATATGAAGTAGAAAACAAAAGTATTTTAATTCTAATTTATGAATATTATTAATACATTAACTGAGCTCCCACTACGAAAATAGTTTCTAAAAATACAGAAATTCCGTGGTAATAGGGAGGTATGCTTCTAGCTTAGCAATTTAGTTATGCAAGATGTTCAATCATCACCATTTTTTTTAATTTGAAAAATTCGTGGAAACCCTAATATAACAGCAGCGGAACATTACAGTCATTTATTTTATTAAGACCTTCATATTATAACAGTATGAAAACAACTTTGACATATCTCTTAACGATTCTGGAATTTCTGTAATTGCCAGAAACTTTTTCATTAAGGCAGAAACGGTAAGTAATCTTGTATAAATACACGATTTAAATTTGAAATATGATGTAAGAAAAAGAAATACAAGAAATCTCATAAACGGTCTACAAAGTTTTGCATGTAAACTTACTTGCGATTCCATATCTTACGTCGCTCAAATAAAAGTTGCAGATAAATGTATTACGTGAAACTCTTAAAAATTAGAGGCCTAACTAATATATTGTCTACCGCTGAAAAAATATATCTTAGGTCTTTATACATAAAGCTTTTATCCGAAAATATTCAAGTGGTAGTAAACTAATCACTAATCACCAAAGAAAGTGAAATTTTTCTATCTTAGCAACCATTTAATTGATTTTTCCTTTCGTAAGTATGAGATTTGTGTATAAGTTATTTGAAATACCGATTACTGTGATGACCAGGGCTGATATTTACAAAGAAAACAATACAAAATGTAATTGACAGTATAAATTTTAAGGCAATTGTAATTATTTAAGCAGACTATTGGGGGACTTTGTACGGAATTTGAATAATTCATATAAATTAGTGGTTGACAGACGTCGTTTTAAAAATAAATTGTTTTACACCAAAATCAAATATTACTTCATAAACATTACCACTTTAACATCACCACTTTAAATTTTAAAGGAATATTTCTCGAAAAGTTCGAAAGAGTTACTAGCTATAAAGATCATGACCTTCAGGATCATGATCACATGATCACGCGATTATTCCCGTACGGCACACGGTATCATACATAAAACGAGCCTTTATGACTCTAACGGCTCAAGATCTACACGGACTTGATCTCAATACGGTACTCTCGTATTAGTACATATACGTACTCCTTAGTACGTATAAACTGAGGAGGCGTGGGCCTGGAGGAGCACTTCTTCTCCTTCCGCTAGTCCAGAATGGGTTAAACTAAAATGCAACAAAAAAATTATAAAATTTTCAAAATAATCTCGACTATCTATAAAATTTTTAATTCCTCAAAACAATCCCATTAATGGTTCTCAACTATTTTTTCATCCCATATTCGTTTTTACTTCTTCAATTTTTTTAATCCCTTAACATTTACGGTTTTGAACTATTCGTACATTTTTGCATCGAAATTCATGTAAACCTATGTTCACTTAAGAAACCGCTATTTTGCAATTCTACTTATTCACGACTTAAATTAAAATTTTATCCGGTTGTTCACGCAGTATGTTAAATACGATGGTCTCGGGGTTTTAAATCATTACAAACACCTTTAACATAATATATTTAATAACAGAAACATGGAAGATGTTCACGATACAGTGTCATAGAGGAAACTGATTACAATTAATGATTTTACATTACTGCGCAGAGCGCCATCTGTCGAGTTTTAGAAATTATTATTAGCATTGAGAAATATTATTAACACTTCGCCCCGATGAACTCTTAGTTTATAACAAATTAATCATTTCAAAATTTAAATCAAAGTTATATTTCTCAAACAGTAAACGCGTTCCTACTGTACTCATAACAGTAAGTAAAATAATGACTCATTAAATGGACTTACAGGCGTTTAATTAAACTATTAAGTGAATCGAAGAATAATTTAACGAATCAAAAAATGAGTGAAGTTGTGAACTAGCGAATCTATGACACAGGACATAAAGGAATCAGTGAATAAATGAATGAATACGTGAATTATTAAATAAGCGAATTATGGAAAATTATTAAATAATCAATCAGTAAATTAAAAACATCGAAACGAAGAATAAGAAAATAAACGAATTGGTATTTCAACGAATAAATGGAATATCGAATTACAGTATTGATTAAGCGGATTAAAAAAATCAGCGCAACAATGAGGCAGTAAATCAATAAATCCACGAATTATTCAGTGAATGAATCAATGAAACAGCAAATTAATTAATGAGATAATCGATAGGTTTAATAACCACTAGTTTGCTTACTTGTTGTTTCAATGATTCATTCATCCTCTGATTTTTTTTCATTCATTGACCTACTGGTTCATTTTCTTGTTAATTTACTGAGTAATTGATTTATCAACTTTCTGAATATTCGACCATTATGGCCAGATGATTCACCTACTCGTAGATAGATATTTTTATTTATTGAACCAATATGTTGCAGTAATTGAAATTATTGTAAATCAAATATATTAGAATAATAAATAAACACATAAATAATAATCACTCCGAAATATTTTTTAACTGAAAAGGGAAAAATTATTTTGTTTTATATATAATGATAGCTCAATATGCTTTAAATCGAATTATGGTCTTTTGTTATAAACTTTATTACCACATAAATCATCGCATGGAAATATTTTTCAACGGAAGAAATTTGGATAAAAAGGTCAGAGTTGCTTTAGAATGAAATCCTGGCTTTATATGCTTTAAATCTATTCGTGATTTTATGATATTTTAAAACTAGTAATAGATATTTATAGAATTAGAGTCAGCATGATTTAGAGTGACATATTTTACCTAAATAAATGTTAGTAATTGAAACAAAAACCATTCCGTTCATCACCTTTTTAAAGAAAAAACTGTCCGATAACGCTCATTACCTGAAGTATTCGGTATCACAATCGGTTAAGGTGTCCCTCACACCTCTGGTTGGAGGATAGAGTGAGTTTAATCTTAGCCACCGACAAAACACCCGGGGAGAGCCGTGGTGGCTTAAGGGATACAGCGTTCACCTTTCAATGAGGTGAGCTTGGTTCGAATACCAGCTATAGCTGGTCGATCAGAATTCCGCACCCGCCTCGCACCTACCACAGTGCTGACGTAAAATATCCTCAGTGGTAGACGGATCACGGGTAAATGTCTCCTTGCCATTGGACTAACCATAGGAGATTTTCGTGGTTTACCTCTCCATGTAATGCGAATGCTAGTTAGTTCCATTAGAAAGTTCTTCAGGAAGGAAACATTTCTCTCAATATTTGATCCAGAAGTTCCCTTGTCTTCTGGAATGGGTTCAAAATTGCAAGGCTCTGGAGTGGAACATCAGTAGACGTAAACCCAAAATTGGGTCGGCTGTTCAATGATGGTTATAAAATAAAACAAAACATCCGGCGTGTATACGCAGCAAAGTGCATATTAAATCTGTGGTGGCTGAATATTCTGCCATTTTCAGTGATGAGGAAGTTTAGAGTGAGGGGTATCAGCTATGTAAATTGAGTGTTTTACAAGATGCAAGTTTTGCCACTGTGGCGACTAAATATGCAAAGAGTCCGTTTTAACAAAATCCAACATTTTATAAAAAGAAATTAAAATTAACAATTTTTTTATAACATATTTTTTCAGCTAACTATTAAGTGTAAATGCGCAAAAGGATTTTGCTTTAAATATGAATAATTTGAAATGTAAATCATAGTGAAAGTTTCGATTGAATAGTTAAACATAAAATAAATAAATAGAAATGAATTGAGTTTCTACCGCTTTTTTCATTTTTAGTCGTCTGTGGCATTTTTTAATGCATACTCTTGAAACCTCATTTTAATAAGAAGTATCAACAGACAGAGCTAGACTCAAAAACAAAAGCATCCAATGAGTGAGCAAAGCAATCCGAAAGGATCTACGAAAGCATTTCGGAGGTTGGTGAGCACATCAGTGAACAGTGGTTAGGCTCTTTAGCTTTGATAACAAAATGCTGAAGTTTCAAGTAATTGAGCTAGCATAAGCATTAATGCTTAAATGTACATGTTTATTAACTTCTAAATGAAAATTCTTCTCTCGTATGGGGTGAAGAGCTGAAACAAATTGAGTTACAAGTTGGGCGGAAATGCAAGGTTAAAAGAGAGTAATTCGTACAAACAGAGTTAGCTATAATGTCGCTCTAATTATGCTGAATAATTTACGCAGGTTCAATAATATAGAGCAGTATTTTAGTTTAAATGATGCTTCATAATTAAAGCAGTATACATAAGGGTCTTATCAAAGCCGCATATGATCAGCCATCTATGCTTTTATTCTTGAGTTTTTATACATTTTAAGAGTTTAATGTTAGAATATAGAACTTAAAACTGTTGTCTCCTCAGAAATTAGCTAAATAGGTTAAATCAAACTTACTAAGAATTATTTTTTAAAACTTAAATTTTGTAACCATTTGAAAAAAGATTTCTGCTAAGCTTAGGAAGTTGGAAGTCTAGAATATTTGGGATTTAAGCACAACGAATGACCTAGAAAAAATGATAAAGAAAAAAAAAGGAATATTATAGGTTCTAACAGTGCTTATCAATTATTACCAGGAAAGTTAATAGAGCTCTTATAGTACAACCATTTCATGGTATGGCATATCTAGTCCTCGAATCAATTTATCCGACTAGGTAATGCTCCGAAAACAAAGGAACGTTTATTGAATTAATATCTTTTATTGAATTAATATTTTCGTAGACAGATCAATGAGAACTCTCCCACCAGAATTGTTTGGATCCTCGCCAGATCATATTTAATACATATTTGGCGAGATTGCCCCACGAATTTCTGCTTCTGACCCACATATCCAAAGTTGTGTCTTTTCAACCATAACAAACCTATAGCTGCTAAACACTGAGACGCATTGTCCTTTAGGGGGGACAGACCTTTGACTACATTTTCAGTGTCCTCGATTTCCCACCATGAATTTATGACTATCCTCACCACCAAAGCGTAAAGGAGGGCCTAGAAAATATATTACTTTTGGGGTCGCCCACTGGTAATCGTCCGTGAGGTCTGCTGTTTCTACCTTCAGTTGAATATTACATGAGTCATAGTAAATCACACCACGAGTTTAGTTGTCAGACGGCGAGTTAAAGAAAGTCCTTGCAGATTGGGTCTGTGTCTTTTGTTTTTACTCATTTTAGGGGTATTTCGCGTTTTTTCTCACAAATGCAAAACGTTTTTATTGTTTTCCGCATGAGGGAGTTCTTTACCAGGTGACGAGGATGGAGAGGTGCTGTCGAGCGACATCAAATAAAATTCGAAAAAGAAAAAATGAAATTATGCTTCTCAAAACCGAAGTCGGGGGTTGTTTGAAAACAACAGGTGATGTCGTAAATATATCTTAGAAATTTATTTCCACACTTTTGTTTATATCAGATTTGTTTGCTCGTATTATATCGCGATTGATGTGAAACACTCGTCTTAAGAAGGAAAACAATCATACGTTTATAATATTCTGAGATTTAAGCAATATGTACTGTTTTTAGGACAGAGTCAAATTTTCTCAGTTGTAGTAAGAAAAACCGCATGTAAATAATTTTTAATGAAACAAAATGCATTAAAATGGGTTTTATGTGTTCATTCACTGTTTAAAATAATTTTTCAAAAAAAATTTCAAATTAGTTATAACTATTTAAATTCCTTATTTCATTTTTTTTAATAATAATAATATATATATATATATATATATATATATATATATATATATATATATATATATATATATATATATATATATATATATATATATATATATATATAAATATATATATATATATATATTTTATTTCATTTATTATTTAAAAATATATTATATCCCGAGAATTAAAAAGAAAATGAACAAAACTTAATTTTTTTTATTTCATTTATTTTTCAAAAGAAATTATATCTCAAGAATCACTAAAGGAAATCAAACAAAAGTTAATTTTTTTATTTCAGTTTAAAAGAATTTTAGATCTCGAGTATCATTAAAAGAAAGTGAACAAAAATTGAATTTTTTATTTTATTTTATGTAGTAAAAAAAATTTCCATCTTGAGAATCATTTAATAAAATTAATTTTTTTATTCCATTCATTTTTTCTTAAAAATTGTATCTCGAGAATTACTGTAGGAGGTGGGACGAATTCAATAAAACAAAAATTATATCTCGAGTGTCGTTAAAGAAAATAGAACAGAAATTAAATTTTTTATTTCACTTATTTTTTAAAAAAGAATTATATCTCGAGAATCACTATAGGAGATAAAACAAAAATTAAACAGCTCATTTCATGTATTTTTTTTCTTTTTTTTTTGAAAAAATTATGTCTCGAGTATCTCTAAAAAAAATGCACAAAAATTAAATCTTTTATTTCATTTATTTTGTGAAAAAAATAAATATCTCGAGAATCATTGAAGGAAAGTGAACAAAAATGATTTATTTCATTTCTTTTTTTAAAAATTTTTATCTCGGGAATCATCAAAAGAAATTGAAGAAAAATTTAATCTTTCATTTCATTGATTTTTTTTAAAAAAATTATATCTTTAGAATCACTAAAGGAAATTGAGCAAATTTTTTTTTTCATTTCATTTTTTTTTTTTGCCCAGATATATAAAATAATTTTTCAAAAAAAAAATATTCTAATTAGCTATAATTAATTCAAATTTCTTATTTCATTTATTTTTAATAAAAAAAATATATATCGAGAATAAAGGAAACCGAACAAAGGAAATTGAAGGAAAATAAAAAATTTTATTTCATTTATTATTTAAAAAAATATTATATCCCGAGATTTAATAAAGAGAATGAACAAAAATTAATTTTTTTTTTATTTCATTTATTTTTCAAAGTAAATTATATCTCAAGAATCACTAAAGGAAATCAAACAAAAGTTGATTTTTTTATTTCATTTCAAAAGAATTATATATTTCGAGAATCATTAAAGGAAAGTGAACAAAAATTGAATTTTTTTATTTTAGTTCATGTAGTAAAAAAAAATTCCATCTTGAGAATCATTTAAGAAAATTTAATTTTTTATTTGATTGATTTTTTTTTATAAATTGTAGTTCGAGAATCATTAAAGGAAATTGAACAAAAATTACATTTTTTCATTTCATTTATTTTTTAAGAAAAATTATATCTTTAGAATCACTAAAGAAATTAAATAAAAATTGAATTCATTTTTCATTTATTTTTAAAAAAATATTATATTTGAGAATTTTTATTGAAATTGAACAAAAATTGCATTCTTTATTTCATTTATATTACAAAATAAGTTATATCTCGAGAATTATTATAGAAGGTGAGACGAATTCAATAGAACAAAAATTATATCTCGAGTGTCGTTAAAGAAAATAGAACAAAAATTAAATTTTTTATTTCCCTTATTTTTTAAAAAAGAATTATATCTCGAGAATCACTATAGGAGATGAAACAAAAATTAAATAGCTCATTTCAAGTATTTTTTTTTTTTTTTTTTTGAAAAAATTATATTTCGAGTATCTTTAAAAAAATTGAACAAAAATTAAATCTTTTATTTCATTTATTTTGTGAAAAAAATTAATATCTCGAGAATCATTAAAGGAAAGTGAACAAAAATTATTTATTCCATTGATTTTTTTAAAAAAAATTATATCTCGAGAATCACTAAAGGAAATTGAACAAAAAATTTTTTCATTTAATTTTTTTTTTTTGCCCAGATATAATGCAGCGTATGACTTACTCTTTAAATATTAAAAATTAAACCACAAACGTTTTTGATTTTCTAAAAACTGTGCCATTTTCAAGATAAACAAAAAGAGCGATAACTAAGGATAGGCTAAACTTTATCTAATAGTCATGAGAACTATTGCAAACTCAGATCAGTTATAGAATTGGCATATTATTTGCAAAAAAGCATCATTTCATCCGGTTATAGAGATTTGAGAATAGCCTTCGATAAACTGATCAGCTAGTTATTATTAACAAAAAAACAAAGAGCAGAATTGTTTCTACTATTTAAATTTACCTCAAACCAAAACAGTAAAATATCTTCACATTACCAAAAACCTCAACTGGTATATATTTATTGCGGAAGACATCAAAAAATGCTAAAGGAGCGTATCATGTCTTAAAACCCTTCCTTAAACAAATTTATTCTCACCTTGATTTTTACGCTAAACGTACCATTTATATTCTAGCCATCAGGCCAATACTAACTTACGCTTGCCGAGCCTTTTAGATAAATTAACCAAAACAGAAGGACAAATATTTAAATG
The DNA here is from genome assembly GCF_982258835.1 of Parasteatoda tepidariorum. Classification (NCBI taxonomy): domain Eukaryota; kingdom Metazoa; phylum Arthropoda; class Arachnida; order Araneae; family Theridiidae; genus Parasteatoda; species Parasteatoda tepidariorum. Next base: position 69,486,871 of record NC_141755.1, on the reverse strand, counting down.
GATGGTTGGAGCTCACAAAGCCATCAGCAATAGGCTATTGAGGAAAAATTATAATGTAGATGATATGAACGAATTTTTTTGCCTAACAGAATACAAAATTCTATAGCGACGCAAGTAGCTATACCGCAAGAAACTTCAATCAAATTTTCAAATATGAATTTTCAAAATTGAGTCAAATTACAGCCTTTTTATTTCAGATTGTCTGCTGTCCAGACACTTTAAGTAGTTTTAGCACACGCACAGCTTAACCCGGCACGATTGGAAACTACCAGGGTGATCAACTCACTGCGCAGACAGAGGCAAGATATTTCGTGTTAATATGCATCAATCATTTTTTTATTACTTAACTTATTACTTTTTTATTACTTAACTATTATTCTCACTATTAGTTGTACCCTTAATTATGCTGTTGCAGATAGTCATGTAAATTATGTTTAAATTACTGTAATTCTCATATATATGACATTTGCTTGCCCCCTCTATTTTCCAGTTTAAATTCTAATATAATTTTGAACTAACGTAGGACTGAAAGACTCGATGAATCCAAATACACATAATTTCCAATGTGCCAATACTGATGAGTTGAATTATTAAATTTAAATTCATCTTTTGTACTCCACTGATACCTTCTGGCAACGGACACAACAAAATATTTTAAAAAACGGTAAGGAATTACAATCTAAACTTTGCAGATTTTCCGTTAATTTTGCTAATTTTTTAAAAGTCTTAACCAGACTTGATAGTGGTAAGTAAAAACCCAATAAATAGTATTTACTAAACCATGAATCATACACTAAAAAATTACCATTCGAAAATGTTTATCAGCTGTTCGGAGCAATCTGGCATCTCTGTACCTACAGTGGCATCAAAAATCACCTCTTTGAAATTTGAATTTATTGTAACTTAACATTTCGTTACCACATTATTTTATGATTATTGCTTATTATATAAATTTATTGCATCATATTTTTTAAATGTGGGAGAAGGGCCCGCTGACGGCCTCAGGCACCCAGATTGATTTCGACGATGATGATGTTTTAAATGCATACCTGTCAACTTTTAGTCCTTTCGAGTATGATTTTCCAAAGTGGTAGTGCAATGGAATTTAATTTACAAATTTAGGCAGGAACATACGCTGTATTTTGAAAATGCTTATGCGGCGACTACCACGACAGTATTACATATCAATATACATGCTTAATTTTTTTAAAAATAGTGGTGATCAAAGAGATTATAAATTTAGTTCATAAGTGCCCAGAATATATAGAAAGCATACATTTTACTACCACTTTAAATATAGAAATAAAATTTTAAGCCAAGTGCGTAAAAGTTGGCAGGTATTAACAACTACATTATTAACACTGTAAAGTATAAAGATTACGAAAGGTTAATACTAAAATGTGTGAAATTTCCATAAAGCTTCATAGGACATTCGTCACCACTTTTTATTTTTTCCAGACTGTGGCTACCCTGTAACAGTAATAACACATTCCATATCTGCCAACTTTTAATGCTTCTAACGATGACTATTCCCGGTGGTTGTGAAAGGCATCTGGATAATAATTATAGTCATAAATATATACTTCATATTTTGTAAACGTTTAAACGCACTATCATGAGGTAGTTAAACATTTATATATAAGTTCAATTTATTTAGATGTAGTGGTGTACAAAATCATTTTAAACTTATAAATGCTAAAAATTAATTGAAAGTATAGATTTAACAACCAATTTTAATATAAAAATAAGATATTGCGGAAAATGCGTAAGAGTTGGCAGTTGTGACATTTACTTGAAAGGAATTCCAAAAGTTAATGTATAATTTATATTCAAGGAAAGAAGCGGTTGCCATAGATGCTTCCCATTAAAAAAAAAAATTCAAAACGGAAAAATTTTTACCACCATAACTCTCTCTTTCTCGAATAAGAATGTATACTGTGGTAGTTAAGAATGTTACAATGGACGCAGAAAAGGAGCTGGAATAAAGCAATTTCCTCATCACTATTTTCTTTCCGAGCGCAGTTTAAAAACCTTCTTTTGATGAGCGATTCCATCTTCTAATTACATTCGAGAACAATATTAAATATTTGATGAAAAAGAATCGAGCCATCTTCCAATGTTCTACTCCCTCGTCTATAGTTCTATTGTAACCTTTGACAAAAAACGACATCGCACGTTGCTGGACTGATAGCAATCTCTTTTTCTCATTTGGACAAAGACCACTCATCAAGTCCATCTTGTTAACTTGATAGTGGAAATTCCTCAGAGTCAGTCAGCAAGGGTAACGAACAATTCCCCAAGTTGAAAAATCTCCGTGGTTCTTCGACCCAAATCCTTTATTTTTCTTTGTTTCCGAATCCATTCAGCTGAGTTCGAAATACTTAGAGAACGTTATGTCAATTTTCTGGTATACGATGAACGGCCTCTTGATTGCAGCCGGATAATGATATTTTATTTGGCGAAGTCCATCGCCAAACACTGCAGGAAAAACTGCTGGAAGGTCAAGGCACTTGGGCAGAAACTCAAGTTCAAGGTCGGTAAAATGGCGCCACTTTCGCCTTTAGAACTTTGAACGTTATTCTTCAGAAGCGCCCAAGCGTTTATTGCTCTCATCCCCTCCTTTTATAGATTCCCCCACTTGATAAACATCGAAGTTATTGTTACCGTTCGGGTGTGTTTAAAAAGATGGGTAATTTACGTACGAAATTTCATATTTAATATACTTCAGGTTATTTGGACTTTTTTTTTACCCGTCAATGTATTTCTTTAAATTAATTCAAGCCTCTGACAACAAAAAACAGGAACTAGATATTAATCTTCAGCGCTGTAGTTCCCCAAACTCTGATGAGCTGCGACCCACTGTGTGAACAATGAAATTTCTACCACTCAACGTGTAAATATTCAGAATAATTCAGTGTCAGATTATTTGGATTTTTTTTCTTCCATTCAATGTATTTATTCAAGTTTGAGAAAACAAATTAGAGAAGCTAGATTTTGATTTGCAGTCCTCTCGTCCCATCAGTATTTGAGAATACTTATGAGACGCTGGGCATGATTATCGCCTAGGCCCAATAGCCATGGGCCTAGGGCCCACAGTTTCCGAGGGACCTCAAAAATTAATAAAAAGCCTAATGAAAGGTGGGCTAGTTTTGTGTTGGTTTAAGTATTAAATAAAAAACAGTTTTACAGCAAACAGTATTAAATAAAAATCAGTGACTTTTAGCAGAAATCACTGATTTCAATTGCTTGTGGCCACCAAACTATTTTTATTTTCAATTAACATTGCTTTGTTGCTTTATATTTTGCTTTAATTAATAGATACGTAAACTTTATCTTAGAAATATAATCTTCAATTGTCTGCTTTCAAAATTTCTTAGAATGTTTCTCTTGAATCATGCAGTTTAATGGATTATTTTCAATTGTTAGGACTACTCTTCCGTAATTTAATTTCAAAATATCTTGTAAGGGGCCCGGAAAATATGGTAGGCCTTGGGCCTGAATTTGTCTTGATCGGTCCCTGATGAGACGAGACCTATTGTGTAAAAAAATTTTAAGTTTAAATTTACACTTTATTTATATTCAATGTATCTAATTTAATTAAAGTTTACGACAGAAAACTACAGGAGCTAGATTTTGATGTTCACCGCTGGGGCACAAAAATACTAATGAACCAAGATCCATGGTGCATACAATGCCATTTTTCAATAAATCAGCACACACATACTCAACATCAATTCGGTGAAATTCAGATTCATATTATTTAGATTTTTTTCACTCAATGTATTTATGTAATTAATTTAATTTATAAAATCAAATTATATTGGCTAGATTTTGATCTAAAGCGTTAGAGTTTTTAAACTTTAATTAGCCGGAACTCATTGTGTAAAGACTGCCATTTCTTTTTTCTTTGCGAGTCACAAGCATCTGAAAATATATATCACATTGTAAACAGTTAATAGTCAAGTGTTAAAATGCTATGCAAGAGTTTATAAAAATTAATCAACTCCTAAGCTACACTGACTACTTGTCCTCAATTTATCACACAATTAACTCAACCTTTTATGATGGTGATTGAAGAACAACTAATTAATTAATTAGGAACATCGCGATAATATAATAACATCATTGGATTTGAAGTAATTATGGAATATTTTTTAAACTGAAATGGTAGCTAGTGGAAGAAAATGATTTCTTAGCCATTGTATGCCTAGAAGTCCGTTTAATAGATTTTAATAGATTGGTTCTTTTCTTCCTCCTCCTTTTTTTTTCTAAAAAAATTTTTAAAAGTTCTTTTCTAATTTATGCTATCTGTTCTTCAGTTTATCAAAAACTTACGTTTTTTTAATTGTTTTTATTTTTTTTTATAAGCACACATGTCTGCATATGTATGTGTAACAATAAATAAATATACACATTTAGACGTTAATGGATTATACTCAGAATATTGCTGCGTTTCAACTAAAATCATTAAACGGCATGATTTCTTATGCAATTATTGAATTTTAAATTGCTACAAAACGGACTGAGGTTATCAGGAAAAAATATTAAGCTTTCTATGTGTATTTTTTCAGAGTCAGCAAGCATTAGCAATTAATTGCTTATTAAAAATATAAAAAAATGTTTAAAAAAAACATGCTTCGTGATTTATTTGACGTGTTTTTTCTACGGTTGCTTGATGGAACTATGGAATAAACTATTGATTTTTGGCAGAAAGCACTTCTTTAAAGTTTTACTCAAGAACATTTTAGACGTGTAACATTGAAATAACGTGTAACATTTTGGAAGCATTCACATTGGTATATTTAAAAACATTCACTCAGATTTTAATATAATTAATCCACCAAACTGTTAATTAAGATGGTTTATAGTGTGAAAAAAAAGAATAAGTATAGAAAAATAGGGTTGCGTCGTCCTGGAAAAAAAATAGAAAAGTGAAAGCTACAAGTTTTAGTCCGGGCTACTGAAAAATTATTTAATTTAACTTCTACTATAGCATCTCAAGAATATTCTTCAGCAATTTTTCACCCTTATAAGTTTCCTTTAAATGAAAAAGAATTAGTAGATATAATTAACTTGAAATATCTATTGTTTCTCAATTCTCATAAATCTATTGTTTCTTAATTCTCCTGAAATATCTTTTGTTTCTCTATATAGCGTTACCATTGAGTAGTGTTACAAGACCTTGAACCTTTTAAAAAGTTTACCGAAGATCTGTAATTTCTAGTTTGCAGTTCTCTACCGTCTTTCAAAATATTTCGTCGAATTCCTCTGCTATTGTAAAAAAAGAAGAAAGTTAAAGTATACCACTTCAGTTACTAAGTACTGTTTAAGGTCACATTTGTTAATGTCCCGCAAGACTTAAGTTCTCAATTTAAATTCACTGTTACAGAATGGGTTAATACCCTACCACTTTCTTTTATAAAATAACGTTTTGCATTACTGTAAAATGAGGCGCATAATTTCGTGGACGAAGCATTCCTTTAAGCCTAATATTATGTCTTGAAAGTGCAGTAATCATGTATTTATTTATTTATGTATGTTTATTTATATATGTATGTTTATTTATATATGTATGTTTATTTATATATGTATGTTTATTTATATATGTATGTTTATTTATATTATATATTGTGATGGTAAAAATTATTATAAATTAAATTTATGAAGACACAGATTGAAACAGAAAAGCTATAGTTTCGCTATCACTTGAAATAAAAAAATAAAATCTTCCAGAAAATCCGGTAAAATTAGCAGCTATGCATTAGCATAGATGCAATGGCACATTAATAGCATTACTTTTTTTGATACGATTACAGTGGATTTATATTTAACGAAATGTGTAGGTCCAGTTTACTGCAGTTGGCATGTTTTCTCATATACTGCATAATCCAGATTTAGTAATTTCGGGTGAGTCGTAACCCCATTAGCATGGAAAATCATGTTAAGCCATAGAAGGGGCTTCCTAATATATTCTTCTACTAAACTCTGTATTTTATATACAATTGTTTTTTGATGACGATCTCATAAAGTAAAAAAGTAATTCACTTATTGCTGTACAAATTTATCATTCGTAACATACTCAAGTCATGACGTTTCCTACGTCCTATTATAAGCGGCAGGAAGTGTCTATGAATACGATGACACTTCGATGTCCCGGAAATAATTCTTGCTCTTTTTTTTCGTCACTTACACTCAAATGTATCAATCTTAATGACGGAAAAGAATTCTTTTCTTCCGTCATCACAGGTTCCACACACTTGTTCTGTCACATAGGAAGAAAGTTCTCTGTTCTGAGAAAATTGTCCGATTCATAGAGAAAGGAATTGTACTTCAACAAGGCATTTATTTCATTTGCTTTTTAATTACAATCTTAACCCATCAATGCCCATGATCCCCTGGTAGGGACTGTCCTAAAATTGCCTCATAAGCTCATGGGAATTCTTTTCTCGACTCAAATATGACATAAAATTGCATCATGGGTTTATCTTTCCGACACAAATATCACATAAAATTGCATCACGGGTTTATCTTTTCGACACAAATATGGCATAAAATTGCATCATAAATATTATGTTTTCGAGAGAAATATCAAATAAAATTGTATCATAGGTATCATCTTTTTGACATAAATATGACACAAAATTGCTCATGGATTTTATTTTTCCGACATGAACATAATACACAATTGCACCATAAACTTATATTATTTTTTCGTTACAAATATAACACTAATTTAAGAGCAATTGTGGGAATAGAGTTGTGTTAGAAAAAGACATGTTCCACCCTTAAAAATTGAGATGTGCTTCAAGGCTTCAAAAAAGTAATAAATCCAATAATTAATCTCACGGTTTGAGTCTATATACTAGTATAATATCTGATATATTAAATATTATATATCATCTAATTTAACCACTATAGAGTTGTGTTAGAAAAAGACATGTTCCACCCTTAAAAATTGAGATGTGCTTCAAGGCTTCAAAAAAGTAATAAATCCAATAATTAATCTCACGGTTTGAGTCTATATACTAGTATAATATCTGATATATTAAATATTATATATCATCTAATTTAACCACTGATACAAGAACTTAAACAATTGCAAACCAGTTTCAGTAGCATAAAAACAATGAAGCTGTATAGTATCACCCGATAAGATTACGATTTTACATAGAATCTTACAGTGCGTCGAATAATTTGCCCAGGAACTGTATGCGTAAGTTTCCTAATTTTGTATGTAATTTTTATTGCCTAATCGAATGACATCAAATATGACTAATATACTTCAAAAAATATAATAATTTTATTGTATAAAGTAATATTTTCGAATTATACTTTATACGAAGATAACCCTTTTGATGTCTAAACTATCAATCTTATATATATATATCAGTCCTTTTTATACATATAAACTTTTGCAACTTGAAAACTCTAAGTTCAATCGGCATGTGGTTTTCCTTCTCCGGCTTTTGCACATGGACACATCATAATTTCTGAGAGACCAATCGTATCAAGTTATTTATTTATTTTTATTTATTTATTTATTTATTTATTTATTTATTTATTTATTTATTTATTTATATATTTACTTATTTATCTATTTATTTTGATCGTTTACGTGATTTAACGTAAAAACAACTACCTCGGATACAGTATCTTAGTTGTCGAAATAGCAGCATGTAAGCAGATGGGATCAAGAAGATGGATGCCCTTTCATCCTCTGGAAATCCAATCCAATAGATCAATTATTATTTTAAATATTATTATTTTTTATTTTAAATATTTGTAAAAAAAGACTTTGAAATTTTGAACCCCTATTTTTATTGCAGTTTTGGTTCATTGTAGTACATTTAGTACATTGTAGTACGTTTGTACATTGTAGTACATTTTCATACATCTAAGTAGAAGGAGGCACTGGCGTCGGAAATATGGGGGTCCGAGGGGTCCGGAAACCCATACCCCCCAATTATCGGGAAGGGAGGGTCCGTTACTTTGAGAAAATAATTCTGTTTTGTTTTCATAGCTTTTACTTTTCTCTCTCTCCTTTTATTACATAGTGCAACTATTATATTACATAATTAAAAAATAAAATATGTCCCAAAAAATTTATCTCATTCGTGATTGTTTTATCACATAGGATTACATGACACATTATTATGCATTTATAAATTTCATGTCATTCTCATCAAAATTAGATTTAAGTAACATTGGATTAAGTGAACATCTTCAAAACAATACCTAGTCGAAAAAAGTATGCCATCGCCCTCGTTGTTTTATATATATATATATATATATATATATATATATATATATATATATATATATATATATATATATATATATATATATATATATATATATATATATATATATATATATATATATATATATATATATATATATATATATATATATATATATATATATATATATATGTAATAACAGGGCTACATCCCTGCTATCATCGGTTACAATTAGCTTAATTAATTCAGTCATGAACCAATTATTCCTTCATTAGTTTTATTTACGGGCAGGCTGGTGGCTAAAACATTTCACGTCCACTCTCCACAAGGGAGGGGTGGACAAAACTCCGGATGGTTCCGTTAGATCTTACATGGAATACATCATACAGCAAAACCACGCAAAAACAATCACTCCTGCATTAAGTCAGGGCTAAAGAGAATAGAAGGGCTTGTTCCCTCCGCTCTTAGAGCTGAAGCTACGATTTCCCTCCTCATGACGTCGCTGTGTCCACAGATCTCGGAGATCGCAAGCAAAGATATTATGATAACTTTGCATCTTTCTCTTTGTAAAAATAAGTTAGACTTTTTCTTTTTATTAGCATTCAAACTTTACGTAATTAACACATTATTTCCGTTTATAAACATAGTTCAAAAAAACTTTCTTGGCCATTATATTAAAAAAAATACCATTTTAAACTTATAAAAATGTTTTACTAGTTGGCGAAAATAACACTATAAATACTTTATTTTAAAAAGTTCAGTTTTAACTTTAATTATTAAGAAAAATGAAAGCATATATCGACACCTTTTTTATCTACATATTCTTTTATAACAATAAGTTAAGTTAAATTTAGAATCCCTGATTTTAAAATATGCCGTTAATAGCAATTTGTTCATACTTAATCATTAGGAAACATCAACTTTAAAAGCTAATTACTGAAACAAAATAATAATTTAGGTTCATAATGGCATTAGAAATTTCACAATTGTTTATAGATATTTAAATTTACGATGATATAATTTATAGATATTTAAATTTAAGAGAATATAATTTTTTTAAAAAAATCATGAATATTTAGAATAACTACATTTAAATATATGTTATGAAATTAGGAGAATTTCAACTATATACTATATATTTTATTTATATTTTTTATTTACATTTTAATTTTCTTTGACTTTATCCATTTTTTACACCTGCCTTTCTTTTTGAAGTAATGAGGTGGTTTCTATTTAGATAATGAATTTTTATAAAAGTTCTTAACGACAGAATAAACGTATTGCTGTTTTATATTAACTGTGTCGTTTCGGAATCCATTCTTTACATAGTTGTTTATTTTCTTTAGGGAACGCGCGGAAAATTATATTTTCTCCTTTTGTTTTTCTATCAGAATTTTCGCAAATTGCAATCGCGCAAACTGGCATTTCGATAATAGTTTTAAATTCTTGTAAATTCACAGCAAAAACTGAGGAAAGTCATTATAGATAATAACAAATGTCTTAGAATATCTCGCAAAAAGAAATGCTCCAATATTAGTTAGAGCTAGTAAGGCCGAACGCTGCGTTCTTGAAGTAAAAGTGTGAGCTTTACGCCAAAGTGACGTCACTAGAGAAAATCTGAGGATTGACGCGGGTGAGAGTTGCTTCAAAGGAGTGAACCAGCCCTTCTATTCTCTGTAGCCCTGGCATTAAGTAGTAACAGAAAATGAGTGAAAAGGCTCAATCGTCGCATACCTTGTAACCCTATGCATTAAGGAAAATCATTGAATGCTTCCTAAAATGGAAGTAAAAAAGGGAAAGATTCTAAAAATAACTCCTTTGAAATATAAATCTAATTATAATTCAATGGTATGTTTTCAGCATTGCGTCCCAAAATAGAATATCTCTGCACCTATTCTTTACCAAAGACATTTTATGAAAGGAGTTTCAATGCTTTTATTAATATAAAAGTATTTATAATTTTTGTATTATATATATATATATATATATATATATATATATATATATATATATATATATATATATATATATATATATATATATATATATATATATATATATATATATATATATAAACTGCTGTTTGTAGAAAATGCAACACCATGAAAGAATCATCAGAATCAAATGAAATTTAATGCGTACTGATACAAATAAATGATGAAATTTTCAAAACAAAAGAAACAAATTAAGCGTCCGAAATCAGTATTTGGTGCAGCCACCACGCGCTGCAATAAGTGCTGCTATACGACGTGGCATGGAGTCAAACAGATGTTGAATATCTGCTTGAGGAAGAGAATTCCATATCGCTTGTATGCGCAACCAAAGTTCGTCTTTGGAAACTGCAGGACGCGGATCACGAGTGAGACGCCGACCAACCATATCCCACACGTGCTCAATAGGCAACATATCCGGCGAATAAGCAGGCCAAGGAAGAAGTTGCATGCGTTGTGCTGAACAGAAGTCTCTAACAGTCCGCGCAACATGTGGGCGTGCATTATCCTGCTGAAAGATAGCTCCAGGGATGCCTTGAAGGAAAGGAACGACTTCGGGCTGTAGCACTTCACGGACGTATCTGTTGCTATTGAGATTACCCTCAATTCGTATCAAATTGGATCGTCCATGATACGAAATCGCACCCCAGACCATAACTCCGAGTGTTCGACCACTATGTCGTTCAATAATACACTCAGGAAGGCAGCGTTGACCGGCATAACGTCTAACACGAACACGGCCATCATGGGTCCACAAATTGAAGCGTGATTCATCTGAAAAGACAACTTGGTGCCAATCAGCTCGCCAGTCTCTGTGCTCAAGAGCCCACTGCCGACGCAGCCGTCGATGATCCGCCGTGAGGGGAATCCTGTATAATGGCACCCTTGCACGCAATCCACGGCGCAGCAGACGACGACGAATTGACGAAGCCGACAATTGTACACCTGTAGCAGTAGACCAATGTGCTGCCAGCTGCCTGGAGGAAGCTGTGCGATCATTCACCGCCATGCGGAGCAGGTGTCGATCATCGCGCTCTGACGTCACCTTCTGTCGTCCAGTGCCTGTTTTTCGAGTTGTTCGGTGCTCGTCGGTCCACTGCTTCCAAACTCGCATCACTGTGGAACTGTTCCGCTGCATACGAGCTGCTATTGCGCGATAGGAAAATCCTCCTTCTCGAAGGCCGATTATCCTCCCTCGTTCAAACTCCGTAAGTTGCTTGAATTTCTTATTCTTCCGTCGTGGAGGCATACTCAGGTCTCACTAAACGTTTGCCACTAACAAATAATCATAGACTATTTTCAACGTCCCGCTACAGCACTTTATTTATACGCTTTCAGCATCAATTCAGAGGGCGCTGCGCGCGCCACGCACGCGCGATGGCTCTGAAACTTTATTAATTTGCATAATATCCTATAATTGACATTTGCTGCGAATTTCATTTGATTCTGATGATTCCTTCATGGTGTTGCATTTTCTACAAACAGCAGTTTATATATATATATATATATATATATATATATATATATATATATATATATATATATATATATATATATATATATATATATATATATATATATATATATATATATATATATATGTAATAACAGGGCTCCAACCCTGTTATCAGTGTTGTATTTAGCTTGAAATAATTGCAGTCATAAGCCATCATACGTTCTAAACAGGTTTATTAAATGTAGGCTGGTATTGCTAACAATTCACGTACCCACTCCTGCAAAGGAGGGGGAGTGGACAAGACTCCGGACAATCCCGGAACAGCTTATCAGGATCACATTATGATGAAAAGGACACGCAAAACTATGCGTTCTTACGTTTTATACCAACATAGATTTGAAGTAAAAAGGCACATTCGTACATTCCTTGTAACCTTACGCATTAAGGAAAATCATTTCTGCTTCCTTATATGGAATTGAAAAAGGGAACGATTCTAAAAATAACTCTTCCCTTGAAATATAAATCTATTTATATTTCAATGGTATGTTTTCAGTCTTGAATTCCCAAAATAGAATCTCTCTACGCTTATTCTTTAACAAAGACATTTTATGAAAACGAAAGAGATTTAATTCCTTTATTAATACAAAAGTATTTACTTTTTGTATTACATCCCCCCCCAAAAAAAATTTTTGGTGAGCCAAAAAATAAAAAAAATTTAGAAAACTTTAAATTTAAAATTTTTAGGTTGGTACGACTGTTCCTTTTTCCCTACTACAAACAACATTTCTTCAATTATGTAAAGAAGAAAAAAATTATTTACAATGACAAAAATAACGACATGATAATGCACTTCATCTGTTTAGACAACTAAACAGAAAGAAAAATGAAACATGTTTATAAACTATTTTACTAAAATTTTCAAAAACATTTTTCACACAAAAATATACAAAACTTTTATGCAAAACGAACTGGACAACAATTGTCATTTAATCAGAATTTAAGATTCTGTGTGGTTAAATGATTATTTACTTGATGAAATATAACTATTCTACTAAAATTTTCAAAAAAATTTTTCACACAAAAATATACAAAACTTTTTATGCACAACGAACTGGACAACATGTGTCATTTAATCAGAATTTAAGATTCTGTGTGGTTAAATGATTATTTACTTGATGAAATATAACTATTCTACTAAATTTTTCAAAAAAAAATTTTTTCACACAAAAATATACAAAATATTTATGCAAATGAACTGGACAACAAGTGTCATTTAATCAGAATTTAATTTCAACATTTGTGGTTTGTGATATTTCCTAAGCTTTGATACATGTACTTTTTCAAAATTTTGTTTACTTAAATTTCTTTTCATTTATTTTGTTTTTGTAATCAGTTTCTTGGACATTCTTCTTTTTCCTATTTTTCCTTTGCTTTTTTGTTTTTGTTACCCTTATCATATTTTTTCGTTGATATAAACCTGATAATGAACGCATCCATTGCCTAGATCTATCTTCGAATCATTTGAACTTTTTGGACATTCTTTCTTTCTATTTTTTGATGTTTACTTTTACTGAAACATCCTTAACATTCATTTTTTCGATGCTTACTTTTTTGAAACATCATTCTTTTCTTTTTTCAATGTTTACTTTTTTTTGAAACATTTTTTTCACCATTTTTAACCTTAACATATTGAGAATTCTGCTGTTTAATGTGCAAAGATAAGTTGTCACTTTTAGAGTTAGCAGAGATGATCAGTCTCTTACCAAATAGAATAACAACTGGCCCGACACAATCAATAAACAAACAAAAATCCCTGCAAGTCTACAACCCTACTAAAGCATGTGGCAAATCAGTATCAATTATAAAAAACTTAACTGATTAAACAATTTCGCCTATCGTAATAAGGGAGTCTCACAAATTTTGTTAAGTGTTAACTGTCCTTTTGTTTGGGTAACCTATAAGTTTTCACATTTTTTTAAAATAGGAATATTTAGTTTTGACCAAGTCCGAAAAATTAAAAGAATTACAAATTTCTTTAAGTTTATTTGAAAACTCTTCATTGTTTGGTTCAAAAGAAAGTTTTGAAAAATTTTACTTTTTATGAGGTTAAATCTTGAAAAATCATTAGGAAACAAAAGTTTAAAAAAAAAACTTAATTTTGTTTGTCCTCACTAATTTATTTGACGTTTGAACCACATTTTTTGTTCTTCAAAAACATTTTAAATGCACTAAAGAACTAAATTGTATCATAATTTATGTAAAAAATAAATAACTAAATGAACAATAGAAATGCAATCTAATCCTTAATAATATACTATTGAATTATTCATAATGAAATATTTAGATTACTACTCATATTCAATATTACTAAAATTTTTAATCACAACATTGAGAAAGAAAATAAAAATGAGAGAGTAAAAAAAAATATATCTACAGTCAATCCTTTTCATTTGTCACTTTTCTTTTGACCTTCATCCATTTTTCGTTGACGAGAGAAAAAAAAATATCACTTTTTTTTTCTTCTTTTTTTTTCGCGCACTTAAATCGTAGCAATTCATGAATATTCATGATTAAGATTCGCGCACATTCTCTTTTTATTTCACAGCTTGAGAAGTAAGAACTGTAGGATCACTCGGTGTCGAATCACTACTTTGGATGATGTTTCTTCCAACTTATAGGCACTATGGAATTGTAGGGTCATCGGATGGGATACTTTCACTGGTTTCAGGGGACAATCTCCAGCCATCGTCCTTCCTACATCAGCTTTTCAGGCGCGACGAGGTACAAGTAGTACGGGTGGAAAATCGCCATTCTTCCTTCAACGTTTTTTTCACTGCCGATTTTTTTCTCCTCCGGGGTTGATGGAAAATTTCCACGAAGCAGTCAAAATGGGTAAACTTCCTCCGCAAGAAGCAACTATCCTGCCGGCTTGTAATAACAGGGCTCCACCTCTGTTATCAGTGTTGTCTTTAGCGTGAAATAATTGCAGTCATAAGCTATCATACGTTCTAAACAGGTTTAATAACTGTAGGCTGGTATTGCTAACAATTCACGTCCCCACTCCTGCAAAGGAGGGGGAGTGGACAAGACTCCGGACAATCCCGGAACAGCTTATCAGGATCACATTATGATGAAAAGAACACGCAAAACTATGCGTTCTTACGTTTTATACCAACATAGATTTGAAGTAAAAAGGCACATTCGTACATTCCTTGTAACCTTACGCATTAAGGAAAATCATTTCTGCTTCCTTATATGGAATTGAAAAAGGGAACGATTCTAAAAATAACTCTTCCCTTGAAATATAAATCTATTTATATTTCAATGGTATGTTTTCAGCCTTGAATTCCCAAAATAGAATCTCTATACGCTTATTCTTTAACAAAGACATTTTATGAAAACGAAAGAGATTTAATTCTTTTATTAATACAAAAGTATTTACTTTTTGTATTACACATATATATATATATATATATATATATATATATATATATATATATATATATATATATATATATATATGAAGAGGGAGAGAGAGAGAATAAATAAACTATACCGAAAATACCAATTCAGGAAAAAGAAAAAAATCTGTAACTTTTCTAACATAACTCAGATTTTAAATCCCTTATCCAAATTCGGTAAAATCAAGCACTGGTATAAATGCAACAAATAATTTGGTCCCCAGTGTTATTCTTCTATTTTAAAAAAATGCGTAGTGAACAGGGGCGGATCTACATAACGGCTTTTTGGGCTGCAGCCTAGGGCCCCGTGGAAACAAAGGGCCCCAGTCCCCACTGAAAACAATAGGTGATATTTTGAATTAAAAAAATATCTAATATTAAAAAAATAATAATATTATAAGGTTGGCAACCCTGAGATCAATCAACCCATGCATGTGCGCGTCTATCGAACGGAACGGGGAATTACCCGTCGCTTGTTTTTGGTCAGTGTATTTTTTCGCGTCTATTACGGGGGACTTCCGCAGCGCCGCTTAACGCCCGACGTAATTTTGTGTTCTTTCCTGCATTTCTGTTCTCGTCATCAATGACAAACTTATTTAGTTTATTAATAACTGTCTTGACTACCAGAAACCCTCTGATCCCACTGAAAACTATATTGGTGTTCAGCAAGAGGACGGTAATACCGAGGCGGAAAGAAATTTAGAGAATATAGGGTTTGAGTTTGAGAAATATGTTGACGTGGGCTTGTGGCCAGAATTGCTAAATAATGATTTTATTAATGACATACTCTCACATGAAATGACTGACTTTTAGAATAAAAATCCAAAAAATATATATTCAGCTTCAATAAAGAAATACAAAGAACAAAACAGAATATTTTCAAATAGGTATTTCATTAAGAAAATGAAAAATGGTCAATCACTGGAAAGATTTTGGTTATGCTATTCAACCAGGATTGGTACTGTTTATTGTTTGACTTGCAAACTTTTTTCTAAAATCCTTTCTCAATACACAACCGGATTTTTTGATTGGAAACACATAGGAGCCTGTTTAGAAAATCATGAAAATTATAATGAACATAAGAAATCAATGTTAGTGTGGTTGACACGTGAAGGCAACAAGTTAATTCTATCATTAAAAGACTTCGTGAACAACATAAGGCACCAATCAGATCAGAAGCTAAAGGACTACGAAAAGAAGGCTAAAAAATTAAGTACTAGTGTGGGAATAGACTACAATGACATAAACAAGGGACGCATTACTCCAAAATTTTCAGATAAGTCTACGGGTAAATTCTCAGTATACGGCGCAGAAGAATTTAAAAGAGACACGCTAAACGTTGCGTTGGATAAGCTGATTATGGATTTAAACAAAAGGAGCCAAGTCTATGAGATGTATAGCAAAAAATTCCAGTTTTTAATGGATTTGCAAGACAAAAATATGGAGAACATAGATCTGGAAAGTGTACGTAATATTGTTGATTATTATCCAGATGACGTAGACAAGCATTTAGTGAATGCGTGCATTCAGTTAAAATCGTATTTACTTCAGTCTGAGCTACAGTTTTACACCTCTTGCAGTGAAATTTTTATGCTAATTTATGAAAAGAAATTTGTTGACGTTTTCCCAAATTACTACACTATCTTAAGGATTTTTTTAACTTTGCCAATCACTAGCTGTGAAGCTGAGCGCTCTTTCTCCAGGATGTCATATATAGAAAACAAATATAGGACAACAATGTCGAACCATCGACTAAATCATTTATCAGTTCTTTCCATAAATTGTGATTTAACGAAGGACTTACAATGTGATGAGCAAATAAGGAAATTTGCAGCACAAAAATGCAGAAAGGTTGCTTTATAATTTATATAACATAACTACACATAACCTGTCAATTTCTTTTGCAATAATGTTGTACAGTTGCTGTTTGTGTAGACAAATAAAAATAAAAATTATTTTATTGTCCTATTTTTTTCTATATACTTATCTACATCAATATAGAAAACAGTTTTTTTGACAAAATGGCTATTAGGGCCCCAAAGTAGTTTCAGCCCAGGGCCCCACAAATTCACGATCCACCCATGGTAGTGGAGCTGTTAAGAACCATCCTTATGTATTAAAACAGCAGAATCCTTATGTATAAAAACAGTAGAATCCTTATGTATCAAATTTTTTTTCTAAATATGTATATAATTTCTTTTGAATAAATATTTCATTACTTAAACTTATGGATTAACTGACCAATTGAATAGGCTGTTAAATTCATATAGTTACTTATATGTTGTTTTTTTCTGTACCTTTTCTTCAAATGTTTATTTTTCATCCACAATCAAAACAACGTTGAGGGCTTACCTAATTATTAATTAATATCAATTTGTATAGTTTTAGTCGATTCTATGATACAATTCATTTTATAATCATAGAATAAATTTTCAGTATTTCAGATATTATATTGTAATCAAACATAGAATACAAAAATATGAAAGGTTCGAAAGTTAAGAAATAAAATTGATGAAATTTTTTTTAAATAATGCTATTTAATAAAAAAAAATGTTTTGGAAAAGGAGAAAGAATCAGTTAGTCAAAAAAGTAAAAGTAAAAGCAGAATTTGTAAATAAATAAATAAAATTTATTTGTCAAAATGTTGTTATCATAACTATTCTGCGGTTTCTGCCTATATAACAAAAATTTGACTCACTGAACTGTGTTTTTATTTTTTTATTTTTTATTATGCTACTATAATTGAAAAAATAGTATTTTAATAAAATAAAAAAGATTTTTTAAAAATATTCAGCTATGTTAGACTAACAAGCCTAGCTCTCAAGGCAGTTTTTCGGGACAAATATATTTCTTCAACTGAAATAAATTACAAACTTACGACTCACCACAACTCAATTTCTAATTGATATTAATCTAATAATTATATTTACAGCTTATTCTATTGATTCCCATTTTGAATCACACCTTAACATTGCACAGTTAAGTCTGCATTATGCATTATCCGGAAAAACACTCTAGTTTAAAATTTTTATTTACTATTTGAATACCAATTCAGCGCACTGGGTAGAAAATAGAAAAGTAAATAATCAATAAATCGATATTAATCAGCAAGCACAAACATATACCAAAGCATTTAATGAAATTAAAATAATTATTTATTTTTATTTATTATTATTTGTTGCTCTTTCCGAGGACTTCAAGTTAAATTAAGCGAAACACATTTTTTAAGAAGCTCAATTAAACAAAATAAAGATTAATAAAACATAGCTGCCATTGATCAGGCAACTCATTATAGTCAAAATTCATCTCTAACAAATTAACCGTTAATTTTACTCTCAAAGAAATAACTTTTGCTATTTAGTTCAATTACCGTTGATTTTAACATATTTAGTCTCATAAAAATGTTACAAAAGCGTAACTATAAACAAAATAAACAAGACACATAGTTTTAGATGCGAACCTTGCTCTAAAATGCCTTTTACGATGTGCCTTAAGTTTACCTGATGAAACAAATCAAAAAATATTTCCTTATGAGAGAATCTGCAATAAACGACATTTTTTAATTAAATCTAAAATTACATTTTTGAATTTTCTTCAAAAAATATTAAGAATTTCGGTTTTAAAGTCATGTCTTAAGAAGTATATTTGAAAAAAAGTTTTTAAGCATAATGTATTATTAGTATCGTTCGATATTAGATAACTCGTTTAACTACTATGACAAATTTCATTAATGAAAAATACTTCCGTGATGCTGCCAAAAATTTTATTATTTCAAATGACGCATAACAAGTATCTTTGAGAATATTTTTCTGTGAATATGAGGTAAAAGCTGGACATAGCATACTTCAGGTAAACGCGCAGATAATGGAAAAATCTGTATTCCTTCGTTTAATAACTCTAAATTTTAATAAATTTACTAAAAAATAAAGTTAACTTTCTTAAAAAAAAACATTAGTAGCATTTTTCTTAACGTAGGATAGGATTAATTTAATAACAAAAAATAATCTTTGATTCTTAGGGAATGTTTCTGTCATTTCGTCTTATTATTCTCATCAGTAGTATGTTAACACGGATTCCTCAACCCCAGATCTTTCCTTCTTTTTTTGAGCCCAAATTGCATTAGAGCAATGATCACCTTGCATTAGTACACTTTGTTTTGATCTTTTACCTTTAAATTCTACATTTCATTTGTCTGTAATTATGTAAAAAATTAATACTACCTATCAAATGAAATTAAACAAAAATTATTTAACTAGATTAATAAATGTGTCCAGATCACATATATCATGAACCACATACGCGCATTGCATGTATTAGCTCAAAGAGTTGGCTGAATAATGTCATTTAGATAATTGCCTATTTTATTTACGTATTTATTTATTTTTTTCAACAAAAAGAAAGATACTTAAATATTTACCCACATTTCATTAATATTCAACTGATATTTCGTTTCCTGCTGTTGCGCAGAAAATAAACCCAATAAAAAAAAAATTTTATGTATAAATGCTATTTGCAAACAACTCTGTGCGCTAGAAATTCGCGATCGCAACGCTCGAGTACGCCGTCTAGCGGAAGCCTGTAAATATCAGACATTAATTTATCACGTTTTCATTTAGTTCCATCAAAATCATTGACTGAATAAGACGCCATTTTTTAGCAGCAAATAAGAAACAAAATTTCCCTAATGAAAAGGACGAAGAACTTGAAAAAAATCTCCAGAATATTAGTAAATCTTTCAGGAACAGAGCACGCCAAACATTTGAAGAAAAATTCCTCAATAATTTTTAATTTCTATTATCTACAAACTTGCAACTGATGACTTCCGATTTCGGATACTGTTACAGATGTGTGTATATAGGTAAAATGCATTTCTTCTGTCTTCAATTCATTACGAATTAAAGTTAAGTCAACATTGTTTCGTCATTCCAGTGAATAAATATGAATTCAGAACATACAGAATTGTAATAGTTATAGCATATTCTTCTTCGTTATAGAATAGTATATATTTCTGTATCCATATAATTCGGAAAACAACAATAAAAAATTATCCAAGTTACTTGAAATAGTGCCATTTGTGCTGATTCTTAATTAATTTTAATCGTTTTCTTGGTAAGTATTTTTTAGTTTTGAAAGAATAAGTTCAACTAGAATTCAGCTATTCTGTTTTTAGCTACATATTCAAATTCATATCAATTATAAAATTTTGCTGTGTAGTATGTTATCTAAAAGTAATGAAGGGATGAACTATGTATCTATTATTTGAGAATAAAGTTTTCAAACAAGGAACTTATCATTTTGGAATTCTCCGGGAAATATAAATCAGGTAAGTGCAATGATTTTTACAATAAAAAATTTGCTTCTAAATATTTTTTTTTTTTCATTTGATGATGGTTCTCTACAGAATGGTTTTTTACGCCTGATTAAGAACTATAAGAATAATAAAAAAAAGAAACAATATGAAAGTTTTTATTTCAATGTAAAGAATTCTTAAAATCGTTTTTTTATCCTAAGAATTCTTTATTTTCCGTTTTTTAGCTTATAATTTTTTGATAAAAATTGTTCTCAAAATACTTTTTTTGAAAAATTAAATGGTATAACATTATGTGTTTATGTATACTTCTTGTACATTCCAATGTTTGAAGTAATATGATTCAGAAAAGTATGGAATAAAAATTCGGTACTTACGTATTAACGCCACCGCCGCTACAGATTTGGCGGTTTTTAAGTGCAGCCAATCTACACTTAAAATTTTTGCGACAGTTCCTTAAAATAAAACACTTTATTTAAAATCAAAATAGTCAATCGGATTTCATGGGAAAATGAGTCGATATAGAGTTTAGCATAGATTCAAAACAATCATATCGCCATATGAACTCTGATAAATAAGATTCCAAATGAAATAACATTTCCAAAACGTACGTTTACCAAGATAAAGTTTTATGTTGTGGGAATTGGTACATTTTCGTTTTTTCGGTAAAATATTTCCCTCCTGAAAAAATAAAATTGCATCTTGTTTTGTTTTTGGCAAATCCCAAAGACGAATTTTCGTAGCACTAAAAATGGCGACAAAAAAGAATTTTTTTTTTTTTTTGTTTTTGTTTCGTCAGCATTCTTTATTTTACGTTTCTTAGTTTCTAAATAATGATTTTTATTGAAACTTGAAATTTTTTGATAAAAATTGTTGTCAAAAAACTTTGTTTACAAAATTAAATTTCATAAAATTATGAGGCTTATGTATACTTTTTGTTCATTTTAATTTTTGAAGTAATATGATTCTTAAAACTATAGAATGTAAAGTTTAAATGGGCCTTTCATGTTGTATCATTAAATTTAGTAAAACTATTTCTCGGGCATTAGGTTTTAACTCTTATAAGAATATACATATTTTTTTTCTGTTATTGTACAAATATTTTTTCCGATGTGTTTTGGATATTCCTTCTCTAATAAAAAGAGATGCCATTTTGTTTGCGTTTGCATAAGAAAGAATATCAAGCATTTTTCTTTTTTAAATTTAATTAGCCTCAATAAAGAAGGAACGTTGCAATGCTACGTGCTACATTAACGACGTCTCTAGAGTAACTGAATGACTGTTCATATAGAAATCGCAGGTATTAGTCTCATACAACAACGCCCCCTATAGTTCGTTGCGATCGCGAATAGAAAAACAATACCTTTACGACTTTTTTCATTAGTTTTATGCTGATGAGAACCAAAACAATCTTGAAATGAATGAGGAAAAACTGGATCCTACCACGTGATTTTTCAGCCAATAAAAATACTCCGACAATAAAAATCTTTTCACCTGACATGTAATACTAATTTGAAATAATGGAATCGACAACAAAAGACAATCTCGACTTGACTTTAAAATGACTTTTTTTAAATTTTAATTTTATGTTACTTTGTATGTCTTTTTTCTCTTCATTTTCATGCATTGTCATCCAATTCTGAACTATGTGCCAAATTTGAAGTTTGTAGCTAGTCGGGAAGTTAGTTTAAAATCGATTACAATACATATCAATATCGATTACAATACAATACAAGATTATAATACACAACGCCAATGAGTCTCTTAACCGTTTCGGTTTGAATGTTTATGTTTGCCTCATAAATAAGGGGATCTCCTCAGCAGTGAATTTGATTTGATTTGATTTGTTCAGTTACGCCGCACTAGAGCTGCACAATGGGCTATTGGCGACTGTCTGGGAAGAATCCCTGAGGAGGATCCGAAGACATGCCATCACAATTTTGATCCTCAGCAAAGGGGAAGGCACCCCCGCTTCGGTAGCCCGATGACCTGCCGCGAAGTCGAGCACTTTACGGTAGAACAGTTTAACGAGGACCAATACCGCACACCCTCGGTCCCTACGCAGACTGATCCAAGTGGTCACCCTACCACTCACTGACCGCAGCCAGTGATGCTTGACTTCGGTGATCTTCTGGGAACCGTGTCTTAACGATCAGTCCACTGTGGGACCCTCGGCAGTGAAAGAGCTTCAGCTTCAACTGGTTTTATTACTCAGTAATCTTTGCTTTGTGCATAACTGAAAAAAAAGGAAAGGTCCCGCAGTGGACTGATTTTTGTGCGGGTGGGTGACCACTTGGATCAGTCTGCGTAGGAACCGAGGGTGTGCGGTATTGGTCCTCGTTAAACTGTTCTACCGTAAAGTGCTCGACTTCACGTGCAGGTCGTCGGACTACCGAAGCGGGGATGCCATCCCCTCTGCAGAGGATCAAAATTGTGATGGCATGTCTTCGGATCAGCCTCAGGGATGTTTCCCACACCGTCGCCAATAGCCCATTGTGCAGCTCTAGTGCGACGTAAATGAACAACAGCAAAGGAAAGACCACTTCAAAACAATTTTTTGTTTACATTCAGAACAAAAAGAAGTACTTTACGGAAAAAATGTTTTTGCTTTGGCTTTCTAGAAAGCTCAAGGGTGGTTCTAACTGGATCCGATAGCCCACCATTCCGATAGCATTAGCATAAGATCAAAAGCGAATCAGATGCAAAGAGAATGGCGTCACCTTGAATTCGTCGTGTCAGTCAGAATTAATCTCTCAGGTCGGATCCCGAAAATCCAAATCCCTTGGCTGTGGAAGTCTCTCTCAGTGAGATCAAAGCTAAAATCGTAACCAGGAGATTTTATATTTGTTTATTTTGAAATTAGAAGGGCATGCAAAATGTTTTAAAGATTTATTTATAATTAGTTAAGTATTATTTAAGTAAGTACTTGACTTTTTAAAGTTTGATACTTTTTACTCTGCTAAATTATTTTTAAAAAAATTAGAATGTAATCAATTATATTGTAAAAATGTATAAATAATCAATATTTTAAAAACGCCGGGTTAAGCTGTTACATCAATTTTGGATTACATTGGTCTCAGCTTTTTTAATGATTTTTCTTTAATAATATATAGTTCACATTCTTAAGACAAAGCTTCATTTAATACTAGAATATGGTATAACTAAAATCTCTAATATTAGCAATGCTGTGATAGTTTTTCAAACTGATCCAATTCATCTGTTCCCTGAAACCCCCTTGCATTTTTGCTCCAAACAGCTTAAAAATAAGTATATTTTGCATGAAAGAATTTAAATAATGTGTTTCTCAAAGACAACTATAGCAAAAGTTCCCCCCAACTCTTCATGTTCGGGCTAGATTACATGTCAGCAACTATGCCAAATTCGATCCACAATCGGCCAAGGGGCTCGCTATAAATTACAAAATATCGACACCGAAAGGGACCTATTAGAAGGGTTTGACTCATCCATCCTCAGTCAAACCATTGCACTGTTTTTGTTTTTTTTTAATTATTTATAATTTTCCGCAGTTAAAAAATAGTAGTTTGCATCAATAGTGACTGATTTATAAATCTCCCCCATATTTGTGCTCCAAACTGCTCTAAGTATTCTACAGAAAAGAATTCTCATTGGTTTCCTAAGCAAGAATTTCACAAAGCTGTAGTTCGTAGTTCCCAAAGTTGATGATATTTTCAAACTTCTCTAATGCAAATGTCCCTTTCATGTTTTTTATTTATTTATTATTCTTTATTGTTCCCATTTGTTACATTATCATTTCAAACTGCTCTAATATAAATATTCTACAGAAATGCTCAGAGTTTTCCTCAAATAGAGTTTTCCACAGAGGCACATTATCTAAAACAAACTATGAAACTTATTACTCCATTTATGGGAGAAGAGATCAATAAAACTATTAAGCCTCAATGGTGTCGATAAATTAGAACGCAATTTTTACTGCACGAATAATTTAGTAGTACTTAAATTAAACTTAAACATAAGTATTACAATAGTTTAATTATTTAATTCAAAATATCATTCTCATTGTCTGTATTTTTATTTCAGATTCCATGGAGCCATCAATGAAATATTTATGGCCTGTTTTAAAGCAGACTAAATCTGCATTTAAGGGTTGTAAAAAATTTAATTTTGCTCCTGCAATTTCTTCATTAAAGTATTCTACTGCGAGTGCACATGCAGAAGAATTAGTGACTCAAGAAAAGATTCATGTCTCTAAGCCCTCTATTACCAAATGGAAAAGACCTCCATTTCTGAAAAATTTTTTCCTGGGTAAATTTGATACTGTAAGTTGATACTCAACTAATTTTCAATGCTATACAAACTCCTTTAATTTTTATGTTATAAGTTTAATTCATTTATGTATAATTTATTGTCTTAAAGTTTAATTTCTGCATAAATTAGCATCTCTAGATATTGTCCTAGTTTTTTCCATTCTCATTCAATAATTTTAATTATCACTCTCAGGGGTCTGTCCAGACCGAATTTACTACCGTTAGCGGTACCTTCACAAATTCAATTTTAGGAAAAACGGTAGTTTCACAAATTTAATTTTAGGAAAAACGGTAGTTTCACGAAATACTTTTTTTTTAAATTTTATTTTTGTATTCCTTAAGAAATGATAAATCCATATTCTTGCCATATTTTTGTGTTGGACTTTTAAATATAATTTTTAATTTTTCACAAATTATGTCTAAATTTTCAGAAAATAGGTGCCTCTCAGAAAAACCTAGACAGACCCCTGACTCTTTAAAATGATAAAATTTCCAGCCGTAGAAATATCAATTTGCTAATAAAATTGTAATTTTTCAGTTCTAGTTTTTTAAATGCATATGGTTTTTTTATGAAAAATGTGTTTACTTATAACATTTTGGTATATATTTAATTAAGTGATCAATCAATTTTTTATTGACATACTTGGTGCAGTTCTTACTAAGTATATTGAATGAATTATTATTCATTATCTGGCATTATAATATTTTGCATTTTATTAATGTAATAAGTAAATGAAGAACATTGATATTTACAGAAATAGCCAGGATATGGCAATATGGCGTTCTCTTGTAGCAAATGTAAATTGTAAAGTCTGAATCACCTCGTGGCAATCATAACATATTTGATTTTAATTTATTTCAATTACCTACATGAACTGCTAGTCGAGATGGCTCAGGGGATAGAGCTTTCGCCTTCCAATGATGTGAACCAAGTTTAAGTCCCAGCGATGTCTGGTCGATATGAATTCTGCATACGGTTTGCACCGACCACAATGCTGATGTAAAATATCCTCAGTGGTAGACGGATCATGGGTTAGAGTCTCCTTGTTGTCAGGCTAACCGTTTTGAGATTTTTCTCTCCGTGTAATGCAAATGCGATAGTTCCATAAAAAAGTCCTCCATGAAGGCAAATTTCTCCCAATATCCAGGAGTTCCCTTGTCTTCTGAAATGAGTTCAAAATTACAAGGCTACGGAGTTGAGCATTAATAGTTGTAAACCAAAAGTTGGGTTGGCTGTTCAACGATGGTTATAAAATAAAATTACAAGAACTGGGTTGAAACAACTTTTCAATTGCAGTTGAGGAAGCATAGAAAACTCTAACATATTTACAATATTGCTTTATAATTCTAACAATAAATTCTGTCTTAAATATTTAGTCAATCCTATATTTTCTAATAAATAAAAAAACACTTTTTTTTGGTGGGGGGGGGGAGAGAATTTATGAAAAGAAAAGCTCACAGGACATAAAATATTTTTGCTTTTTTAACAGTGTCATATCATTTTAAAAATTTAATTTTATATCAAATTATTATTTATTTTTTTAGGAACTTCTGGCTTTTCCTGAAATTCTTGATAAAGAACAAGTTACAGAATTAGAAAAATCTGTACAGAATCTCAGTGATATAATGAAATCAAAAGGTATAAAAAAATATGATCCATTCATTTTGAGCTAATTAAATTATACTTGTAAAAAATTTTATATCAATCTTAGTATAAATTTTTTTCAATTTCTTGAAATACAGACAGGTGTCATGTCTGTTATCATTTTTCAAATTTTATCAAAATAAACTTTTTTTGTACTAAAGCTGAATAAAAAGAGTTTTAATTTCATGAGAAGAACAATATAGAGCATTATATTAAAATAATTATATTTTTTATGAATAGTTAAATCAAGCTAACTGTCTTAAGTTCTCATATCTGTCACAACTCCTTGCCATGTCTGTCATACTAGTAAGTATTTCTTTTAAAAGAAGTACTTTCTTTTTAAATTTTAGAAATTACAGAAATTATTAAATTACAGAAATTTCTGAACCAAAGTTATATACTGGTTAAGACACTCTGTCTCCATGCCTGTTTTTTGTCATGTCTCCCACGACATATTTTTATTTTATTAATTAAAATGTTTTCTCCAGAAGCAAATGTTTTGCATTATTTTCAAATGTAAAGTATATAAAAGTGTGCAAAATTTGTTAAGATATCTTTATATTTAACTGAAATTGGGCAAAAAAAAAGTTGTCTGATGCCATGTCCGTTACCTTGGAATTGACCATTTAAGAATTTATTGTTTTTAATTATAATCTCAAAATTTATGTTGCTTTTAAAAGCATGGGAAGTTTCCGCAAAAGATTTTGATAATAGTTGAATAAGTGCTAGTTAAAGTGGAAAATGAAAAATAGTTCTAAATGCTATGTATCTTTTTAATCTAGAGTCTATTATTCATCAAATTATACTTCAATTTCTGGTATAGTTCAGAGAATTGTTTTCAGGCTGTTTTCATACTGAATAACTTAATAGAAACTAGTTTGATATAATGGGAAGTATGCAAATTAGAGGAATATGACCCTATAATCCAGTTCCCTATACTGTTGAATAATCTGTATTATCCATCCTTCAGTTGTTGCTGTACATTTAGAAATAAACATTGTTTTATCAAAAATCTAGTGATTAAAGCTAATTAACATGAAAAAAAATATATAAAAATACCATCCAAGGAAATGAAAGTTCTTTTTTTATGTTACTTAGCTTTATTCATAAAAAACACTCGCCACTAGAATAAAAAATTCTAACTGGTTCAAAATTTAAGAATCCATTAATTTTTGAGGTTTTAATTTATTAGATTATTTTGTACAATTATTATGTCTTACCTCTTTACTTTAGACTAAAGAAAAATTATTACTTTGAGAACTTGGTACTATTGATAGAAATTACTTCCAGCTTGTATTGCTATTATGTTTTATGTCATTTTATTCAGGTTGTACTTTTTACTATACATGCTTCCACCACTTACACAATATATTTTTTAGCAAGTCAATTTTGTATTAAAATTTCTCCCATGATCAAAACCTTATTATAATTTATTTCTATTGTGTAATGGCAAAAGAATTCTTTTTAATAAGCAAATATTTTAATTTAGATACTGTTTTTGTCTTCAATAAAAATTATTGCTAGCATAGCTTTTGCTAGTTTTTTTAATACCGATTCTTGTGGACCTAGATCTTAATTATGATTATTAATTTGTTGCTTTAATGACTGCTTGGTTTAAGAATCTTGTAAGTATATAGATTTAGTGAAATTTGTTAGTTTGGCCACTTTTGTAAGTTTATCCTCTTTATAAATTAAGTTCTGTATTTAAAAAATAAATTGGCAAAAAGAAAAGATAGCCATTTTATAAATACCATTCTAAATAGGCCATCCACATTCCTTACATTACTGACTTATCTTTTTTTTTTTTTTTTAATTTTCCTCTCTTTTATTCTAGTAAATTCAGTTGAAATAGACGAATCTTGTTCACTTTCTGAATCTTTGCTGCAAGAACTTAAAGATTTGGGCCTGTTTGGAAGAATGATTCCATCAAAATACGGTAAATAATAGTATACATGAAATTAAATTATTTATTTATTTTTTTTAAAAATTGCTCTTTTTATTTTTTTATTTACATGCTTCATATTCTATAAGATTATTTTTAAAATTATTATATAATATTTTTTATATAATAAT
Organism: Parasteatoda tepidariorum; assembly: GCF_982258835.1. Lineage (NCBI taxonomy): Eukaryota > Metazoa > Arthropoda > Arachnida > Araneae > Theridiidae > Parasteatoda > Parasteatoda tepidariorum. The sequence goes on along the minus strand of NC_141755.1, from coordinate 69,458,411 downwards.
TTTCCAAGATGTTATATAATACTTAATATATATATATATATACAGTCAGACCTCGATATAAGGTCACCCAAAGGGACATCTCAAAAGTGACCTTAAAAGTGGGGTGACCTTTTAACTGATTCATTAGCAGCTCGTAACTAAGCACATAAATAGTACACATTATGATTTTTTACAGACGGTAATACAAACTAAAATGATCGGCCATAAATTAAATATTTAAGTCAATAAATTTTGACAGAATTAGCAAAGAATTAAAGAAAGTTAGGTTTAAAAATTTTTTAGTTTAATATAAATTTACAAATTTCCTCAAAGTGTACATACATACATTGCATCTTACCTTATTTAAAATAATCATTTATGCAGGTCTGTCTTGTTTTTGGTTTCATTTTAAAAACAATGTTTTCTAGATTTTGTGACTTCTCAAAATGTTCCTCAGCCCCCTCATGGTTTATAAAAAAATATCGTCTGACATTCATTGCATTGAAAGCTTCAACTTAGGTTAAAGCTACAGTCTCAGGATCAATGTCATTGTCCTTACTGTCCACAACTTGTGAAACAATTTCAGAAAGTGTAGCTTGTTCGTTGACTGCAACATTTTCCTAGAACTCGAGAGGAGTAATTGCCTTGTAAGGAAGTTAAATAGGCTTTTGTTAGAAGAGAGCTCCCCTCGCCTCAGATAAAAATGACCTTATAAGCGTTAACGATTTTTAAAACTTTACCATATATCCCATAATCTGTAACAAAGAATTCCTATTCAGTGAGCCGTGACTTTGGAAAGGTGGCCTTATATGCGGATGACCTTATATTGAGGTCTGACTGTATATATATAATAATAATAATAATTTTAGTAATTTTCAAATAGTTTTTAATATTTTAGAAAATTATTTGCAATGAGCAATTAATTTTGTTTTGTTTCTTATTTTATTGCAAATCATTTACATTGTGTTTGATTGCATTGTCTCCTTTTATTAATCAAGTAATAATTCACGTCCATTGTTAGTATGGTAATTACTATTTTGATTTATTTTATCATAAATCACTGTATTTCATTTCTTATTTTATAAATACTTGAGTATTTGTATTGATTTTAAGATATATATATTCTATAGTTTACTAATAGAATGTTATTGAAATTTACTTTTAAAGTGACCTTTTCCCAAAGTATTTTATATTATTATGGACTTATTAATAATATAGTTTTGTTTTAAAAATTAATAGAAGAAAATGAAAAGCTTATCTAAAATTTTTACTTCTCAATTTTATTTTTTAATTTTTTTTCTTTCTAAAACTGATCTAGTTGTTTTTAATGTATTATGAATGTTTGTGATTTTGATTAATATGATGAAAAATATTAAACAATCATAGTTGAACCATTATTCTTTCACAGTATGTTAATATTGATCTTCTCTCTCTTATACATGCATTGTGTGTTGTAGGACATTGCTATTGTTAATAGTACTATATTGATAACATTATTGTTAATAACACTATTGATAGTAGAGTATTGTAACACAATTAATAGTTGAGTATCATGTAGATTATAAGTTTTTCTTTTTTAACAATTTAAGATCTCGAATTATCGTCTTACCCATATTTTATTAGTGTTAAAAGATTAGACAGTTATTTGATGAATCTTGTTTGACTCAAAAAATTTTAGTTTCCCAAAGTAGATTTAGTCTTAGTTACTTAAAATGATCAAAATTTAACTTTTTTCATCATTTTCGGCACAATAGCTCAAGGCTGGCCTAGGCTTTCCTTTGAAGAGAATTCCAAGCAACACTTTGGGTACTAATGGTCTCTCAGTTCTTAACCCTTAAGATACCAAAGATTATCTTAACTTCATATTTCCACAGCAAATTCGCCTTGGGTCATCCTCTTCTTTGTTTCTGTGGCTTTGTTAAAACAGGTAAAGTATTTCATTGGGTTTCTTAAAGGTGAGGTTTTTAAACCAGATGGAGATGTCAGCCCCACGCCATACCTTCAACCTTGAGGACCAGGTTGTTCCTTGTTTGTCTAATGTCACCGCTTCGATCTTTCTGCCTTGGTGACCAGTAGTAAAGATATTGCCGGCATAGTTCTCTGAATCAACAACACACACAAACTACAGCGCCACCCTAAGTCGGGAGAACCATTGCTGTGGAACCTTTTTTTTAATTAATTTTTGACATTTATATCTACCTAAATAATTTTAAAAAATAAATTTCAAGTTCTAAATATTTTTAGTAGTAAATCACCATTTATAATTTTAAACAAATTCTGTAATATGAAATAATTAAGTCCAAAATTGAAAAAATTAATCAAAACTTAATATGACAAATAATTAAATTTTTAAGTCAAAATTTAATTTTACTTATTTTATAATGTAAGCTTTAATTTATTTTAGAGTCAAAGTTAAAATTTAATAAATATCTATTTTTTTTCAGGGGGTCTTGATCTCTCTTATACAGCATGTACTCGTTTAAATGAAGCCCTTGGACTAGACTGGTCACTTTTCAGTACAATAGCAGCTCATGAATTTTTAGCAACTGAAGTAATAATCTTATGAGATTTCACATTTATTTTATCTCTTTGTTTGTTGGTAACTCATAAATGAATAATTTTATTTTATTTTTGCACATTTTGTTTTATGATAAAAAGTTTTAAACATTTTTTCCTCCTTATATTTTGGTTTTTCAATGAAACTTTAAATACATTTTTATTTTTAGTTCCTTATGTGTATGTATATATTTCAGATCATTATGTTCACACAATGCATGTATGTATGCATTGACTGTCTTTTCCTTCTTTTTTTTTTTTTGTCTAGAATTTCAAATATTTTGGGAGAAAATTCACTCCTATATTTACTCTCATTGTCAAATAAATAATTGTGTAATAATTCTTTTTTTTTATGATCATTTAGTAAGTCTCCAATTAAAAAACCCATAAAAATATGTAACCTGTGTGCAACATGTTAATTATTGTCACATGGTTTTTTTATTTTTTTTCTTTCTAATATTACATTTCAGCTTTTACCTTTTTTCTTATCAATTTCTCTCATGCATTCTTATCATTGAAGCTTATAGAGGTTGGAGTCAACTTCTGTTTTATTTTGTATATTTGTAGCTATAAATAAATTAATTTCTTTTTTATTCAAATATTTTAGGCAATATTGAAATTTGGGTCTGAAGCACAAAAGAGTCGTTATTTTCCTAAGTTAGCATCTGGAGAACTAATAGCAGCATTCTGTTGTTCAGAAAGTAATAGGTACTTCTCAGTAGTTTTTTTCTTTCTTTTCTTTTGCTAATTAATATAACTTTTTTTTGCTAAATATTGTTGATTACATGTTAAAGAAACTTCAATTACTTTAAAAATTAAATTTTCTTGTATGGCTTAATGATTATTTTTTCTTGTTTTATTTTCAATTTGTAATTTTAAATTACAATAAAATTAATGTGTATTTATTTTTCTGTGACTTTAATTTCAAAATTTAGAAAATTATTTATCTGAATTTACTATTAAGTAAAAATGTATAAAATGTCGGATTTTTAAATGAATTCATAAAATTGCATATCTTTTTTCAAAACCTGTTTGCTTAATCTAAATATGCTCCATTTGCTTCAATACACTTTTCCCAATAAGATTTTAATGTGAAGATGTTCGTTTTATACAATCAATTATATTATGGGATTTTTTTGATTATTTTCATTTTCATTCTGTTTAGCCTGTGAAAACTGTTCTATCTGCATCAGATCTTTGACCAACCGTCTTACATTTTTTTAAACATTTAGATCAGTTTTTACAGGTTAAACAGTAAGAAAATGAAGACAGTCTGAGAAATTACATATTAGCATTTATTGATTACAAGGATCGGAATATTTTTTTTTAAAAACAGGCATTTATGCATTAAAATTTTGTTGGAAAAAGTGCATTGAAGCAAATGGAAGACGATTTGGTTAAATAAATGCTTTCAAAAAAAAATATGCGGTTTTACATATTCACTTAGAAATCTGCCATTTCATGCAAACCAACCTTAACCTTTTGATGGTTAGGGAAGTAAGCAGGTTTTGTTCACTTAATCCACGCAGTATTACGAGTAAACAGTAGTCGAAAGTGGCGGCTGTTTTCCCCCGCCATTTTTTCGAAAATGTCGTTCTCTGGCGATGCCGTAGATAGCTCGCCTCAAGCGTTTTAAGAATTTCTTAAAGTATTTGTAGTACATAAATAACAGTTTTTATGTACTTTAAAATAATTATTAAATAGTAAATTATAAACAATTATATAAATAATAGTTAATTATAAATATAAGACAAATATTAAATTGAAAAGACTAAATAAATACAACTAATGTAAAACTTTATGAAGCATTTAAATACAGTAATTAAATAAAAATCTTTTTGTACAACCTATAAAAAAATTGCAGTAATTACCTAAAAATCTTTAACAATCATAATCATCATCATAAATATCTAACTTTCGCTTTTGAGCCATTTTACTTTACAAACACCCTAAAAAATGCGCCATAATACGCATAAAAAGACTATGGTAAAAAAAAAATTTCATCTTCATTATGAAAAGAATTTCATGGAACCCATACTGCCATCTGTAGACAGTAAAACTAACTGCATTTCGCGAGTAGGATTCGTTTGTAACATAATCAATGCAGAATAATAATGGCGAACGAGCTCAGCTCGTCAGCGCGCATTTGGGAAAAATTTCACTAAATGAGTAGGGCTCGTTTCTAACCATTTCGGTCAAAATCGTGCTCCCGAGCGGATCTCGTTTGTGCGCATTATGATGCACGATTCGATTGCGAGCCGAGCTTGTTCATAACCATCAAAGGGTTAAATACTTTCTTACTGTTAGTGTTATTATTAAATTAAATTGAATAATATAAATCATCCTTTGTCGTACAGTTAATATTATATAATAAAATAAGCACACACAGCACTAATTAAGTATCATATTATTATTTTAATTTGTATTTAACTTTCTTTTAAATTTTTAGCAGATTTGGACAAATTTAAACGTTAATAAATCACCCATTATTATAAAAATCATCATTAAAAATATGCATAATTAACCAGATTTATTATAATCATAATAATTAATAAAATGGAAATAAGATTATATATAATAATAATTTTTGATTACGAGTAATTGATTGCTCGTAAATTAATGTTATGATGCTAATTACAGGTTTCATGAGGTTATATTATATGTTATTTTCGAAGATAAAATGTCAATCTATTTTTTATATTTTAATAAATATGAAAGTTTTTATTTTCTAGTTCAAAGATATAAGTTGCTGAATCTGTAAATTTGTGTTGATAAAAATATAAAATAATGATATAGTTTTTAATTATATGTAGGATAATTAAAAAATATAAAATAATGATATAGTTTTTAATTATATTTAGGATAATTAAAAAATCTTACCTTATTTCTACTACTTACTATTCTTTTAAAATAACCATATAAAGCAACTTCATTTTAAAACTATTGAAATACGACATCAGTTTGATGCATTATAAATAATGTCTACAGCAATTAATATTGGTAGTAAATAAACAAAAGATACCATTCTTACTCCAACATTTGAGGTTTCTGCAAAACATTATTTCCAATGATAGTGAACAACAGAAGCTTTTAACCTTTTTCTGGAAAAAAAGGTTTCCTATAAATATTTCATCAAAATTGTGCACATGATCCTTTGTCAATCTGATCTTTTATATATCTGTACTAACTATTGAATGTCTTCCCACTTTTATTTATTTTCTTCATCCAATAAGAAGATGTTGCTGTATGAAATTAACGTTAATTATTGATGATTTGTTATTTATTTATTTTTGACTAACATTTGTTATGTTTGTTTACCTAAGAGACCTACTATACAGAAAAATCTATTTTCAAGGTTTGCCAAAGTCCTGCTAATTCTGGATGCGGGAGTTTCCATTGTATTTTTTTTTTAAATATCTTAATGATTAATTTAATGCTTTTTTTCCTGTGATGATGCATAGAAATATTACAGAATATATTATTTCAGTGGCTGTGATCTGTCTTCAATTTCAACAACTGTAGAAAAAGTATCAGAGGATAGCTATTTAATTAATGGAACTAAGACCTGGGTAACCAATGCTGGTAGAGCAGGTGTGTTTATTGTTTTCGCAAAATCAGAAAATCCAGTGGTATGTATTATTCTGTAATTTTAAATTTTTTTTTTTTTTTTTGAAATACAGTACAGTACATTATAATGACATTTCACAATACATGAATACATACTCTTCTTCTCTCAAAATTGTACCATAGGGCGTTTATTATACCTCGCCTTTTCATTTTATTTGTGATTATATATTTTGCTTCTTTCCATATCTTGTTTATTGATTTCAATTCATTTATAATTGCCCTTCACCATGCATTTTAAGGTCTCCCTCTTTTTCTATTGCTGTGAGGGCTCAAAATGTGTTTTACTTTATTAACTTTCTCAGGTTTGTGTAGAACTTGATCAATCCACTTCCATCTAGTATTTTTAATTACCTGTTCAATTATTTCTGTTTTGCTGTTCTAAGAACTTCTGCATTGTTAATTTCATGCAGCCACTTAATATGCAAGAGTCTTCTTAAACTATTGTTAATTAATATTTGTTTTTTCATATTATTTTTATTGCAGCCCTATGTCTCAGATCCATAGAATAGGGCAGATTTAACATTAATAATAAAAATTCTAATTTCTGTTGAATTTGTATTCTATTGAATTCTGTTGAATAATTGACTATGCTTAAAAGTTCATATTTTAAGATAAAAATCACATTAATGCAAATTGATGACTCTATTATAACTCTTTTGGTTTATTCTTGTTAATTTTTCTACAGATATTTTTTATTGTTATACCAAAACTGTTAATTAATCTGTGTGCAACATAACAAACCTTTATGTGCATGTTAATAAAAACAGCTTTGTGAAATGAATGAATTTTTTTAATTCTACTGGAAATCTTTTTTATGATTTAGATATCTTTTGATGCTTGCAATGAAAAGTAGGAGTCACAAACCAAATTTATATATATATATATATATTATATATATATATATATATATATATATATATATATATATATATATATATATATATATATATATATATATTTATTTATTTATTTATTTTTATATAAATCATTTTTCTTCAAAAACAAATAACATCCTTTTTATTTAAATTTTTTTTTTCATTTCCTAAACATGATTTTAAGACTTCATTGTTATTTATTTTTTCTTTCACCTACAGGTCATATTTTGTTTTAAAATGAGGGACTTGAAGAACAAACTTTTTTTTTTTAATTTTAAATCATTTTTATATAAATTAATTTCTTTTATTAAAATTATTTTTTATTTTTCATTTCTTAAAATGGTTTCAAGACTTCAATGTTTTTAATTAGTTATCGAATTTTTTTTTACTTTAATAATTCCCAGTTAGACTATTTGAATGACATACATAGTGTGCTTTAACCTATAAATCATACTTCATACTTAAGATGTGTATTTCATACTTAAGATGTACTTCATACTATGCCTATAGGTCATACTTAAGCCTATGGATCAATTTTAAATTGTTTGACTTCTGCATGCTGCTGTTTTTTTATATGTAATTTTGATGATATTTGTAATAATTTTAACTAATGATCAAATGGATGTTGATCAGTTTTAAGCTCTGATTGTACTCATTAATTTAGGATCCCGATTTAAACACGATATCTGCGTTCATTGTGGATGGAAACTCTGATGGTATCAAAGTATCGAGACAACATAAAACATGCCTGAAGGGACTTGACAGTGGGTATTGCCTTTTTTTATTTATTTTTTTCAATTTTATATTTTTTTTCTTCTTTATTGCTGCTATTTTTAACCTTGTCTTAAATGTTGATGTTTATATTCCTTGTTACGAGTAAGTTTGATTTTTTGTTTTGTCTATGAATTGTATAAAGAAAAGACTAAGGAAAAGACTAGTTCTCAGTGCATGATTGTCATGGCGTGCTATAATGTGTAATTGCTATCTTAATTTTTTTCGAATATTTTAGATATCTAAAGTTTTGCATTCCATTTATTCTGTATTAGGTTTCCTGGCACCTAAGGGAATAATCATTGTTTCTAAAAGGAATAGCCTATTATTACTTCAATACAAAATTAGACCTTTTAGAATATTTTATGTTTAGCTCATTTTTATAAATTTAGCAAATTTTGAACTCTATTAGTTATTGTGTGAAATAATAACAATAAAAAAATTACTTTGTGTGAAATAGTAACAATAAAAATTATATCTTACATTGAATTATATTTAATACTTCTCAATAAAAATGTCATGAGCATATGAATATGCTCATAATTATTTTTATTCTCTATTGATACATGAAGAGCATGAAACTACTGGGAAAAAAATGCCATTGTCTAATTCCATGCAGTGAAGTTATTTTCTCTCTTTTTTTAAAAAAAAATCTTTGAAAACTAAAATTCTAGAGATATTTAAGATGATATTTTTTTATTTAGCAATATAATTTCCTTTGATTGGTAAAAATTTTAAACTTTTGACTAGTTCTTTTTTTGTGCATTAATGTTACAGAATTTGAAAAATTATTAAACTATGTAATTTTGATATCTTAGTCATTTGTATTGGGAAAGAAAAAAAAGTATTGCTAAAAAATCAGTTTACAACTTTGAGGATGAAGTTAATACATGTAAGTGCCCCTTAACATAAAAAATCTATTTTGACTGAACTAGTCAAATTTCGAAACTCATTACAAAAACTCTGTTTTTTTTTTGCTGTAGTCCAATTTAAAATCTTAATATCAAAATTTTCTTTCAGCTGGAATAGTTCAATTCCAAGGCGTAGTAGTTCCAGCCTCAAACTTAATTGGGAGCGATGGAGATGGATTTTCAGTGAGTTAAAATATTTTTGTATTATCAAAATATATTTCAATATTATTAATCTTATAATATTATTAATATTCAATATTATTAATCTTCAATATTATATCTTTACTTTTCCCACAGGTCTATTTAAAATCCCTTGAGTCCTTCAGGATAGCACAAAACACATTTACATTTGGAACTCTAAAAGCTCTCTTAGGTAATTTTTAATTATTTTACAGTGTTTTCATCTCAGAAAAAAATGGGTGAGGATTTCTCACCCTTTCTCAAAAACAGGGTGAGATTTCGAAAAGTTAAGTGAGATTTCAAAAATTAAAAAAAAAAAAAAAAACACAAAGAGACTTGAAAAAAAAATCATTTCTTTAATTATAATGCATTTTTAGCATCTTCTAATTTTTAAAGCATTGAATATTTTTTTTTGCTTCATCATCATATGGAAAATGTTCTACATCTACTTTTTCATCAGCTATTCTCATTAGGTTGCTCAAATGCGTATTTGTTTCGTTTTGATCGTTTCTACCCACATTTGTTTCATTTTCATTTGTCCATCTTACATTAACGAGCAAAAAATTTGAACATCTTACATGAAGAAACCTTACCTAGGGTAGAAATGCGTTCTGGAAGAGGTTCCATGGTTCGGAAGGCCGATGGTGTTCTGTTGTTCTTAAAGGTTCTGAACAATACTGGTAAATAGGGAAGCTAGATAATGGGGCAGATGTTGAAAATAATAAAAGATCCAGGAAGAAAAGTGAAACAGATTTTATTCTAAATGGCGCAAATGAGAAATTTTTTTCAAAATGCGAGAATTCGCTAATTTTAAAATTGGTTTATAGAATGCGCAAATTTCTCGCAGTAATCATTTTTTAATGCGAGAATATAAAAGAATATGCGAGATTCTCGCGCTGTAGTGAAAACACTGTTTTAGATCTTTTCTGAAGATGATTTTATTAATTTCAAAACATGCAAATTAAGGTCAATTTTTAGTTGGCCTTTAAAAGATTTGGAGGACCTTTTTTAAATGTGAATTACTCTCTGTGTCTGATTAAGAGAGTATTTAATGGTTTTATTTGTCAAGGAATGTTGGAGCTTTTGAAAATTTTATGTAGTGTGAGATGTTTGCCTTGGCGGAGTATTCATAAGATGAAGTTTAAATTGTGAGGTTGTTTAGAGAGTTAGAGTGACAGACAGGAACTACTTAGAGAAAATAATAAGTATATTGTTTGTGTTATTTTTGTTGGTAGAAATGCTGTATTTTATTTAAATTAAAAGAAATATGAAAATTTTAAATGCTAGTGAAAAATTTGTAGAATGCATCAGACTATTGTAAAATGTTTTTTTTTTCAATCTATAAACGCAAGTAAAACCTTCACATTATATTACTTCTGAAAATTGCATGTATCTTAGCTCAACCATTCCTTGATCATGTCTTTTGCATTGAAATATGTCTATAAAAAGTCAGTGGCGGATCCAGTGTGGGAGGGGGGGGGGGTAATAGGGGTCATGACCCCACCCCCAGAAAAAAAATTTAAATAATAATTTTTTTAATAATTTACAAAAGAAATAAGAAAGAACAGACTTTCCCCAGATGTAATGAAACTTTTTAATCTACTAGTTTTTTTACCTTGTCAAACTGTTACAGAAGAAGATCTTATAGCTGTTCGTGAAACTCCCGAGTTTTATAAGAATCTCTTAAATGCTTCTGTAAAAGTTGTCAAAACAAAATGGCAGCGTGAAGCAGAAGCAGGACTTGAAGTGCCCAACGATCTTTCCAAGATTATTAATGCATGTGACATCGATTTCTACCCATCAATCAATATATTGTTGAGAATTTTTATAACTCTGCCAGTTAGTGCGGCAACAGCAGAACGTTCCTTTTCAACTCTTCGACGTCTCAAAAGTTGGCTTAGAGCAACTCAAAATCAAGAACGGTTAAATGAACTCACATTATTAAGCATTCATCGAGAAATTGATTTGGATGTTTAAAAAATCATTGACAGATTTGAGAAGTTTCTAAACAACGCATTACATTCGGTTCAAAGATGTTGAATACTTGAATTATTTATGTATTGTTCATTATGAAAAAATAAGTGAGAAGCCTAGCATTAAAAACCCCAGTTTTATTTATTTTTTTTTTTTTTTTTTGAAAAAAAATATTTAAGAAAAATTTCTTTTATAAAAAAAAATTAGTTGTGGGAGGGGGATCTGAGTCTATGACCCCCTCCAGAAAAAATGTTTGGATCCGCCCCTTTAAAAAGTATTGTACTGTTCATCAATATTTATTTTCTTGTAAATCAGATATAAATTTATTTTCTTTGTAGTTATAATTATACTTTTTAATACTATGTTTGTTTACTATGTTTACTATGTTACTTTTAGTTATACTATGTTTTTCAGATGCTATTACTGAAAGAGTTATTCACACAGAAAGATTAGGCGAATCTATGGCTGATAAACAATTGATTAGGGTTAGTAATTAAGGATAACTAGTTAAATTTTTTCTTAAAATGCACTGTTTCTTACTAATTGTTAAAGTGTCCAAACTCAACTGTAAAACCAGCCTTATATTTTATTTTAAATGTATCTTAAGCATAATGTATAATTAAAATAAATTTTAAATTTAAAACAATGCCTCATTTTGATATTTTTAACAATCCAAGATATCTTCAACTTTTGAAAAAAATTGTGTGTTAAATTTTTCTCTGTATGAAAAATTGAAGTAATAGAATACAGCTGTGCTAAATAATTACTAAAGCTGAACTAATTACTCAGCTTGCTTTGATATATGTCTTAACTAAAATAAAAATGTTACAGAAAATTAATTGTAATTTTTTCACTGTTTTTTTAATTATTGATTTATATGGTGATTTACTTAGAATTATTTAAAAGCATTGCTTCTCTAAATTAGGTCAAAACTACAATATTGACATTTGCAAAATCTCTAAAATTTCCCTTAATTTATAGAAATTTTTTATTATTTTTAATATCACATTTTTTGACTTATCAAAAATGTTATCATAAACCTATCCATAAATCTTATTTTTCTCCCCTCCCCCCTCAAAAATTATTTATTTAGTTATCAAACAATTTAGTATTTAATAGCACTAAAACCAAAGGTTCTGCAATTAAAACCAGTGCTTGATTGGTTATATTGGCTTGCCTCTCAAAATATTACCATTCTCTTCTATGTATATATATATATATCAGGGGTCTGTCCTGGGCACATTTACTATTGTTCAGCGGTTTTGCAAATTCATTTTTAGGAAAAACGGTATTTTCACAAAATACTTTTAAAAAGCAAGTTCTAAAATTCTCCTCTGATCTCCTAAAATTTTGTTTTTGTATCTCCGTAATAAGCGATAATTCCCAGGTGAATTACGCTTTTCAACTTGCAATGGAACCCTCCCACAGATTGTTATTATGACATTCCCACCTAGTTTGTAAGAAGAACGTTTTTCCTCCCCGTACCTGGCTGAGAGCATGCCGGGATCCCAAAATGCTGTGGGAGAAAAGGAACATCAGCCGCTCGTTCCTTAATGGAAGTGGAAGAAAAGGCACTAATACCACGCAAGCCCCGTTCTCATCCCTACAGTAAAGAGTAGCTTTTCTTCCAGCTGTCTTTTACAAATAGGTAGCACGTGTTTGGTCAGATAGTGCGGTGTGGTAAGCCTAACCAGTTGCTTACACCACATCAAAACGAGCTTTTTTTTTTGCTGAGGTTTTTAAAATGAAACAATGAGGCTCTCCCTTGATAAACTTTACAGGAAGTCGAAATTCAAATATTGTCTTGAAGATTATTCCAAATTTATTCTAACAGGCCTTTATTTTTTATGAAACATTTTTTCCCTATGAAATTTTTTTCTGTGTGAGCTTGTTGAAAATGTTATCATAATGAAAATAGCTTTTAGTGCTAGTACTGTTAAATGTGTGTTTTTATTAAACTCAAGTTAAAATTTAACTATAATTTAACTATGGACAGTGATTTTTACGAATTTTTAAATTTGCACACAATTTTTAAGCTCAAAATTTTACAAAAGCAAAATTATTTTTATATATATGAGAATAAATATATAGAGATTTACCAGTCATAAATGATTTTTATTTATAGTAACAATTTTGGAAAATATTTTTTTACTTTACCATATTTTTGTGTTGATTTTTTATTATAATTTATAATTTTCACAAAATAGGTTCCTCTCAAAAAAATCTAGACAGACCCCTATATGTAATAACGGGGCTACATCTCTGTTATCATTGGTTTATTCATATTAATAAATGCAGTCGAAACCATAATAAGTTATCAAAAGGTTTATTAAAAGATATGCTGGTGGTTATAACAGTTCACAACTGCCCTCCTCAAAGGAGGGGGAGTGGACAAGACTCCGGATGGTTCCGACAGATGTTTTGAAGAACACGTTATTCAGGAAGAGACATGCGAAAACAATCGCTCCCGCATTAAATACTACAGATATTGGTGTAATTAGGTTACAGCTGTACATGCCATTGTAACTCTATGCGCTATGGAAAATCATTTAATGCTTCCTAATATGGAAGTGAAAGAGGGGCAAGATTCTAAAAATAACTCCTCCTTTCAAATGTAAATCTAATTATTATTCAATGGTATGTTATCAGCCTTGAATTCCCAAAATAGAATAGCTCTATGCTTACTCTTTAACAAAGACATTTTATGAAACCGAAGAGTTTTAATTTTTTTATGAATACAAAAGTATTTATTATTTCTGTATTACATATACATATATATATATAACATAAGAAGTTTCAATTAATCTTTTTATGTTATTCTTTTCTGTAAATCCTTTTATTTTATTATTCAAAACGAAATGCTTTCTCACACTTTTAAATTCACATCCTGTCCTTTAATCTATCTTTGGCTCAACTATGCATTAATTAAAAGCAAGATACTTTTCCCTTTGCTCTCTGTGGGAATCGCTCGAGCTATTTGATAAACCAATTACAATTACTAAGATTTCCCTCTTTCCCTAAATTAAACCATTTTACGGATTTACTTTGCAAGATTTTCCCTAACATATAACCGAGGAGCACAACTATTTGTACACACTTTTATGATTTGTACCCTCCTTCCCTGCCTAAGACCTGTTTTAATCCTTCCACTCGGCAACGACGTTATATATATATATAAGTTCATGTATAAAATGGAGGAAGGGTTTCAAAAGACTCATACTGGAAATATATCCAAAATAACTGACATTAATCAGAAGTATAAGAACTCAAAAAAACAATAATTTTATATCATTATACTTTATAATTGCCAGCTATAACATGACAGCTTATTCATTTCATTTTCGGTAAATTTTAAAGCTTAGACAGATTGATTAGAAGATGTTTTATAGTTATGATTGGGTAAGTTGTACTTTAATTAAGCATTTAATCCTCAAATTGGAGGGGAAAACTAACAAAGACCTTGTACAAAATGACCTCTTAATTTTATACCTTATTTGCACTGACCAACTGGTACTTTTCGAAGGCTTTGTATCATAATGTAATAAGACTTTTTGAAAATAATACGCTATTTTCATTACAGCAATGGATTTGCAATGCATATTCTGAACTGGTAAATCAGGCTTAGCTTATTTTTAACCAGAGCACTCTATGCTACTTCTAAAGATGGTGAAAAATGCCAATATGACGAGAAGCTACAGTTTTGTGAAAATGTAAAGCGTTTGCATTCTAATTTTTTAATAATCAAAAAGTTGGTCAGTCACTCCATTATTTGAGCTTGTAAAACTTTGCAAAAATTGAGAATTGTTAATTTATATTATTTTAAAAAGTCTTGACAAATTGGCATTTTTTTAAAAAGTTTAATTACTTTTAAAATATTTTAATTGCTTAATCATTTAAAACTCAGATAATTCTTTATAACACAATGGTATATATAGTTTAAAATTTAGCTTTGCTTCAAATGTAAGTCTTTTAAACTGCCGCTTTTTTTAAAAAATTTCCCTCGGGAAAAAAAAAAACTTGGCACTGCAAAATAAATCCAGTTTTTTGATTTAATCATGTTTTACGTAAAATAAATTGAAATTTCCAATCTTTGTAATTTTTCATTTCTTTTCAGCGAAGGCTGTCCAAAATAAGTTCAATTTTATATGCAATGGAGAGTGTATCGTACTTTACAGCTGCACTCTTAGACTCCACGGAAAATCCAGATGTAGAACTCGAAAGTGCTGCCTTAAAAGTAATTATTTCGCTTATAGCATTTCTTTCCACTTTTTGAAAATGATTTAAAATTATTCTAAGAATGTTTTTTGTTTTAGTTATTTAATTCTAAAGGAACACTCTATTGTGTCAGAGAAATGATGGAATTGATTGGCACCTCTTGTCTTACAGGAGATATGCAGCTGGAAAGGTTTTTTAGAGACGCTCTAGGATTAGCCCATTTTGATGTATGCTACTTATTTTTTATTATAGTTAATTTATTAAATAAGTTTAGTTAAAAACATAATGTTACAAGTTGTATGCTGAAGTTATATCTTATGTTAATTTCCTACCTGATATCTTAATTGAGTGAATCGTGTATTACATTGATAGCTTTTTTTAATAAATTCTAATTTTTTATTTATTTTTTGTGTGTATATTTTTGCTGGTAAAATATCTACAATCCTAGATTCAAAAGCCCATGTAGAGAAATATAGGAATTTTTATTATCTTTTCTCAAAATTCAAATTTTTAATATTTGTGGCATTTCTTCCTTTTTTTATTCCTTTAAATTCCTTTTGCATTTTTTTTTTACCATGTTTGACATTTTGTGCTTGACAAAAATTATCAAAAAATGAAACTGCTGCAAAGCTTTGATCATGCACTTATCTAAACAAATAAAAACTATTAAAATTAAAATTTTTAAAGTAGCATATTTTTAGATTTTTCATTAATAAATGTGAGTAAAGTTATCACTTTTTTTTAGAGTATTAGAAATTTTATTCTTCCTATATTTAATGAGTTGAACTTAAGAAAGGTTGGCATGATTGAAATTTTTATTAGAATTCGAGCAGGCCTTTAATTGTTGTTAACTTTGTAATTAACAAAGTTCTATGTACTAGAAAAAATTTAGTCCCCAGCTTTCCTTGTCATGAAAATCAGATTAAAGTACTGTTCGGCTTTGTGGAGAACTCATTCAGACTAAAAGTCTGGGACTGTCCATAGCTATGATAACAAGAAACAGCTTATTTCTTATGGGGTGCCTTTGGGGAATGAAAGAGTTGAGACAAAACTATTCACCTTGTATCCCTATCCGAAGTGACTTACCTACCTTGTTCTAGAAGAGTTAACCTGAAAGCCGTACAATCGGTTGTTAGTATGATTTTTACTGGTTAAAAATAGTATTTATCAAAGAAAAAATATTGATGATTAAACTAACTAGTAATGCTTAAAATGGTGGTCTAAAATTATAAAATAAAGAGAACTGTACAGTAATTACTATTCAATCAATATACACTATTCTTTTTTTTTCTTATTTTCCTACTTTTGTTTGACAATGGGGTATTCAATTCAAACAAGTGTACTTAAAAAAAGAAAGAATTTTATTTGTTTCATAATTAAAAGTGAAAAAAGATCAAGTGAACATACAACAAGCATGGAAACCTTGTTGTATGTTCATTTGAAGCTTTTGTGTAGAAAACCATGCTATGGTATTTTTGTCTATTCTCTAATAAAAAATGTATCATTGCTTAAAATTTTGCACCATACTTCCTCAATAAAGGTATCATAACTTTATTTCATGCTTATCAAATCATGATACTGAACTGTCAGCTTGTATGGTAATACTTGAGAATGATTTGACACATTAGTGGTAAAATAATAATTGAAGTAAGAAACCTTCTTTAATGAATTACTTTTTGTCAACACTTAGAAAATAGTTGAACTTGGTTGTTATGAATTTTACCAATGCCTAATGCATCTAATATACTTATGTTTAAGTTATTGATTTGTTTTGGTGGTTATGCAAAGTTTTGTCCACTATAAGAACAAATATTTTATACATTAAAACAAATGTTACTACCACTAAGATAATTTTTTCTTAACAATGTTACTGTGTCTGTATAATGTAACAGTGTTACTGTTTACATATAATGTAATGATGTTACTATTTTCTTGACAATGCTAACTAATGTAGCTGTTGGTCAGTATGTAAAGAAAGCAAATTAAAAGAATATGAATTTCTGGATAAACGTCATTATTAATTTAATAAAAAAATATTCTCATATAAATGCTTTAAATTATTTTGCTCAAACTTGACAAAATGTGTGATTGTTTTTTTTCTCCCTCTAGATGCCAAATGACATTACCAAACTGTTCTTGAGTATGAATGGATTCAAAGTTGCTGGGGCAAACCTGGGACAGGAAGTTATGTATGTAAAAAATATTCTTTGAATTTTTTAAAAAGATATTGCTGTTTTAGAACAAGAAAAATATGTTTCTTGGAAATAATAAGCACAAATATTTTAGAACTGTTTAATTGTGCAAATGACAAAAAAAGAGGCAAATAGCCTCTAAACTAATTATCAGATTTTAATGTTCCAGAATGCTGACTTAAAGGTTTGAGGGACACACTTTAAATATGCAGGGTTTATAGTTGCCCTGATAATCCTGATTTTTGTGTGTGTCCAGAACATTCTATTTTCTAAGTGGAGTGTGGGTGGATCCACAAATTTGGATTTAGATTTGTACCAAAATTTTTTTGAAAAAAAAAACTATTTAATTCATTGTTTTTTCCTAAAAAAGAATGGATCCAAACAAAGAACAGATCCACAGAAAAATTTCAAACACATAAACAAGATAAATATAATTAAATATTTATTTCCAAAATTTTTTCTTCTCTTTTTTAAATAGTTTAACCAAAAAAGTTTTGTTTTTTTAATGTTATTATCCTTTAAGCTTCTATATTCCATCCTGAAAAAAATTTATAAAACTATTTTTTTTTATTTTTAAGAAACCTTATTATCTTCCCCAAATATTATGAAAATTTATTTCTTCCCCTTCAAAAAAAATTAGCCCATATTAATAGAAGACTCGACTTATAGATTTTTAATCACGTAAATAAGATAAATAAAGGCATACTTTTGCTACAAAGTTTTGCCTTCTATTTTTTAAAAAATTTTGGACTGATATTTTCCTCTAATTGTCCATTTTGCATTATGAAAAATAAATTATTGATCTAATTCTTTTTCTATAGGGAATCACGTAATACATTCTTTTTTCCAAAGAGAGCTGTGAGTGGTTTCATTAGGCGCTGGAAGGTTTCAAAGGGAATGTACAAATATTCTCAAGACATTGCTGGACATATTCATCCATCATTAGTGGTAATATTATCAATTAATTATTTTTCTTTTCTTAAATAAACTATGCTGAATTTTTCTAATTTTTAATTATCTGATTGTATAATGAAAAGATATTTGCCATTAATTAAACCCATTAACTACTAAAAATTTAGGTTGTAAGTTGAAGTATTAATTTATTGGTTTATGATGTATGACATCATTTAGAGATGGATTGTTATTTTAGCATATAAAATTTTTATTTCTAGCTTTAATGAGAGTTGATCATATATTGCATTGATTTGGATATTATAACATGAATTGAAGTAATTTTATAAAGACCAGGGCTGATTGTGCTCCAGAAAAATTCCAGATTTTTCTCTAACCGCAATCCGAAAGTTTCCGGAAATCAAAGGTCCAGAAAGTTCAAGAAATCATCGATCACGTTTATATATAAAATTTCTTGTATATTTTATTTAAAAATATTAGAATTTATACTTGGCATCTCTCATTTGTACATTTATTTTCTGGTAGAATAATAAATGAGATTAGAGATAAAAGTAAACTTATACATAATTATTCATTTAAATTATGCTGCATGGTTCAATCCCTGCCAGCCGAAGACTCCCCGTGTAGTAAATGGTGACTGATGTGCGTTAAATCTGTCAAGTTGCAAAGTCCTCTATGTTCCCATTACAAATCAATACCTCTGGGGGTAGTGATCCAGGAGTTTCCTTGTCTTCTAGATTGGTTCAAAATTTCAAGGCTACGTAGTTTAACATAAGTAGTCGTAAACCCAAAATCGGGTTGGCTGTTCAACGACGGATATAAAATAAAAAATATATGATAAATCAAATTATGTTGTATATAATTTATTTAGAATTTCATGTTTTGAAAAAATTAAATTTATATGTAAGGACATAAATTTTTTGAAATGAGTCATTAATAATTTTATTCAAGAAATTTTCAGGATTTTGGAGTATGGCTCACAATTATGCCTGAGAGACAAGCATTGCTTTAGTTTAATATTTTTACTTGAAAATAAGGCATTTTTTGTATGAAGGGAATTTTTATTGACATTTTTAGGGAATTTCTTAGGTCATCAAAATCTATCAATAACATTGCCGATGAAAGATTCAAATCGTATGAAATGGTCATAGCAATGCATGTGTACTTCATCTAAAATTATTGTTCAAATTTTACTTTTTTCCATCGATTTAGACATGTGGAAATCGATTTGAAGAAAAACTTCAAGAATTTCAACTTTGTGTCGAAAGCATTCTTATTCATCATGGACAAGTAAGTCAAGCTAAATTGTATCTAATTTCCGTATTAAATTAATAGTGATTTATTTATTTATTTTTGTAAATTTTAAAAGCATCACCTTTTATATTATTCTATGCAATTTACTGATTTCTATACTTTCATAATTGCTATTTTTCTAAACTACTACAGTTTATACTCCTACGTAGCTTAAACGGAATTAGAGTCTATTCTGCAATTCAACTTAGTTGCTGACACAAAACAGCCATTTTCACCAAAAAAAAATGATTTTCATTAAAAAAAAAGAAACTGTAGATTGTTAAAGTTTTTATTATTACTAATTTATTTATGTCACAATAAATAATAAATAAATAAGTAAATAAATTACAATTAATAACTATTTATTGCTTTTGTGCTGTTGTAAACTTTTATGGTACATACATTATTATACGTTATTGATGCCTTACCCTATAATGTTATATATCTAAATGTGGAATATAAATTCAAATGTGTTTAATCAGTCTATTTAAAAATGAGACACATTTATTTGAAGTAAAAAAGTTCTGAAAATATTATTCAATATGCATAATATTTAATATTTTTTTATGCTCACAAAACTTTAAAAAGTATAAACACAAAATTTATTTTCATATCTCAGCACCAGTAGTGTAATTAGGGCATAGTTTTCTTGTTCTCGTTCTTTTATGCAGTTTAATATTAGGTGTCCCAAAAATAACTAATGACTTAAAAAATCATTTCAAGAAAAATGTTGGGAAGTAGAATGTATAGTATACCGTTTTCTGCATATGAAATCAGGTCATTTATCTCGATCATGTTACAAAGTTTATTACAGTTGTAGAAAAACTTTAGGACAATGTTTTACTGCAATATTTAGACATCTCCTATTTTTGTGCTCAGGTGGTGATTGCTGTTAATATGGGTTATTTTGTGAACATAGGTTTATTGTTTTTCCCAATTAGCAGCACTCTCTGCTGATGAACTTTGTAACTAATTTTGAAATTTGATTGGAATATATATCTGGTTTCATAAAAGGACCACAGCATACCATATATTTCTATGTTTCACCTTTTTTTAATGGTTGGGCTACACAATTCCTACTACTTCATAAAACCATTTTGTCAAGAATAAGAAAACAAAACATTCATATATTTTTCTTTTAAATCATCACCTAATTTCAACAGGAATTGTTCACTGCGTGCTTCTAGTCAAAGCTACTATTTTTGTTAAAACTGAATATTTGATGTTTGCAACAAAAAAAAAAATGTTTAATTTAAAACTCCTGTTCAATTTAGTCTCACTTTCACGTGTGGCACGTTTGCTCGTATTAACTGCATACTTTTTTTTTTGTTCTTTTTAGAAAGTTATATTAACCCAGCTGGATCCATGGCGGTTAGCTGATGCTGCAGCTGATCTCTACGCCTTTGCAGCTGTTCTGTCTAGATGTTCTCGGTCCTATTGCTTAGGAATGAAGAACTCTCATCAAGAAGTAAGTTTTGGGTCTCAAGTTATCTATTTTTGGTTTGATGTTTCTATTTATTAGTTGCACTGTTCCAAAGCTAGCATTTTTTGCTTATATTTGTGCACCTTCAGTTATTAAATTACTAGTAATTCTTATAGACTTATGTAAAATTATGGGTTCTTAGGAGCCAGATGTAACATATGTGTTTTAACTGTATAGAAATAACTGTGATTGTAACTGTGACGTGATTGATGTTTTGGATTGCTTGGAGGAGGTCATAGTTCATGTTCAGTACTTGCTCTGTTCTGGTCTAGTATGTTACTGTTTAATTTATACTGTATAATATATATCTGAAACTTTAAACTTTTCATTTCATAGAGTAAATAAAGAAATAGACTTCCATATTTCTGTGTCTCTTTTTACTTAAAGGAAGTCACTATTTTAAATATGAATTTGCTACCTTTTTATCTATTTATTTATGTTCACATTTATTATTATTCTGCATATTGGTACACAATACAGAGAATTTTAAAACGAGAAGAATTACAATTAAACAATCAAGAAAAGCAACCATGTAATTTGATACTCAGGGATATTTTAATGTTCTCCTTCAGCTTCTAATAGAGAAAAATAAATGTATGCATTTATCTTGGTACTCTGTACCTCGGTTAAATGGACACTCTTAGTACTGAAAAAATTGTCTGCTTACGAGAGTTGTCTATTTATGGGAAAAATACCCTAATAATGAAGTTTAACACCGTAAATTGTTTTTAGAATATTTTCAATTATATAGAAATAGTTAAATAATCTGCAACTCTCTACAAGGATATTTATTTAAACTTTAAAAAAATATTTTTACTATGCAAAGAGAATACTTTAGAAAGTTTGATATAAATATAATTCTAGATACATACATACGAGGCCTGTCTAAAAAGTATTCGACCTTAATTTTTCCTGCGCAAAGTAGTGACTCTAAGGTGGCGCCTTAGTGCACAGTGGAAGGAGGAACCCTAATGCACACGACTGAATTTTTTCACTGTGTTCGCTTGTGCAACTCGCTGGCTGGTGGCCGCCAAGTAAGGTGCTGTTCGTAGTGTTCATCGGATTTAGTTTTCTCGCAAGATGGCTGAACGAATTGAGCAAAGATACTGCATGAAATTCTGTCAAAAGCTTGGTGATTCTCGAAGCCAAACAATTCGTAAGATTCAGCAGGTGTTTGGAGAAGAAGCGATGGGTGTAACACAAATTAAGGAGTGATTCTACCGATTCAAAGATGGCCGCACATCAGCGGAGAATGAGAAACGTTGTGGCAGTCCTCAAACTGCTCAGAGTGCAGTTAATGTTGACATGTTGTGAAATTTGGTGATGGCAGATCGTCGTTTGACAGTGCGGGAAATTGCAGAAGAAGTTGGAGTGAGTAAAGATTCTGCACATGCAATTTTGCATGAAGATTTGAACAAAACATGAACCGAGTGGCTGCAAAATTCGTACCAAAGTTGTTGTCGCCGGAACAAAAAGCACGCCTCTGCACATTCATCCCAATTGATCCACACTTTCTTAGCCAAACATGGAATTACAACCGTTCGCCAACCTCTCTACTTTCCGGACCTGGCTCCTTGCAACTTCTGGTTGTAACCAAAATTGAAGACGCCACTGAAAGGATCCAGTTTTGAGAGTAGAGAAGAAATAATGCTGAACGTGACGACAGAGCTGAACACCATTCCAAAAGAAGACTTCCAGAGGTGTTTCCAGCAGTGGAAGGATCGGTGGGCAAAGTATGTGCAAGCACAAGGGGCCTACTTTGAAGGGGCTTAGGGTCCCAACTTCGTCAGGTATTCGAAATATTTTTTCCGGCCAAAGGTCGAATACTTTTTAGACAGGCCTCGTAATTCTAGATAATACATAAGGCAAGGTGACAGAAAAAAGATTGATTCTTTAGTGGTGATATAGCTTAACATTATTTTAATTATGGGTAAGGCAAAAAATTTGCATGCTCTAAAAATGGGGAAAACTTGCGTAATTTCTTTCTTGCAGAAAAAGTTTTTTTTTTTTTTTTCAAATTTAAGAAAAATAGTGTTTGGTGTGAAGAGATGAAGTTTGAAATGAAGATAAAACAAAGAAAAATTACGGACATATGAAAAGGATGGAATTTTATTTTTAAAAAAAAGCGAGATAATCTTTTCATCAGCCCACACGATTATATCCGCTATTTTTTTTTAAACAGTTTGTTATTTTTTTAATCATTATTTTCCTCCCCTTTTTCATATGTCTATAATTTTTCTTTGTTTTATCTTCATTTTGAGCTTATCTAATGAGTATTGTTTACTTGCAGCTTATGCGCAATAAATTAAACTTATTGTTTTTCTTAACTTTCTTCGTGTTTTCTTGTATTTATTTATTTATTATATATATATAACTTTTATAAAAACAGTGATTCACTGCCCGCCATCAGCTGACCATTAACCAAATACACAACAACTGATCAAATTACACAGGTTTCTCTGTATTAACTTTTTTTAAAACATAGTATATTAATGTGATTAATGCATTTTATTGTTTCTTTCCTTTAGCTTATACTGGCAGGCGCCTTTTGTCATGATATAATAGATAAGCTGACAGAAAATATGGGCGCTATTGTTTTAGGTGACTTTTTTCTTTATTCTTTCTTACCCAATATAATATTAAAATATTCCCAGCATTTTAATATGACTTTTAAAGACGTTACACTTTCAATCCTTTAATAATACTCATCTAAATCTATTGTGAATTCAGACTCACTCTTTCAATGTTTTATAAACAAAACTCACTCTTTTCATTATCATTCATCATTGCTGTCAAGCTCAGTCATTGTTATGTTTTAAATTTTTTTTAATAATTGTATTTTAAATTTCAAAAATATAATTTTTTTTACATCACTCCCAAAATCGCAACGGGAGATGTATGCCTTTTGGCATTTTTATATTAACACTTTTTTTTTTAGTAAAGTTAATAGTAACCTCACTGGAAAACGCCTTTTTAAGATGCTTTTTAATATTCATCTAATAAAACAATTTAGTTGTCTCTAATATTTTTTTATGTTTAATAAAAATCAACACTTTAATAGTTATTTTGTTTGTTTTTTTTAAATTTATCATACTGCAAAAATTACAAGATATTTTTTTTCACTTAGCTGAGGTTTTTTTTAAATTCTGCCTGTTTTCTTTTACTTTTTTTTTTAGTACTTAAAAAATTGTTTCAAAAATAAGTTAGTATTTGTGATTGCTAAAAAAAGTTGTTAATTTTTAATAATTATTGCACAATAAACATGTAATATTTCTTTTTTAATTTTATTTTACCTAATAATGTCTCCATTTTTATTTCAAATTCATAGTTGTAAGAATGATGGCATTAATGTGAATTATTTATATTAAATGTCCATTATTAAATATTCATTGTGTCGATTAGAACCCTGATTATTTTTTACCAGACCCAATCAGAAATTCAAATATTCATTTAACAAACAAACTTAATATTATAATAATTAATTAAATTAATTTAACAATTAAATAAAAAGTTTTACTATTTGTGGGGGAAAAAAAACTCTTTACATAGAAGAGTTTTTTTTCGCCAATAATAAAAATTGCAGTAAGTAAGCCTCTAACTATGCTGTCTAATATGGCGGAAGGGCAGGCCAGACAGCAAAATTGCCTGATAGGACAAAAGTTCAATTGCAAGATAGTATAAAGGTCCAATTTCCTATATAATAAGAAATACATAATGTATACTTTAACATAAAAAATTTATGTGAAAATTTATGACTAGATGGAGTTGTATAAAGGATCCTTTTAGCATTCCTCATTTTCCCACTTCAGCGATTTATAGTAATATGCAGTTCCCATGTTTCTTAAGGTTTATCAGGCTGGATAGCACCAAAACCAGATAATCAAAAGATAATTTATAGTAATATGCAGTTCCCATGTTTCTTAAGGTTTATCAGGCTGGATAGCACCAAAACCAGATAATCAGAAGATAATTTATAGTAATATGCAGTTCCCATGTTTCTTAAGGTTTATCAGGCTGGATAGCACTAAAACCAGATAATCAGAAGATAATTTATAGTAATATGCAGTTCCCATGTTTCTTAAGGTTTATCAGGCTGGATAGCACTAAAACCAGATAATCAGAAGATAATTTATAGTACATAATATGCAGTTCCCATGTTTCTTAAGGTTTATCAGGCTGGATAGCACCAAAACCAGATAATCAGAAGATAATTTATAGTAATATGCAGTTCCCATGTTTCTTAAGGTTTATCAGGCTGGATAGCACCAAAACCAGATAATCAGAAGTTAATTTATAGTAATATGCAGTTCCCATGTTTCTTAAGGTTTATCAGGCTGGATAGCACAAAAACCAGATAATCAGAAGCCTACTGCATATTAATTCCAGATTTTAATTTTAGTAAAATTAATTGATCGATTTGTTATTTGATCAGTTCATAATTTGAAGCAAATAAAACATGTACTTTTAATCATACTTTCAGTTAAGTTTTTAATTCTTCCCACAGCATTCGTTTAACGCAAATTTTAGAATGTATGTTATTAATAATTTTAATAAACTAATTATTATCAGGGCTGATTGTGCTCCGGAAAAATCCAGATTTCCGGAATTTTTGCTAACAGTGATCCGGAATGCTTCTGGAGATCGAAGGTCCAGATGTTTCAAAAAATCATTAATCACAGAAGTTTCCGGAAATCAAATTTTCAAAGATGGAACTTAAAAACACAGTTTATTTTATTTGTTTGTAAGGGAGAGCCAGAGAGATACTTAATAAGCTTATATTTGTGATTAATATTCATTTTTTATCAGTAAACAGTTGTTATAATCATAAACTCAAGAAAGAAAGACATATTTATAAATTTTAATTACTTCTCCAGGTCATCATAGGTATGTGTAAAATTTTAAATATATTTTAAGCAAACTAAGAAATACTGAGAAAAAGGAAGAAAAAAAATTGATTAAATTTTTTCTAATTTTTCAATTAAAACTGTTTTATTTATTTACTTATTTATTTATTTATTTTTTTTGAACTCAAGAAATTTTTTGGAATTTTGACTTCGGCTCACAATCACCCCAGTATTATAGACTAATTAACTATAATGAAAAATAATCATTTTATAAGAATGTGTGTTTTATCTAGGTTATGCAGAGGCAAAAACATATTGAAAGCATTTTTGAAGGGAGGGTGAGAAGAAAGAGAATTAAATGCATCATTGTATTAAACTTCTTTTTTTTTTACTGTTTTTTTTATTTATTAGACTTACTTCAACTTAGATTAACTTTCTATTTCAATTCATAAAAAAATCTGTATGACATGCTTTAAAATGGGATTTGTTTACTCTATTTTCCACGTTACACCAAAAAAGCGTTTTAACAGTGTTTTGCATGTGTTGCAACTCAATAGATATCTAAATATCTCGATCAATCTAGATACCAAGAAGATGTCTCGATCAATCTAGATTACTGGTTCAATTCTTAATGCTTGAAGCCTGTCTCGCCTAAGACAAAACAAGGAATTCTAGCACTACCTTTCTTCTGAATGACTGTTCATCCTTTTATTCATGACAATAACAATGGAAGAAAAGTTGCAAAATTTAATTTCTTATACATAATTCTTGCACTACCTGTCTTCTGAATGACTGTTAATCCTTGTATTCTTGACAATAACAATCGAAGAAAAGTTGCAAAAATATATATCTTATATATAATTCTGCCTTTCTTCTGAAAGACTGTTAATCCTTTTATTCTTGACAATAACAATCGAAGAAAAGTTGCAAAAATATATTTCTTATATTAAAGGAACGTTGATGATAATCTCCTTTAGTTGCATAAATATTCAGAAAATTTTTGAAAAAAATTAATTTTATAGTTAAAATGATTAGGTCATTTTAAAATGACTTAGGAGTGTTTTCATGCCTATAAGCAACAGTGCTAAAAGTTATAACTAAGTCTAATCACAGAGTATAGAAATGAGTCTCGCTGGCTTTATTTAGCCATTCTGATTGTTCCCTATCAGCAATCCATTGAGCCCCGTTGAGATTACTATATATTTTTTACATATCGTTTAATTACAAAATCACACTGATCAATGTTTTTATATGCATTTTTCATAAAATAATTTCATCTCTCTTTCTTCTTTGTAGGTGTAAATGAAAACAATGAAGCCAATCATTTAAATATTGGATCAGAAATTGTTGATTGTAAAGGTTATTTTGCAGAGCATCCATTAAAACATAATTTTTAGATTATATGTGATAGTTTTTAATAAAATTAATCAATTCCTCATCATGCTGCTTCCATTCACTTAATTTTAATGACACACTTTATGACTGTGTTATTTTTTTCTTAAAAAATTACATTTAATGGGAAAAACTTATGAGCCACATGATTTAAAATCTGAAAACATGTATTATTAAAGTATTGAAGTTGTATTGCAATAAAGTTACAAAAATTCACTATTCAAATTTCAGATACTTGATATAAATTAATAGAAATTTTAAGACCATGAGAAAAACTAAAATATAAGTAATTTGCAATGTGTGCATGATGTGTAAATAAAATTTGCATTTAATTGATTTTGTGACATCAACAAACTGAGAACAATAATAGAATGAAAATGTTCTAATTCATGATTCAAAATCCTTACAAATAAATTTTGCTCTGTAGTGATGGGAAAATTACTGCTCAATTACGAGACTATGCAATCTTGATTTTCAATTATAAAATTTAAACCATGGATAATGAATTGGGATACATTGCTTAAAAAAAATGACTATTACTATAGTTCACATGAATTTTGTGTTGCAATATTTATAAATTGATTTTATAAATTGAATTATGTAAATTAGTTTGCAAGCTACTCACTTATACTTTTTAACTTATGTCGCATCTAATAATATTTCTCAAGTAAATGTACTCTTATGAAAACAGTTGAAATTTTAGGTGATTTAAATTTCTAATTTAATCTAACATAGAGTCTCGGTGCTACCATCTAGTGTGGCAGAAACTAGACGTCCAAATTAACATGACCAACGGTATCTCACCCATTGTGGTGGTCCTGAAAGAGTGGATACCACCTCTGGAGAACGCACTAGGTCTGCTCATCGGCAAGACCGATTGTGCAGCTCATTGGAAATAAAATAAAAAATTTCTAATATAATGCTAACAGGGACTTAGGGCCAATTAGTTCAGGCTAGTGAGTTTACACCATCTTTTCATTGATCTTACAACTTGTATAAAATCTTTTATGGTTGGTGTCACCTTGTGTTAATGCTTCAACAAATTCTCATTTGGAACAAGCAAAAAAATTTCAAGTTTTTACAACTTACAAAACATAACTATAAAAAGAAGTTTGTTACCCAAAAATTCTGTTTTCTCTCTGTTTCTTTAAAAATAATCTCTAAAAGTGGAAGGGAAATGCAATTTGCGAAGCAAATGATTCTATAACTAGCATATTTTTAGCATCATAAAAATTAACAAAACCATTCATGATACCCCTGTGGCAGAATTTTTTCGCCCTTTCTGCGACAAACTTCCCTAGCACTAATATTTTGCTTTAAGATACTTTTAGTTATACGAGGTTTGCTATTTATATTTCTGGCCTAATAATGAAAAAACAAATATGTAGGATCGAAATTGGTTTTATTGTTTTTCAAAATATTCTCCATGATGATCAATACACTTTTGCATGCGTTTGAACCAATTTTCAAAGCACTTTTTCCAGTCCGATTGAGGTAACTCCAAAACATGCGTTTTGAATGCATCAACCGCTTCTTCGGGGGTCGAAAATCGTTGTCCACGTAATTTATTTTTGATGTGTGGGAATAAGAAGTCATAGGGTGCCAAATCAGGGATGACCCATCAGTTCGATCTTTCGCTCCGTCAGAAATGCCTTTGTTTGAGTCGATGTGTGAGAGCTCGCATTGTCATGATGAAGAATGATTCGGCTGTTCTTCTGCTTTTTTCGAATTTCTCCGATGACTTCTGTCAAACAAATGATCGTGTACCATTCAGAATTAACCGTCCTGCGTTGCTCTAACGCCACTGTTGCCACATGACCGTTAATGCCGAAGAAACAGACAATCATTTGTTTCGATGTGCTTCTTCCTCGAACAACTTTTGTTGGTTTTGCCTCGTCTTAGAAGACCCATACAGTTGATTGCTGTTTTGTTTCCGGCTCATATGCATAGATCCATGATTCGCCACCTGTGTAGATGTTATACACAGCCTTTGATGTACCTTGAACGTATTTTTCCAACATTTCCTAGCACCAATCGACACAAGCCTTTTTTTGAGCGTTTGTCAGATTATGCGGGATCCAACGCGAACAAATTTTTTTTACGCTCAAATGTTCATGCAATATTTTATTGATGCTAGTCATACTAATGTCCAAAGACGCCTCTATCTCACGGTATGTCACATGACTATCTTGCTTTATCAGTTCACGCACAGCATCGATCTTTTCTGTCACAACGGATTTTGGACGACCTGCACGGGATTCGTCCTGGATCGAACATCGACCACGATTAAATTCGTTATACCAATTTTTTACAGTGCTGTGGATGGCGCTTTATCGCTGAATAAAGAATTAAGTTCATCGAAGCACTCTTGTCTTGACAATCCACGTCGAAAGTTATGAAAAATAATGGCACGAAAATGTTCACGATTCAATTCCATTTTTTGAAAGAGAAGAACTTTTCAATTTACTGTCAACAACACAAATGAAGCTAGAATGGTAAATCGTCTGCTGAATTTATGTTTAAAAATATCAAACTTTCGATTAAAATCGTCTGCGGCCGCCTAGCAACACTTACTGTTGCCAAGGCCAGAAATATAAGTAGCAACCCTCGTAACAATTACTAATTTTAAGTAACAAAAACGTTGTGTTTACAGAAGAAAGTATAGAATAAAATGTATAAAAATTATAAAGTGATATTAATTCTAATATTTTATGCGATATTCTCGCCTTTTGTAGGCAGAAAATACAATTTTGAATTTTGTAAATCACTACACAAATTAAAATTCGTAAATAAATTAAATAAAATGTCTTCTGAATACTCCCAACTCCTGATACTTCTAACTCCTGATACTTCTCTGAATACTTCTAACTCCCAAAATAATGATCACGAATCACACGAATAGGTTTCTTTAAAAAAGAGATACTGAAATAAGTATATGTAAAATATGGGTTTTTGAAGAGAAAAAAAAAGGAAAGAAGAAAAATCATTTCTTGACCAAACTATCTTTCACAATTTCTGATTTTTTTTTAATTTTATTAGTTTGAAATTCTAGCTAAAGCCAGTTATTACCTATTTTTTTTTTTTTTTTTAAATCTCAAATAAAAATAGAAAAAACGATTATATTTCTTTCCTCTTTGATGCGCAAGAAAGACATATTTGAACTAAGACAAAAATCTAATGCGACCATATATTAAGGGTATTAACGAGTAACTGTCTTTTATAGAATTAATACACTTTTTCTTATAAAAATCTAAGCACAGTTTTATAGTGTTACATTACATCAGTTAACATCATAAATATCCTAAATTATCCTTTTTGGTTTAAAAAAAGAATGTTTTTAGGATATATATGAAGAATTTTTCAGTAAGCTAAGTTAATTCTTTTTGCAATGCAGAATTATAAATTCACTCTAAAATTTCTACTGTGAATTAAATTTAAACTTAATTGTTGTCTGAGCTTATAGTTAAGATCTATGTTGTGTGCCCATCTTTTGAGAAAAACGGCCCTTAAAACGACCTTTTCAAAAAAAAGAAAAACATTCCTTGATGCTCTGATTTGTTTTTTTATCAGATTTCGAATTCTTAAAAGATATTTTCTTTCCTTTCAGTCCTTACAAATCTTTAAATGTGCTTAGATTTTTACAATAAAATAAATTTTAGGTAGGGGAGAGTGGGGTCAATTGTAACATTTTTTGCTTAACTATTTTTAACTAACAAAGAATCCAATATATTATTAGTATTAATTGACAGACGAGTAAAGTAGACTATCTTCTACTAGAAAAAAATATAAATACCTTATTTTAAATGTTATTATATTAGTGATTAACAATTTTTGACAGTCGCGCACTTGTTACAATTGTCCCCACTTACGGGGTCAATTGTAACAGTTCATAAATTCAACTAAAACATAGTTAATTATACATATTATCATAGTTGTGATATATTTTTTTATTGATCAAAATAGTAATGATATTTTAGGAGTAAAAATAATAATGAGCAGAGACCTAAAGGGTTAAACTTTTAACTTTAAGGGGTTAAAAATTTTAATTTATGCTGTGAAAGGTGAAATGAAATAATGCACATATAACATAATATAAATGATATAGGAAACTATTGGTGGTTCTTAAAGAGTTAAGTAATGGTTTGTAAACATAAGATTATTTATTTTCAGCTGTTACAGTCGTCCCTTTACTTATTGTTACAATCGTCCCCAAGTCGCCATTTCAGCTTTATTTGTTAAAAACAATACTAGTTAATTAACAAAACTAATCTTTTTTTTCTTAAAATGTTAATTAAGGTGTCCACTTACATATTCGGTTAATAATTTTTATTTGTTTAAACAAAATTACTATGTTACAATATAATATTCTAACACCAAAAAAAGTACTTACGTAGCGTGAAAATATCTTTTGTGATATAACTCTTTCAAAAGTACATAAAAATGGTTGCCAGCAGGGGTGTACATGTAGATTTATTAAATACACCTTGTGCGCCACGTAGGAACCGAATCTAGAACCCGACACTCGAAATATTTGCTCTGTTACAATCGTACCCTGTTACAATTGACCCCACTCTCCCCTACTCTTACAATTCAGTATCCATTCATCACTATATATATATTTTTCTTTTTGTTTTATTTTTTACGTCCCTTAAGAAATAGACGAATTGAAGTAAGAAAAAACGCAATATATGTTCCTATTATTATATTTTCAAAACTACATCAGGTAACACACCAACAGAATGCCTTCGACTTAGTCACACGAACTGTTACTTTTCCCACTGCGCATCCTGCACAGCAAACTGGCATTTGACCTATTTTGGATTCTGCAAAATAAATAATATAACCAAGATAATAGTATAAAAGAAATTTACATATAACTGAATTTTTGTATGTTTTTTATATACTAATTCACTATTCTGAACTTATTCACATCAAATTTAGTGTACTCATTTGAAGTAGTGCAAAGTACACTAGCTAGTGCAAGTAGCTGGCCATTAGAATTGCTACTCTAAGTTGGAATATGTATAACAAAATGATATTTTTTGAACTCATACACTACGGGGTAATGAGCTCGTGATTAAATTTACAGTAAATTAAGCCCTCTAGATTCTTAAAAGTTGGTACAAAAAGCTGCCACTTCTGACAGTAAAAAAGAGCATTTATCTGACTGGATGAAGTTGTTGTTACTTTACGTCGCACTAGATCTGCACAATGGGCTATTGGCGACGGTCTGGGAAACATCCCGGAGGATGATCCGAAGACATGCCATCACAATTTTGATCCTCTGCGGAAGGGATGGCACCCCCGCTTCGTTAGCCCGACGACCTGCGCGCGTAGTCGAGCACTTTACGGTAGCACAGTTTAACGAGGACCAATACCGCACACCCTCGGTCCCTACGCAGACTGATCCAAGTGGTCACCCACCCGCACACTGACCGTAGCCAGTGATGCTTGACTTCGGTGATCTGCTGGAAACCGTGTCTTAACGATCAGTCCACTGCGGGACGACTGGATGAAGAGATTGCCATTTTCAGAGACCTGGATCAAAACAGCTTCAATTCATTGACAGTAGTAATTGGTGAGTCCATCTCTCAACAACCTACGCGTTTTCAATTGTTCAAAGATCAGGAGGACCGGCCGTGTTGATCATGGTGATTGTTGGATATGTAGTGTATCAAGTTAAGGTCACAAAAATACGGACAGTTGTGCAATATCCTGTGAAAACGATCGTTAGAGAGTCCTTTACGATAAGGCAAAGCCAGCCACCGGTCTAAATACACCTGGAATGTAACACTGGCTTGTAAAAATGACAGTAAAGCAAAAAAAAAAAAAAAAAAAAAAAAAAAAAAAAAAAAAAAAAAAAACGATGTGATCGACTCACGTTTCAAATAGCACTCAATATAATATCACTGAGTGATGGACCAGTATGACGATGCCGAATGCAATTTGGCTACATGCGTTCTCAGAAATACCACCAAACACGGATGTAGCCATCATAGCTTTGTATGCAGATCCGGCATTCAACTATAAAGATCCCATGCTTCCATTCATGGGTCCAGGTTGGTAATTAATCACACCATTGAAGATGCCCCTCTAAGTGAAGGAAAACAGAAGCCTTGGCTGTCCATTCTGCTGCAAACGTTATCGAATTGTTTGAGCACAAACTTGCAAACGACTTCATTTCCATATTCATGTTTCGTAATGACTATCTCCTTGCCTGTTAGTAGTAGAGGGCAGCTTACATCTAGTAGCATTTCGTGGATGTTTCTTATTACGGTCCAGAACCCATCAATTTCATATTCTCTGGATATTTAAGGAATTTTTGCCAAGTCGAGCAGTAATAATACAGTGCGATAAAACCCAACTCTGGTTGCTATAATTTTTCCTTAATGAAAACGAGACCCTAACTTTTACTCATTTCTTCTTCTTATGCAAAAAATTATAACAAAACAAACTTCTAAATCGAAAATGAAGTTCAAATTGAATCGGAGAAAATTGCTGTTGAACCTCTGCTTTTATATGCATTATAGCTATCACCACTGCCACGTGCTTGACATGAATGAGCTGGAAATCTAATCCTTTGCGTATCTCACCATGTTTTATCTCTGGTGCAAATTTTACGAGCGTGGCGTGCCGTTTTCCGGTGGGGTAACTTTAATTGGCAGTAGTCTATAATATACCACGTATTTCCTTTGGTTGATAGTATACCCTTTTAAAACGTGTTTCAAAAAGCTTAATTGATGTAACATCAAAATAAATTTGAAATTATCTACTAAGTGCCAAATTTACATTTCTAAGAGCCAATGTGATATGGTAAATCGGACTTACAAGGATAAAATGTTATACGTATTAGTTAAATTTTCTTTTGGTGAGTTCAACTTCTGTAAGTCTAATACTAATAAAGTCGGCAAGAAGGGAAAAATTTAAAAAAAGAAACAGTTTGAAATTAGAATTTTGCTTCAAATGTAATGCACTTAAATTGTTTTTTTCCCCCTTTGGTGAACCTGAAAAGAACTTTTAAATGGTTGCTATGGTTATGAAATAGTAATTCATTACTATATTATTTAGTTTTAATTAGGTTAGGTAACCTTACTTCTTCGACAGGTGTTGCACCTTTGCCTTGTCCAACAAGGTAGCCTTCTCTCTGCTCCTAAAAAATAACACGATATGATTTATAATCTGGCAATCATGAATTAAGTTCTCAGTGAAATTGCAATCGAGAACAGGGGTTCATCTTATGATTCTCAGACAGTACCTGTTTACATTCTCAATTTATTAATTCTCTAAATGACAAAATCCTAAATTAAATGCTAAAATCCCCAAATAAAACTCGGAAGACCTACAGCTGCCTTGATGCTTTAAAAATATTGTTACTTCACATTTGAGAATTATAACAATTAATATTTTGAAATATTTAATGTGAAATACGAATACGATATTCTCGGGGACATTCATTCGTGCGTCGGTTATTCGTCAAACCATATGAGATGAGGGAGTTGCATAAGTTATAACATAATACTTTATAACAGAAAAATGTATTTAATAACGAAGAATGATGTGAACGTTACAGTGTCTGAATATTAATTAATAACACATCGCTGCGCAGAGCGCCATCTGTGAGAATGAAATATTTTTACTATTTACAAGAGTGAGCCACGTAGCTGAGACACTTTTTGACACATTTGAAATTAGTGAATTTAACACTTGCCGAAGAATAGTTAATAAATTAAATTAATAACGACTATGGTTGCAAATGGATTGGTTCTTAACTAATTTAACTTTGTATCAATTTTACATTGGTTATTCTTGCAACTGAAACAGATTCCATAAATTGTATAAAAATCGTTTTTATTGCTTAAAAAAGCTGAAAAGTCACTAACGGATATCATTATAAAGAGGTTTATATTTATCACGTAACTGATTTTAGTTTCTTAAATTCACTACATAAACTCCCGCCTTTATATTGTGAGAATCTAATCCTTGGATTAAAATGAATTAAAACAAATATTTATTTCAGTCGTGATTACCTACCTAAAACTATACTTATCAAGATGAGTCCCAAAAACATTCCGTAAGTGTTCATTCTGAAAAAAAAAAGAGAATTGTTATTTAAAAAAAAAAAACACGTTAATATTGATGCCATTTTATTAACAATAAGCTGTTGCTGCTAGATCTTTCAATTCCAAACTTCCCTTAATGTAAATGGATTGTTCCATTTCGTTTGAAGGTATGGAATGCATGGCATGATATTCTCTACACTTTTTTTTTAAAAAAAGGTATTGGGCAGTCGTCAGTTCGGTATTTCTTATACTGCTACTTTTTAAGATACCGAGGCATCGCCTAATTCTATATATAGAACTTTTTTTAAGTTAACCCCTTTGTGGTTAAAGCCCTTTTAAAAGTACAGCTACTTTTTTTCTTCCAATAGCCATTTTGAAGTAAGTAAATGTATGTATACAACCAATTTTTGTGGTCGGGCATTATTGGGTTAAGAAATAATGCTCGGTATACACTCACGCCGTATTCCATACACAGATATTTTTCATTTATTTATTAATTAATTTTTTTTTTTAAGATTTAGGGCAATTGCATTATATTTCATACACTGAAATTTTTTCTATTCCAAATTATATGAAATTCGTATGTGATTCCGAAGAAAAGGAACAAGATTAAAAAAAATTATTGACTATAATTGATGAAAAGAAGCTACGCAAAATGTCACAAATTCGCAGTGCCAGAATGCTTTTATATTGAATGCTTTGCCAGAATGCTTTGTTATTAGAATTATTTGATTTATTTTCGATTTTCAAATTCTGAAATCAAAAATAAATAAATCCACTATATATTTTGCATACTATATATTCTATATGTCTGCATTTTCCCTGAATCAGGTAGCTATTTTAGGAAAAATACAAGCATGCAATCCCTACCCTTCCCTATCAGCGAAAAATACTGAACAATCCTCTGCCTTCGGTAGAAAACTATGGAAATTGCTTGTTTTATAATGATATGAACTTAATTCAGCACTGCTGCAAAGGTGTTAAGTTTTCGAAAAAAATGGAGAGAAAAAAACTAAAATTTACTTAGATTATTTTAGATTTAAAATATTATTGATCAAAGCTTACGATTGCGAAAAAGGTATTCTGTGTAACTTATGATTATTATTTTAGAAGTTCGATTCCGATTTCTCTTCAAATTAATAAATTTTATTCCCTTCAAGGCATTATTCATCTTCAGAATTTATTTTTTCCTTTATTTATATACCGCATCTTTTACGTAGGTCCGATTCGAAATTATGGGGAAATATTTTTTTTTTTCGATTTGTTCTATTGCAGAGTAAAAATAATTACAGTTTAAACCTGCTTTAATAAATCCGGATATATATAATGAACACTGGTTTGTAATTAACGTAGTTTGTGGTCTTGTCTGAACTGTTATATAGAAAACATCTAAAAATTGATAATTCGTTAATAGAGGATTTAAATTTCTTCTTTGCCGGTATTTAAATTTTTAAGTAATATGATAAATTCGAAAGTGTACATTTAAAAATTTTATACAATGAACTATCCGGATATATAATGAACACTGGTTTGTAATTAACGTAGTTTGTGGTCCCTTCTGAACTGTCATTTAGAAAACAACTAAAAATTGATAATTCGTTAATAGAGGATTTAAATTTCTTTTTTGCCGGTATTTAAATTTTTAAGTAATATGATAAATTCGAAAGTGTACATTTAAAAATTTTATACAATGAACTATCCGGATATATAATGAACACTGGTTTGTAATTAACGTAGTTTGTGGTCCCTTCTGAACAGTCATTTAGAAAACAACTAAAAATTGATAATTCGTTAATAGAGGATTTAAATGTCTTCTTTGCCGGTATTTAAATTTTTAAGTAATATGATAAATTCGAAAGTGTACATTTAAAAATTTTATACAATGAACTATCCGGATATATAATGAACACTGGTTTGTAATTAACGTAGTTTGTGGTCCCTTCTGAACAGTCATTTAGAAAACAACTAAAAATTGAAAATTCGTTAATAGAGGATTTAAATTTCTTTTTTTGCCGGTATTTAAATGAATCAAATAAAATTTTTAATCAATATGATAAATTCAAAAGTATACATTTAAAAATGTTGATTTAAAATGAAGATACATTTGAAAATATTAATTTAAAAAGAAGATACATTTGAAAATATTAATTTAAAATGAAGATACTTTAAAAAGAATTGTTTAAAACTATTTATTCCGCTGAAATGAATAAAACGAGTGGTTTCAAAAGCATGCACTAGCGAATTGGTTGTATAAAACTTTTGAATGCAACTTTCTTCGAAAATGATGCAAATTAAAAAGATAAACATCTAAAAAATTCCAATAAAAGCTTTTAAAAACTCATTATAAAGAGACAACCATTTAATTATAAGGAGAATATTTTGAATGTCACTTAATGTTCTGATATTAAATTTCGTTATAGGAAGAAATTCTATGTCAGGTAAAGTTGTTGTAGAAAGAAACTACGTGTTTCGTTAGCTAAACATTTATGAAGCAAATTACATATTGTAATCACTTTTTCTAACAATACTACTTCAATACGCTAAAAAATATTTTTCCGAATATTTTAGATATATTGAACCATCATTTATAGAGGACTTATTGTTAAGTCCACAGACGGTTCACTATAACAATGTCCGATTGTACTTTTAACACAATTATAAAATTGATTAATCAAAAACAATTAAAAATCTTTTTTTTTTAATCAATACAAATTGGTAAATGAAATATCTCTTACCTGTGCTATTTCACGATTTCTGAGTAAGATTAGGATGATTAAATTTCCTCCTTTTTTTCTCTCAAAAAATGTCACAATGATAAATTCTCATCCTTTTTATGCACTTCCGACAGGATAAAAAATCATCCGGTTTACTTCCTTCCAACATATAATACTCACATCCAGTCATTAGAGAATCAATTATAGTAATTTCAGTTATAAGGTAAGTGTCTGTTACTTTTATACATTGTTAGAGCAAATTTAATCCTCAATCTATTCAAATCTCCAATATTTATTTATGCTATTAATATCGCTGTAAGGTGGGAGTACGGGGGCTTTGATAAAGATCGTAAAGTAATTATTGATACTTTTGTTACTTATTTATACAAATTATCACTGATACCTGTGTTACTTATTGATACCAATTATCATTTATACTTATTGATATACCAAATATTACTGATATCTTTGAACAAAGCAGAGTTGAAAATTTATATTTGTAGTAAGGAATTACAAATATAAGTAGGGAATACTTCAATATTTATTTATCCTATAAATGTCTCTGCAAGGAGTGGGCATGAAGTTTCGATAAAGGTGATAAAGTAATTATTATTGACATCTGATATTTATTGATACCAAATATTATTAATACCTTTACTTATTCATACCAATCATAATTGATACGTATTGATATACCAAATATTATTGATATCTTTGAACAAAGCAGAGTTGAAAATTTATATTTGTAGTAAGGAATTACAAATATAAGTAGGGAATACTTCAATATTTATTTATCCTATAAATGTCTCTGCAAGGAGTGAGCATGAAGTTTCGATAAAGATGATAAAGTAAGTATTATTGATGTCTGATATTTATTGATACCAATTATTATCGAAACCTTTACTTATTCATACCAGTCATAATTGATACGTTTTGATATACCAAATATTATTGATATCTTTGAACAACACAGAGTTGAAAATTTATATTTGTAGCAAGGAATTACAAATATAAGTAGGGAATACTGCAATATTTATTTATCCTATAAATGTCTCTGCAAGGAGTGAGCATGAAGTTTCGATAAAGATGATAGAGTAATTATTATTGATATCTGATATTTATTGATACCTTTACTTATACATACCAATCATAATTGATACGTATTGATATACCATATATTATTGATACCTTTGAACAAAGCAGTCCTGAAAGTTTATACTTACAGTATGAAATCCGGCGTTATGCAAATCTCACCGGCATTTCGCTATGCGCCAAGTTACATGGAGAAGTAATCGTTAGTAATGTAGTACAGTTTCTTAAATGAGAAATGGGAGAGTTTATTTATTGTCTATCAATTTGTTTGTATTTTTTGTTAGTATTGTCTAAAAAATTCCATTATTGGGAGGCTATGGAACTTTGTATCTAGATTTACTACTCACCTTTTTCTCTAATGTTTTTTTTTTTCAATTGTTCACTTTTATTTGTTTGTTCTTTGCTTATAGCCGTTTCTTTAGTTCGGTTTGAGTTTCGCCAGAACAGAACAGTTCACTTTTAAAATCACCTGATTGATTTGAAATAAAATTAAAAGGTTTTTTTATGTGTTGTAAAAAGCTACTAATTTTTTTTTTCTTTTTCATTTTAAAGAACAGGGATGCCAATCGATCCATTTTCTGCAAAAGTTTTAATGAATTGGTAGCGAATTAAAGAGCAAAACTTGTGGAATAAGGAAAAAATACGTTTACTATTTAAAAATGTCACCATGAGATAACTGCCATAAAGATGCATTTCATATGTTACTTTGAATTTCTGATGTGTACTGGTGGAAAAAATACTTAATAAAAATTACTTAACCAAAAAGTAACTTAAATTTCGTTTACCACTAGAAAATATTTTTTTTACAAAGCGGAGCAAGTTGGCCTCCCTGAACGTAATGCATACTTTAATAATTATATTTTCAATTTAATAAATGATAAGTTTAACCACCACGAAAGTAAGTAAAACAAAATTATAAAAGAAAAATTGACTATTTTGTTACAGCAATACCTAAATTAACCCCTTAAAGATCGGTTAATTTTCAAGAAAATGGTCATAAAAGTGCCTATTTTTTTATCACATATCACAAATACACGTATTTGTTTAGTGCTGACATCTAGTTTAAAATAAATTAACTATCTACAATTACCTTAAAAACCTTACCTTGGTACTGCCATCTGGTGTGCAAAATGAGAAATAAAATGTTTTCCGGGCAAAAGAAATGAATTAGTTTTATTCTTAATTACGCGTTACGACTGAACACTCCAGCCCGGAAATATCACGGGAGCGAGAAATAGAGGGCACAACCTCACCTCATCATTTTCACGGGTGCGAGAAAGAAGGGGTTAAAAGAAAAAGTTCATCGCATTTATTGCTCTTTCGCAAGGTGGCCACAGTCTGGGAGAATTTAAAAAGTAGTTCAAAAAAGATACTTTAACTAATTCCTACCTAACAAAATATTTTATAAACTAAAAGACATGTTACAATTGACTAACTTGATTCCTAAATATACAGTAAAATCAAAAAACATAAAAATTTTCAATATTTCCACGAAACATTTGACATAACTTTTTAAGGTTCCCAGACCGTGGTCCTCGGCCCTCCTGCTTTCTCTACCACTT
This sequence comes from Parasteatoda tepidariorum, assembly GCF_982258835.1. Lineage (NCBI taxonomy): Eukaryota > Metazoa > Arthropoda > Arachnida > Araneae > Theridiidae > Parasteatoda > Parasteatoda tepidariorum. Next base: position 69,417,779 of record NC_141755.1, on the reverse strand, counting down.
TAAATACTATTAAAAAACGTTTCCATTAAATCGGAACACTGAGCAAGTATGTCTATGCTTACGTTTTTTAATTACAATTAGATTTCAACTAATATGTAGACAAGTTATAACTGTGCGTTTACTTTCAGTATAAGTATTTCCTCAACTCGGAAACAAATTTTTGAAGAATATGTCTGGAGTCCGGAATTTGTTGACGAAAATATGCCGTTAAAGATAGTGAAAAATATCCTTAAAAGATGCCCAAAAATGTTCTTAAAATTTGAAAAAAAAAAACATTTCTGTAATTAAATAAAAGCTTAAATCTGAAACATTATATATCCCGCAGTGGACTGATTGTGAAAACACGGTTCCCAGTAGAATACCGAAGTTAAGCATCACTGGCTGCAGTCAGTAAGCGTGTGGGTGACCGCTTTGATCAGCCTGTGTAGGGACCGAGAGTGCGCGGTATTAGTCTTCGTTAAACTGTTTAACCATGCTCGACTTCGAGAGCAGGTCGTCGGGATACTATAGCGGAGGAGCCTTTCCCTCTGCAAAGGATCAAAATTGTGATGACATGTCTTCGAATCATTCTCAGGGATTTTTCCCAGACCGTCGCCAATAGCCCATTGTGCAGCTCTAGTGAGAGTAAATAAAGTACCTACCTACCTGAAGCATCATATCTTCCTTAAAATTTTATATTGCATATAATTGTATGTATGCGTGTATATATAAAGAGAAATCGGGTTGTAATATTTTATTAAAGTTTAAAATTAATGTTAAATAATAACAAAAGACTAAGAAAAAAATTGGTGTTTCCGGAGTAATCTTGAATTCCAATGCTCTTGTTTCTTATTTTAACCACCCATAATGTCTCCATAAATTATTTTTGTTTTTATCATTCGCTCAGTTTTATTCTGAGCAATGGTTATCCTTTTCCCTGAAAATTGTAGTAAATAAAATAGAATAACTCCGTTGAAATTTGAGAAAATTGTAAAAATTACCTCTGGTATTTTCAAAGATTTCAAAAATATGCCCTAAAAATAAAAACAAAGAACCAGAAAATCTCCAAAAATTCCCCAAAATGAAAATAAATGTTCTGAAATCTCAACAAACGTTCTAAAAATACAAAACAAAACAAAAAAAAGTGCCCCCAAAGAGCAGAAGAATCCAAAAATGGAAAATGTAAAAAATGCATATGTCTTCAAATTCGAATAGTTATGACACTTAAATTTCGAATGATTATTTAAGGTGTTTAAACTTTTAGAACTCTATATTATTATTATTGCTACCATTATTACTATCATTATTATTACTTTTAAATAGCCACGACAAATTTGGAAAAGATTTTTAAAAAAAATTTGCATCTCAAAAAGTTTGCTTTTAATTATGTTGCTCACATGAGGCCTACAAGAAAGTTCTACCTGCTACAATACGCTCCTCATTTTGTAAGTAATGCGAGTGGTTCTTTTAAAAGAAAGTGGTAGGGTGTATTTACTTTTTAACTGAATGGCAATGCACCATCATAAAGAGACGCATTATATATGGCACAAAACAGCATGTGCACAGCATATTCAAATTTATAGCAAAAGTATCCGACCTAACTAACAATAAGCGGTCCATCTTATGAAAACATTTATTGGCACATGCCCTGCCGCTTTTTGATTTATAAAGACATTATTTGCATCTGTGTAAGGCTTATTCTTTCGCCGGCAGAATTTTCCGGTTGATTTCAGATCAGACAGAATTTCCCCAATGTCAAGTATAATTTAAAATCATAAAGCCGTCATCCTCTATATTAATATCAAAATTAAACTCATTTGCACAGTTATTTGAATATCTACTATTCAAATATTGTCATGATTCAAAAACATAAATAAAATATTACAACGTCACTAAAATATAAGCTGCGCTTTGCATTTTATTTAGACAACAGAAATATTTGTCTTTTATTTAAATCATTCATTTGAAACAACTGAATAGCCGTGTGTTACTTAATATTTCTTTTGAAAAAGAAATATTTATCATGTGTGAAGGAAGAAAAATGCCCTTTTGAAAATGCGAAATTGCATAATATAGTTAACATAATTAAATGCCAAGTTGCATAATATTGAAAAAGTTTTCATGCGTGGTTTCTTGTTTGATTTTTTATTGACTCACATAAATTTCTCAAATAATGTTTGACTACCGCAACACAGGTTTCTTTACAAGTTAGATTCTTATTGAGAAATAAATCATAACAAAAGGATGAGTGCAAAAAAAAGAAAAATCATGACTGATACTCGATTTAAATTTAAAATAAATAATAAATTTTACACGATTTCTTCGGTTTTGTCATTTTTTTTTGCATGATATATACATAAACTTTGTTTCCTGAAAACAACAATGAAAACATAATTACGTTGTTTCCAAACTTTTTTTGATATGAAATGCGTCAAACTTAATTAATTTTAGGCAAAAATTCTAAAAGGAAGAAAAGAAAGTACAACCAGAATAAAAAGACCAATTGTAAAACAGAATAGAATAGAATAGGGTAACTTTATTAATGAACACGAGTTTATTTTTCTTTCAAAATATAAATCGCTGAAATTACTAGTTTTTATCTTTTAGGAAAAAAAGGGGAAGGCATCTTCCCCAAAATTGGAGACTTAATACGTAATACAAGGTTGTCATGATCTGGAAAAGTTTTTAGAGTGGTAATAAAAGTGAGATAGATTTAGATAATTTAAGTAACTAATAAGTTTTTAAATTTAAAGGAAATATATAAGGGTGAAAAAAAATACCACGGAAATAATTTTATAAATCTCAAATGAAAGCTAAATGTAAGCATTTTTCAGTAGTCTTGAGAAACTCTAGCTACCACTCATTTATATTTACCAGGTCGTAAAAAAACCTGGAATAATTTAAATTCAATTGAAAATAAGTTCTAGTTTTCGATAAAAAAATTTACATTGTTAATCCACTTGGCTGCAAGATTCACATTGAAAAAACATGTCCTTTTTTTTCTTTCCTAAAAGCTTACCGACTGGTAATTCAGTAATTTAATTCTAACAATTAAATTTGAGTAATAATATAGACATCTGTATTTCAATCTAAAATCAAGAGAAAATACATTGTTACGTACTTCTTCTTACTTCTTAAAAAGTTACTTCTTCTTACTTCTTAAAAAGTTACTTAAGAGTTACTTCTTAAAAAAATATAAAGGAGTAGCAAACATTAGGAAATTTAATAAAGTGCAAGTGTCCTACCACTTTCGCTAAAAAGGCATGTTACACAAAACTACAAAAATATTCATTTTTTTGCATCCTCTACAGCAGTGTTTCCCAAAGTGTGCGAAATATCTTGCAACAAACGAAAATTTCAAAATTTTATGTTTAAAAACAAAGCTAGCCATGAAAATGTACAATTACGTATTTTTCTATTGGCTATCTTTTTTGCAGAGTTAACAGTTAATAATCAGTGGTGTCGACAGCCAGTTGTGATTTTTAACTTGTGTGCAATTTTTTATAGTAAAAAATACGTTCAATTTTTTATTAGTGGTACACAGCGTTGCGAAAAATTTAGAAAGGGTACGCGAAAGTCATAAGTTTGGGAAACACTGCTCTACAGGGAAGGACAGTGGTGAACTGCGCTTTGTAATTGCTTAATAACAGGGTGTGAATTGCTCTTCTAGTGGGCGTGCGATAATTTAGCAAATTATTCAATGTGCAGTGGATAGAATCACCTCTCCTATTTTCATCGGCATGGATGCAATTTTTAATAAACAAGCACTATCTTGGCGATAAGCTTCTATATGGCCAAAAATAATCTATCTAAACATATTACACTAGAATAAAATTTCAAATGACTTGACTTGATATGGGGTAGATCAGAGTACCTGCCTGCGAAGCGGGCATCTCACTCCTTCATCAGAATGAATTTGCCCTAAGGCGACGGTGACTTGTGACGATAAAATATGGGAAGTACCGCAGAAAAATATCTGCGGTTATCTTCATGTAGTAGCTCCACTCTAGGCCTTGGTAGATGGGAGAAGGGATTGTATCTGGTTGACTAGTTCAGATTCCTTAAAAAGTTCTTTAATTCTTTGACGATTCGAAGAAATCTAGTAGCAGAGTCGGCAGCACTTCTGTGTTGCCTGCTCCTGGATGGTGTTTTCCTCTTTTTTTCTGGCACCGCAGCCTGAAAAACAGGCCGGGTGATCTCCTTGGCAGTTTACGCAGGTTGGAGGCTCGTTGAGGGGTTTACTGCAAAGATAGGTCCAATGTGCCCCTGCACATTTCATGCACGCTACTTGGCCGGTGCAGCTTTTTTGTGTTTGGCCGAGACCTTAACACTTGTAGCATTGAATCTCGTGACGGCCGCCACGAAATCTTTCAGCCCGCACTGGTGTGTCGAGCAGTCGGTCTGTTTGGTAGATGCTTGGGATCGTCTGAGAGGATGGCTAGAAAGAGGGCGAGGAGCTTGTAGTCCTGACCACGCCTCTTCCTCATCTATTCAATTCTTATTGGCCGGTATTCAATATCTGAGAGTTCATTTTCGAGATTGGAAATCTCAATTTCTGGATCAAGTCCTCGGAAGAGAACTTTAATTTTCCTGCCGGTGGGCCGCAGGACTTCTATCTGATCAGGATTTGTAGTAGGCGTCTCAACTGTAGCCTAGGCTTCAGCAGTGGCTCCTATTTCCATCTGTTCAGTTGTTTCTATCTCCGCTGGTGTTGTCGGGATATTCTCTTTTTCCTGGTGTGATGTCTCACTATCGGCCTCGGGAGCAGTTGGTGTCGCCGTGTTGACACTCTTTCCCCCCCGCTTTTTCTTTTCTTTCGGTGCTGTGGTAGGATGTTGGGTTGCAGGCTCCGGGATGGGAGTTGGACCTTGCTCATCTAACTCAGGTGTTGAGTCGACCGATGTTGTGGTCTGGGTTTCTCTCGGGATCTCAGTTGTTTCAGTTGTCTCCATAGCTGGGCCTTGTTCAGCTATTTCGGGTGTAGAATCAACCGATGTCGAGGTCTGGATATTTTCTTGTATCTCCACTGGTTCAGATATCTCTGGTTCAGCTGGGTCTGGCTTGACAGTTTGAGATTCTATCAGAGGTTTAAGTTCCTCATCGTAGTAGATGCATCTGTATAGATTTCCCAAATACATTGGGTCTTCTCTCTTGTTTTTTTTTCTGAGAATCTCGTCTAACTCCTTTCTGCATCCTTTTGCGTGACGTTCAGAATTCGTCAGCTCTTTTTCGATGTCCGTTATTTGTTGCAGCTTACTGCGGGCGAACTCTCTCGTGGCTTGTCTTATCTCGGTCAGATCGATGTCCGGTACGCGGGAGGGGCTGAACGCTTTTCCTCCGCGGCCAAATCTAAATGAAGTCATTGTAGCAGGAACTCGGTTTTAACACAACCTTACTCGAGGAGATCCGATGTTCGAATGGGTGAAATTTTCAGATACTGGAGTCAGGATTACATTTACAACTGGAATATAATATATTTACTGTAAGTAATGTTTTATATATTAAGCATTTTACCTTTAAAAATCAGTAATGGGCATGTGTATATGAGGGTAGTTGCACTTAATCTTTAAAAAAAACACCTTAGAGAGGGTATAGTGGATAAATGTATACCGGGCAGTGGCACTTGCGAGTTATACATAAAATGTAACCAAGGGGTTTTCGAATTAATTACATATTTGAAAGCCCTTCGTGTCCTTAAAGAGAACAAAAAGAACTTTTTTTAATATAGATTAAATATAGATGGTTGGCTATATAAAGCTAAGCACAGATGGCGCTAAGGGTTAAAATTCGCAAAAAGACTTCCGATTAATTTTTACGCCTAAGCTTGGAGAAGAGCGCCATTCAATATTATTATACTTGTAGTGTTCACAATATAGCGTGTTCTTTCAATTTACCTTTCAACGAGACAAATAATAAATGAATTCGGAAGATCTTGCAAGTATAATATGATACTACCCAAAAAATAAATATCGGTGATATTTTACACAATTATAGCAAAGAAGAGAAAACCACAATGTGGACGTAAAATATCCTTAGTGGTAGACGGATCATAGATTAGAGTGCACTTGTCATAAGACTAATCGCGCTGGGATTTCGAGGTTTTATTCACCGTGTAACGTAAATACGGGTTAGTTCTATCAGAAAGACCTCCACGAAGGCGAATTCCTCCCAATACTTTTTTTTCCTAATTTTTACTTCACTTTTCGTCTTCTTGACAAGTCTTAAATCCTACCTTGTAAATGTTTTGAAAAGTTCCTAAAACATGGAAAGGTATTCATGATTTTACAAGATGTTACACTATTATTTTCTATGTCAATTTAAAAGTTAAAGGCGCTATTTTATGTCTAAAAATTTCATTAAGATTAATTCTGAAATGGGATATATTGCGTAGAATTATGTAGCTACGTATCACAAGAATAATTAGTAAAAATGAGCAAACTTTAAGGAATAAAAAAAAGGAATAAATTGTAGTTTCTTTTTTAAATATATAAAATAATACCAGAGGAAATTTTTATTAAAATAAGTTTTAACGAAGGTAACGCATTGTTAATTAGTTAGAAAGTAGTTTTTTTAAACAATTTTTAAGTTTAATAGGAAAAAGCTTGGATTCTTAATTTGAATTATAAATATGATGTACATTTACTTTGCTTTAATTATGTGAAATATTTTAAAATTTTGAACTAGTTTTGAAGTTTAAAGTACGCATTAAAGTACCCATAAGTGGTTATCACAAGAAATGTTTTCATTGTTTTCAAAACCATTCAAAGATTACAATTTTCTTATTATTTTGATTTTTTTAAAAATCTAACAATGTCTTATAGCAGTGTTTCCCAAACTTATAACTTTTGTGTACCCCTTCTAAATTTTTCGTAACGCTGTGTACCACTGATAAATAAAATAAATGAATTTTTTAGTATAAAAAAATTGCACAAAAGTTAAAAATCACAACTCGCTGTTGATACCACTAAATATTAACTGTTAACTCTGAAAAAATAGCCAATAGAAAAATACGTAATCGTACATTTTCATGGCTAGCTTTGTTTTTGAATAAAATTTTTTTCAATTTTCGTTTGTTGCAAAATATTTTGCATAAGAACGCGTACCCCCTCTAAACTGTTCCCGTACCCCTGGGGGTACGCTTACCACATTTTAGGTTTATAGATTTATTCACATATACCACATTATAGGTTTATTTAGGTTGTCTTATAGAAAGATTAACCACTATTTTTCTGTTTTGCTAATCTTAACGCTCCTGAAGCTTTTTATTTTCCTTCATTGCCTTTAAAAGTACAAAACACGAATCGACCTATCTAGAGAACTTATCTTGACGCACTTATACGAAGCCCTTCATAATCGCCAAAAGATAGGGATCACGTGACAGAGGGGACTTGAATGTTTGCGACGAAATGAGATGGGGAATTACAACAGCGCTCTCGCTCCATCTCTATTACAGCTCTATGGCTGCAACACAAAAAATAAAAATAGGAAGGATTTGGCAGATGATTACTTCGTGATGAACTTAAAACGTACAAAGTTAGAAGTATTCATATCTGACAACAATACCATGAATTCGATTGTATTGTCGTCAGCCATTTTCAGGGATTTGGACTTTAATATCTACAAGATGTCACGTTTCAGAAATTCTAAAAGAAGTAAATGTCATACAGACAATTCGAAATTATGTCTAACTCCATTTTTGAAACGGTGATGTATACAAAAGCACCATAAAGAAAAAGACCGTAAGTGAATGTCCGTTTTAATAATAAATGGGTCAAAGAAAGTGCTCGAAGTTTCTTCAACCGACAGCAAAGCCGATCTCACATCTACGGCACATGGAATTCTGGTTTCCCAGTTTTCGCTCAACGTTTCTGCATACCGACCTTGATTTCCGACACTGCACTGTTGATTTGGAGCCATCAGAACGCATCATACCCTTCTGACAAGTTGTGAAAAGTTTATTTTGTATACCCTGTATACATACATTACAGGATTTACATGTTGAATTTGATATGATTTTAACTACCATTACAGTTATTACACACACCATTTAATATGATTTTGACTATCCTGTATATTCTTGGATTCACATGTTTAGTTTAATATGATTTTACCACGACTTACTCACACTATTTAATGTGATTTTGACCACCTTACGCATTAATGAAATCATAAACCTACATACAAATGCATGATAATCATATGATTATATATTTATGCTTTGGAAAAATAAAAATTGAAGATAAACTATCTGCCTCTTATTCTGTTTTAATTATCATTTCACTGCTACTTTGGAAAACCATTCACAAAAAAAGTAAAAATTAGTAGCTACAGCTGTCACCACTTAATTGCACGTCAAATAATGGAATAACCCACTTATACAGATAAAATTTTATGGAACCACATTACTTTTTTATAAAATCAATGTTAAATTTCCTCGTTTAAATGCGTGAGTATTATGGATATGGTGGTTCACTTTTTTGTATACACAAAGAAATATATATATATTTTAAAGAAAATAAGCTTCTCCTGCTAGATAAGAATTTTTTTTTTTTGAAGTCAGGTAAAGAGATGAGAATGCAATTAGTGGTCACTTTCCACAGCAGAGCTACCAATTACTTCACCTCTCGCAAAATATTTCATCGAGTGGAAGCCAATTATAAACTAAAGCTTTCAGACTTTTTTAGTGGTGTCCAAAAACATGTCTTTCAGATCTGATGAAATAATAAAATTATCCTCGCTTATTAGTTATTCAAGTATTAAGGATTAATTAAAAATGCATCGAAACTCGTTTTTTTATTAATCCTTCATAATGAAAAGTGCATTGACCCTAATATTTGAATACAGTTTGGCTGGAAAGAGGTGGTATTGATTTAAGCGGGGCTGACTGATAACGTATTTAGTGGTGTCTACAAACATGTCTTTCAGATCTGATGAATTAATAAAATTATCCTCTCTTATTAGTTATTCAAGTATTAAGGATTAATTAAAAACGCATTGAAATTGGTTTTTTCATAATCCTTCATAATGAAAAGTGCATTGACCCTAATATTTGAATACAGTTTGGCTGGAAAGAGGTGGTATTGATTTAAGCGGGGCTGACTGATAACGTATTTAGTGGTGTCTACAAACATGTCTTTCAGATCTGATGAATTAATAAAATTATCCTCTCTTATTAGTTATTCAAGTATTAAGGATTAATTAAAAATGCATTGAAATTCGTTTTTCATTAATCCTTCATTATGAAAAGTGCATTGACCCTAATATTTCAATACAATTGGCTGGAACCATAGAGGTGGTATCAATTTAAACGGGGCTAACTGATAACGTATTTAGTGGTGTCCACAAACATGTCTTTCAGATCTGATGAAATAATAAAATTATCCTCTCTTATTAGTTATTCAAGTATTAAGGATTAATTAAAAACGCATTGAAATTCGTTTTTCATTAATCCTTCATTATGAAAAGTGCATTGACCCTAATATTTCAATACAATTGGCTGGAACCATAGAGGTGGTATCAATTTAAACGGGGCTGACTGATAACGTATTTAGTGGTGTCTACAAACATGTCTTTCAGATCTGATGAAATAATAAAATTATCCTCTCTTATTAGTTATTCAATTATTAAGGATTAATTAAAAATGCATTGAAATTAATTTTTCATTCATCCTTCATTATGAAAAGTGCATTGACCCTAATATTTCTCTCAATCAAACAGAAAAGTTAAATATATGAGATAGACGAATTGTTAGACAGTTCGAAAAATTAATTTCATAATAAATGGCGTAACGGCCTTGGTCACACCTGATAAAAGAATTTTGACCCGATATTTGAAACGATCTTTCTTCTTTTGTTCCATCAAGGGTTATTTTTAATATATTTCTAACCTTGACCATCGATTTCGCAAGAAAAACTATTAATCTTTGCGATCCCTTTCTCCTGTCTTATCTTCAAACAATTATTCAATTTCGGGTCTGGTTTGCAATTGTTTTGAATAATCTTTAGAATCGAATATTTCCTTTTTAAAAATAAGATAAGCGTCAAGATTACATTTTCATCATTTTCGAAAATATATTGTTACGCTTTGAAAGCATTAAGATTATAAATTCGTAGTGTGGCCGATGTTTAGTAAAAAAGATACAGGAACATGGAGAAATAATACGTATAATACAAATGCAATTTTATTAATACATATGCAATTTTATTTAAGTAAAGGCCGGAGCCCCCAAAATGAGAACATTACATGCTGGTGGATGCATAGAGAACAGCACGATTGACCTTGGAAAGATAGTTTTTATAGCCGACCAAATTCTGAGTTTATGACTATCAATGTTCTACTCTGTTGCCTTGTAGTTTTGAATCTAACCCAAAAGGCAAGGGAACTCAAAGATCAAGCACTGGGAGAAACTAGCCTTCTTGGACAACGTTTCTGATGTGAGTTACCCACATTTGCGTCACATGGAGAGGAAAATAATGAAAACCTCCGACGCTTAGCTGGCCGGCAAGGGGATTCGAACCCATAATCTGTTTACTCCTGAGGATATTTTGCGTCAACTTTGTGGTCGGTGCAAATTGGGAGCAGATTACGTACCAACCATCCACCGCTGGAATTTGAACCTGTGTCACCTCGTTGGGAGGCAAACGCTCTATCCCCTGAGCCACTACAGCTCTCAATTTGCGTTTTATGAGAATTCTGGCAAGCTGCAATCGCGCAAGCTGTTATCTGAACTACTATTGTTAATTTTTTGTAATCAGAGGAAAAGAAAATCGCTTCAACAAAAAAAAAGTTTTTACTTATATATTTTTAATGGAAAACAGTGAACACACTGTAATAAGACACAAAACAGAATGTTGAAATGCGAAACACCTTGATGCATCACAGTGACGTCACTTGTTGAAATCTGAAACTCGGAACTGTAAGAGCTACCTATATACAATCTTCAACTGTGTATCAGCTCGATTAAGGGTTTTTGAAAATTTGCCTTAACACATATGATTGGAGCGGCAAGAGTTTCTTCGAAGGATTCACCTAGCCCTTCTATTCTCCGTTCAGTATGAAGATGGTTCTTCTATTTAAAAAAAAGAATAAATTAGAATCTATAGATTTAATCTCTTATCTAAGTACTTCATAAGAATATTAACTAACAGCAGGATGAAGTACTGAACAAGGACTCGAAGAAAAAAAAATTTTAAAAAATAATAATCAGTGGTTACTTTTTATAACAAATTTTTTATGAATAAATATTAAATTGAGAACTAATGTTTAATAATAAGAGAAGATATCCAAGGCTGTTTAGGTAAGAAAGTAGCTCAATCAATCGTTAAAGTACCAGCACCTTTCAAATTTTTCAATACTAAATACTAAAAATTCAAACTTTAAAAAAAATCAGCATGTAAAAAAGTTAAAGACATTTTTGTAATTGCATTTAGTTTAAAATTCTGTCTAAATTATAACCACTTTAAATTATGGGTTTTCAAAATTCATGGAATAATCTAATCAAAATTCATAGAATAATCTAATCAAAATTCATAGAATACGTTAAATCAATGGGTTACCTACATACGCCCACCACTACACTCCTGGTTAAGGGGTTAAAAATAGATGAGGTAGAAGAACTATATTATCAAGGTATTAAATCCAGATCAATCTTCATTAGCTGTTTACAATCAAGAAGAGAAAATTTCGTTGCTTCTTACTTTTTTTGTTTGTTTTGTTTGAAGGTGAAGTATCCGCCATCTTTCACAACTCTATACTGCTTCAAAATATTTTAACATAAAAATTTTTTCAAACCAACAAAATATTCCGAACAGCACAACATTCACTGATTGTAGATATAAAAATAAATTGTGAGCTCTTTAATTCGTATTTTTTTTATAGATATAGAAAATTTTTGAAAAATGCATGTAAAGATTGCGGTCTTGCTTATGATGGTTTGGATTGCGAATTGCGATGCACGCATATTCAGTTTCGTTAGAGCAAGTAAGTTGTGAAAAGTATCAGGTAATTTATTATCTAGCATAAACAATTTATTTCAATTTTATTTTAAAACTGTCGTTGAACAGCCGACCCAGTTTTGGGTTTACGACTACTAATGTTCAACACCGTAGCCTAGTAGTTTTGAACTCTATCTCGAAGAAAAGGGAGCTATTGGATCAAGAATTGGGAAAAATTTACCTTTTTGGAGGAATTTTTGATTAAGCTATCCCAAGTTTGCCTTACATGGAGAGGAAAACCACGAAAACTTCTTACAGTTAACCTAACTGCTAGAAGACTCTAACCCATGATCCGTCTACAATTAAGGATATTTTACGGCAGCTCTGTGGTCAGTGCGAGCCTGGGTCGGAATTCGTTTCAATCAGCTATTGCTGTGATTCGAACCCGGTTCACCTCATTGGAAGGTGAATACTCTATCCCCTGAACCAACACGGCTCTAGCATAAGCATTTGTAGTTGTCTAGATTTTCGGAGAAAATTCCACTGTAAAAAGTTAATTAATGAATAATCTTTGTGTTTTTTTTACTAAATTAGTAGCTCCTTGCTCGCTCCGCTCACCAGCTCCCCATTGTTTTCCATACATTATTATTTTTTTAAGTCTGTATTTTTTAGAAAACTAGTGGGCTGCGCCCCCTGCTCGCTAACTCTCGCCAACCCCCGACGCAATCTTATATGGTTTGCTTCGCAAACCAAGTTCGCTTCGCTCGCTACTAACTTAGGTACATTGCAAATGCACAAAATTCTAAGAATTCAAAACAATCATTCAAATCCTTATAAAAAAAAATTTTAAAAATAAAAATTACATCTTTTTAGTAAATACTAAGTCATTAAAATAAATTTGAATTCAAATAAATGACATGTAATTCGTTAAACCTATTAGAAATGTGCTATAGTATAATTCATGATATAAATCAAAAATCGTCAAATAAATTCGTAATATATAAATTCGTGAAAAAAACGCTTTCGACAAAATACTAAAATAGAGATCTATCGACAAAGACTACTCACTTCTGCTTATCTTAATAGTATGAGATTGCCGCAGCTGATGCTCTCTGGTTATTTCAGTTTCCGTTTTTAAAAGCGCTATATGTTGAGCCACCTCAACTAGATTTGGCATGTGACATTTTTAGAGGCAATCATGGGTCGATTCGCCATGTAAGAGAAATAGTAACGTAAACAAAACAAAGCAAACGTTGCCACCGGCGGAAAAGAAATACAGCCAAAATTTGGGAGCCACGTAAGAGAATTATATATATTAGATGAAGATCATGTTGCTAATTATTATAATTTTATGTAAGCACATTATTCAATATGTTATTCATAACCGAACGAACTGAGTTTAAAGAATAATGAACCGTATTTAAAAAGAAAGTTAAATTTAGGAAAATAGAATGTGTGACACAATAAGGAGAAATAAAAGAAAAGCAATTTTACTTGTTAACAATATAAAATGAAAAATCTTACGTTTTTATAACAATTCAAATAGAAAATGTTATTTTCCTCTCTTTGAACACTCTCGAATTGTGTTTTTTTAGTTTTAAAAATTTCAATATAACTGTTTAGTAGTTATATCTAAAATAATCTAATCTCTTTCCCTCTTAGTTTTTTATTTTCGATATCAACTCAAGCGTAAACATAAAGATGACGAGAGCGATAAATAAACTTCTCTACAACTATGGATAAATAGCTATCATTTAAAACAAAACAAAAGATAGAATAAACTCATGAAAAACTTACTTAAATTGCTATAACTTTCAACCGAAGTGGAATTGCGAAGAAAGAAAAACCTCGGTTTATCCATAAATAAAAATGACGCCACGTCAAATTTTAAATTAGGTGCCTTCTTGCGGCATACAGAGCGGCTCGAAGAGTATTTTTTACTACAATTTCTTAACTCTTATGTAATGGGATAGTCACCCCTCTGATCTGAATTATATCAAGTGCATGAGTTCGCTCACCTTAAATACCACCAAATCGTAAATAAAATTCCTCAGAATGTTCTCGTGCACTAAGTTAAAGCAGTTAATCAAATGCTTTACTATACTTATTGCAAACTGGAAATGACTTAGCACCATGGGAAAATCGGAAGGTTTTTTAATGTCCAGTAGACAGCCGAGTTAAGATAGTTTGATCTCTCCTGTCACCTTTAAAACTAATTGAAACACCAGGACACCCACTAAGATACCAGATGTAGTGCACATTTATAATTAAATCAAAAAATCATATTAAAATGCCATCTAAGCCTAACAATAAATGCAACCGTAAGCCTCTTCAATTCAGTCAGATTTTGAAAAATAGGATTTTTGACATCCCTAACAGTTCTTCAACCAAACAGTAGAAAGTCGTTATTTTTATGGTTTGCTTAAAGAACTTCCCGGGCATGGGTGAAAGCCAGACAGAAAAGTGGAAAAGCTGGTGGTAAAATCATTTCAGTTTTAACTTGTTTTCGGAAAGGGTAAATCTATTCCAGTTTTAAAAGCATTCAACAATATTTACTATTTCTCAAGAAAGAAGCAGTTTCATATATATATGCTATAATTGTTTAAAAAAATATCTGTAGTTACAGCCTTTTGTATCTGTTTTTGCTCTATTCCGCTTGATATATATAGGCTTTCAGCCTTGTCCCCAGGGCGTTTAATATCATATTTAAAAAGTTGGCAATGTTGTCCTATTTTACGATGATCTTACCATATCTTTAATATGTATTTTGAAATTCCCCATCTGAAAATTTGATTACCTCCAGGTTTTTCAAACTCAGGAAGTCGATTCTCAAGTGCTAGTGTTCGCACGTTTCCCAAGATTACACCGAAAATAGAATTTCCAAATCGATTCTCAGGTGTTCAATTGTCGAAAGCTCCATCTGGTGCTCGATTCAACGGAAACCAATTCCCAGACACCCTACACTCACGAAACCTAAAGCCAGGATCTCGGTCCCCAGGAAAACAAAACTCAGGTGATATTCCAGGTATATTGAAGACAGGAGATCATCCGAGAATTACAAAGCCCAAGGATTCTACAGGAGTTTCAAAAACCAGAAAACGTCCAGATGGTGAAAATCCAGGAGCTCCTCCTCCCGATTTCAAACCAGCAAAACTTCCAAAGCCAGAGGATCCTCCAGAAGTTCCAAAGTCAGCATCATCCAGAAAGAAAGGTGATCCTTCAACATACTGATTACGCAATCCTAAACCCTTGGTCCTGAACTGCAACAGCTCACTTATAACATATTGAAATAATATGCACATATTTCAAATCGATGCTTTTTTTTCTGATTATACTCTGATTAATTAACGGACACGACATTTCTGTCAGCCGAATTTTTGGTTAGATTGGGAGACCGGACGCTGCGTAGAACGGCTTACCTTCAACATACTGATCACACAATCCTAAACCCTTGGTCCTGAACTGCAACAGCTCACTTATAACATATTGAAATAATATGCACATATTTCAAATCGAAGCTTTTTTTTCTGATTAATTAACGGACACGACATTTCTGTCAGCCGAATTTTTGGTTAGATTGGGAGACCGGACGTTGCGTAGAACGGCTTACCTTCAACATACTGATTACACAATCCTAAACCCTTGGTCCTGAACTGCAACAGCTCACTTATAACATATTGAAATAATATGCACTTATTTCAAATCTATGCTTTTTTTTCTGATTATACTCTGATTAATTAACGGACACGACATTTCTGTCAGCCGAATTTTTGGTTAGATTGGGAGACCGGACGCTGCGTGGAACGGCTTACCTTCAACATACTGATTACACAATCCTAAACCCTTGGTCCTGAACTCCAACAGCTCACTTATAACATATTGAAATAATATGCACATATTTCAAATCGAAGCTTTTTTTTCTGATTAATTAACGGACACGACATTTCTGTCAGCCGAATTTTTGGTTAGATTGGGAGACCGGACGTTGCGTAGAACGGCTTACCTTCAACATACTGATTACACAATCCTAAACCCTTGGTCCTGAACTGCAACAGCTCACTTATAACATATTGAAATAATATGCACATATTTCAAATCGATGCTTTTTTTCTGATTATACTCTGATTAATTAACGGACACGACATTTCTGTCAGCCGAATTTTTGGTTAGATTGGGAGACTTCGGACGCTGCCTAGAACGGCTTACCTTCAACATACTGATTACACAATCCTAAACCCTTGGTCCTGAACTGCAACAGCTCACTTATAACATATTGAAATAATATGCGCATATTTCAAATCGATGCTTTTTTTTCTGATTGTACTCTGATTAATTAACGGACACAACATTTCTGTCAGCCGAATTTTTGGTTAGATTGGGAGACTTCGGACGCTGCCTAGAACGGCTTGCGCAATCGCCCAAGATCTTTAGAATTCTTGATCCCGAAACCATTAGAAATAGTTTTTCGTCAGCAGTCTGTTTGGTGCAGATTAAACTATCCCCCATAACCAAATTATTTCAGCAGGTGCGCAGCGTAAAAATGCGAAACACACATAAGCTGCTTCTGATCCTAATTTGATAAAAGATGACTTACAGATGGATGACGAATTTTAAGAAACTGATAAGTCGCGTATTTTGAAAAAATAGCTCTTTTACGCTAATGATATGCTCTGCATTTGATTACGAATGCTATTGTCAAGAATAATTAAAATAATTTTTAATCTATTGTTCAAATTTTTAAGTTGCTTGATAAGATTGACTACTTATTCGTAATTACTCAAAGTAATTCGACAGTATGGTTTTTAATCATAATGTTTTTTTTTCACTATTCATTTTTTTATTTCAAAATTTCTCTTCCTTTTTTTAGCTAGTTTATCATCCAATTTCTTTCCAGTTATTCAATTGGGATTCGTTATTTTTAATGTTTAGAGAATAAAAAATTGTTGTCGATGAATTAACAAAAGAAAAAAAAATATTGTTCTTTTACCCTGAGCGGGGCATAAAAGTTTGAACCAAAATTTTAGCTCAGAAGATGCGGTCATCGTATACAGCCATCGTAGAAAATAATAATAATAATAAATATTATATATATATATATATATATATATATATATATATATATATATATATATATATATATATATATATATATATATATATATATATATGTGTTATAACGGTGGATCCACACCGTTATTTTTTAGTTATTTACAGAGTAGTCAGAGCAGTATGATTAACGAGTCCATGTTGTGCATAATCTTTTTATTTTAGAAGCGATGATGAAATAGCAGTTTAACCCCTCTCCAAGTGGGAGAAGGGAAACACATATCCCGTCTAAGCTGACGGATTTTATTTAAGCATGATAAACAACAAAAAGCCACGCAAAAACATTCGGTCCTGCGTTTTATAGGATGATTAAAAAGAGTAAAAAGTTCAGTCATATGCCTTTTTTGTATTCCTACGCCTCATCAAATTTATTTATTACTCATAGCAAATCGTTTAATCTTTCCTTATATGGAAGTGAAAGATCTTAAAATAACTTCTCTTTTGAAGTATAAATCTAATTATTATTCATTGGCATGTTTTTAGCCTTGAAGTCCCAAAATAGAATTTCTACCCTTATCCTTTACTAAAGATATTTTATGAAAAGGAATGAATTTTTAATGCTTTTATTAATACAAAAGTATTTAATTTTTGTATTATATATATATATATATATATATATATATATATATATATATATAAAGATGCATTATATTGTTAAGGGATAGGAATTATTACATTTTTAATGATTTTTTTTTACGCACAAAAATTAATGCAGAAAATCTTATGAGACTGCTTCTGCATATATTTCTAGAATCCTTGACAAAAATGAAACAAAAATAGAGGTCACAAAGAAATCTTTCAATGAAGAGGGAAAAAAAATAACTTGCTCAAAATCTGGCGAATCATTAGCGAGAAATTCAAATAACATCATAACCTGTTATATTGCGAAAGAAAAACTGAGAAGAAATTGAAAGCAAAAACATTCAAATTTCTCTAGGTATTAAAACTAGTTTTTTTTTATGTTCCGAATTCCGCCTTCTCTAATATTGATTCATCAAATGTTGATAACGTTTCTTTTTCCTCACATTAATATCAATCGATGACTCATATATATATATTCCTTTTTGATTCAATATTTATCTTTTTTGACAAACGGTAGAATTTTTTTTTTTTTTTTTTTAACAATTTTTAAAATTAAAGGCGATATTTGTTAACAAATTTTGTTACTGATTTTGAAATATACTGGTTACCTAAGCGGAATAGATTTTACGAATCGCCAAAAACTTTTGAAGTATAATCTAAATCTGGTGCTCAACTGAAAGTATGAATATCTCTTTCAGATAAACCTAGTGATGAGAAAAAGAATATTAAAGAGGCTGCAGAAGATATGGTTGATATTCTTGACTTTGATCTTGAATATGATGACGTCATGGAGGGTCTAACTGAGAAACCACTTGATGCTGATAAAAGACCGCTAGTGAGAGACAATGAAAGTAGTAGAAAGGACACACAGGAAGGCAATGTCGGTGTTGAGTATGTAAAATTTTAAAACAAGTTTTTTAATTAATTTCAAATGAATGAAAAAACACTTTTTCATAATATATGTAAGCCATGCGCAAACATTTTTCAGTGTAATCCATAATTCGGTGTAATCCACAAAATGGGTGTAATCCACAGCAATTATGAAAAGTTTATTTTATCTACAGTTACAATTTAATTGGTCTTTCACTAGCAGTTGGGAAATACTTATTCCGAAAGAGTGAAACTTGGCAAGTCTGCTTTAGTTGTGTGAGATTATACACACAACATAAGCTTAGATCAGGCCTGAAAATGAGACAAAAAAAGGTGAAAACAGGTAATAAACACCATTATTTCAATAGCTAATTTTCGGAAGAAATAAAATAAGCTCTGTCTATTCTTATTTATTTGGTCCAATTATGATTGTTTTAGGTATTTTATAAAATGAATCGGTTGCTTTTTTTTAAAAGCAGGACAAACTCTACCTTTTCACTTAAATGTTGATTAGAAGACTCTAATGCAGTGTTTCCCAAACTTATGACTTTTGTGTACCCTTTCTTAATTTTTGGTAACGCTGTGTACCACTAATGAAAAAGTGAATGTATATTTTACTATAAAAAAATTGCACAAAAGTTAAAAATCACAACTGGTTGTTGACACCACTAGTTATTAACTGTTAACTTTGCAAAAAATAGCCTATGGAAAAACACGTAATCGTAAATTTTCATGACTGGCTTTGTTTTAGATAAGGAAATTTTGAAATTTTCGTTTGTTGCAAGTTATTTCGCATAAGCACACGTATCCCCACTAAACTGTTTCCGTACCCCTAGAGGTACGCGTACCACACTTTGGGAAACACTGCTCTAATGCATCATATCAGGAATTTTAGTTTCTGTGAAAAATAACTGGAGATAATTTCATAATTTTTATTTAAAGGAATATATATATATGTATATATATATATATATATATATATATATATATATATATATATATATATATATATATATATATATATATATATATATATATATATATATATATATATATATATATATATATATATATATATATATATATATATATATATATATATATATTCCTTTGAATTTTAACTATTGTTTATAGCAGTTAACAGATACTCATACCTTGTATGAGCTACCCAAACTCTATCAACTCTACATAGAATGTTTTTTTATTTGCAACACATATTCATATCTTACATCTACTATCTAAAACTCTACTTGCAAACTTTTCCCTCTTGAATAGCAACAGATTACTATTAAAGGATTAATATTACACCTGAAGTCATGGGTCTACTGACCTACGAACATTCTTTTGCAATACATATGAAATGTGTAAGTTCGCTCAACATTTTAGAGCGAAACTGTTTGGAGAGGGCGGTTTCACTTTTGTATTTGAAAGTGAATCACTAAGTTTGAAAACAACCTATTTACATACTCCTTGATTCAACTATACTTTATTAATTGTTTCTGTAAGTCTGGTTTCATCGTGAATTGTTATTCAGAGTTAAATCGATAGTGTCGTATAGACTTGTTACACAGACCAATTAAATATTAATTACACAGTTTAAATGTTTGATTTGGAATTTGGTTTTATTTGGTTGTGATTTTTAATAACTAAAATGGAGATAGAAACCTAACTGTTCATAATACTTATTATTGACAAATACTTTTACGAAAATTTAGCTAGCTAAGAAGTCATCGTAAAAAATCTCCTATAGTCATGTGGGTATGATACCCGTTTTTTGGACCAATATCATAATCATATAAAGTAATTATTGCATTAGTTATATTTATTTAGTGAATATATTTCTCATATTGACCGTCCAACAACTGTATATTATATTCACATTATGCATCTCCATATTTATTTATATTTCACCGCCTAACCACTGTAATCCGTTGTTCACTTTCATATCAATTTTACGTAAGTATAGTTAACCATTGCAGCTACAATCCGTTGTGTCATAGATATTAAGGCTCCACAATTTTGTGACCAATGGCATGATTGTAACAATGTAGTCAGCATTGCACTCAGGACGCTTTTACTTCCTAAACAAGTAGGTATCATCGATCTGAAGCTGGGTGGGCTTCAAACCGCCACTTGGGTTCGAACCACAGTTCTTCACAATGACAGTTCAGTGCGTTAACCACTGAACCAACGAAGCTCTAAATTCAGTTTAGTTAACCATTGCCGCTACAACCCGTTGTATTAAGGCTCCAGAATTTTGTGACCAATGGCATGCTTGTAACAATGTAGTCAGCATTGCACACAGGACGCTTTTACTTCCTAAACAAGCTGGTACCATCGATCTGAAGCTGGGTGGGCTTCAAACCGCCACTTGGGTTCGAACCACAGTTCTTCACAATAACAGTTCAGTGCCTTAACCACTGAACCAAACGAGGCTCTAAATTCACATAAAAGGGTTGTTTATGCCGCATTTTTTTCTTTAGTTATATTTTAATACATTTCACTCTGTTTCTCGTCATTCACCTTTGTATGGCATTGACGTGAAATTATTATTTATACAACACTTATTATTATTATTATGTTTATGTTAAGACACTGTTATAATTGTGTGGCCAGCTCTTTTCCGATATACTAACATATAATTATAATTACATGTCATAAATAATTTATTTACTTAATTTATGTTTCACATAAAACTATAATTCGTTATCTCTTTTTAATTTCAGTGATGAGGAAGATGAAATAAATAGCGATGATTTAAGCAACAATAGGAAAGATTCAGATGATTCAAATAAATTTGTTCCCGAAAAAGAACCAAACTCAAAAGAAAAAGAACCGAAATTGGATCAAACCTCAATGTATCATTTAGGACAGATTTCGGCTTATATGAAGCAGATAGAAAGTAAGCATACAGCTGCATTCAGATTAAGCTATTAATGCTAGTAACAAATTATGGTTTATATATGAAAAACACCTACATACAACAAAGTTCGTTCGTTCGTTGTAGTCTGAGTTCCCATATATGTAAAAAGTGGTAGTCCATATTGCTTTTAATCTGTTATCTACCACTTAAACGTTGGTAAGCATTATGCCTTGATTTCAGATCCAACTATAGATATTTATTTTATTAATATGCAGGGTGATTCATAATTCCCTCCGGGGTTTCGAAGCGTTATAGTGAAAAGACGAATATGGCAAAAAAGAACATATGAAGTTATTCCGAAAGTATTCAAGTTTTAATTTAAGCAGTTGCCGGTAGATGGCAGTATCATGTACCACGGAAACCAGTTGTAGTAAAGAAAAATGACGTTTACAGGCGGAGGGAATTATGAATAACCCTGTATTATGGTAGACATAACTACCTTGTTTCAACAAAATAAATCTTTCTAATGTAACAATTGCGCTACCACTTCTTTCTTTTTTGGAAAAAAGGAAATGTACTTTTGAAAGAACGCTTTGCTCAGAGAAGTTAACAGTAATCATCAATAGTGCCAACCTCTAGAAATATTGAGGGGAAAAATCCACTACTGTTTTATAAGGTTATCACAAATTTTATAAACTTTAATTTCACGTTATTTTTAGGAATACCATCGGGCAATTAAACACAGATAATAATTTTAAATAGTGTTAGTCTCTATATGGGTCATTCTCACGAAAACTGTCATTTTTCAGTTCATAAAACCTCCAAAAAGTAAAGTGAATAAAAAGCTCTGAAACTTTTTATATTAATAGAAATATGTAATAGCATTATAAAGAAAGTATATATCCTATAAATTATACTTAATATTTAAACTAATTAATTTTTTAAATAATTAATTCATAATTAATTAATTCATAATTAATTAATTTATAATAATTAATAATTAATTATTTTAATAAATAAATTAATTAATTTAATGAATTAATTTATTACTTTTTTTATTTATTTTTCAAATTAATTCATAAGTTTAAGGAAGGAATTATTTTCACTATTTAAAAATTGAGGGAATGACACTAATAGTGAGGGAATGATATTTTATTTTAATACATGCTTTTATCTAAGTTACATCTACCTAAAGTTTGAAAATGATAACATACTAAGTATATCTAACATTTATTATAATTTAGTCTTATATATTTAATAGTTTTTACAGGTTTGGGAAATAAAATTGACTGGCACGATTGAACAAAAAAAAATTTAATAATATACTCATCTTGAATCATTCCCTCACTTTATACAATAGTGAGGGAATGACGAATTCAATAAAATTTAAAAATAACAGTTAGGCCTAATTAATTTCTGAAGTCAATCACATACAACTATATTCATACAAGAAAGCAACGTATAATTATCCACTTTCTCGATGAAGTTGTATTTTATTTTACTCTAAAAATAGACGTGAGGGAATGACAAATGTAAAAAATTTTACCTGGTTCGATTCACTCAAATTTATTCCACAGCAAAGCTTCTTTAAGTTGAAGATGAAAACATACTGCAATTTTGTTCTATGATGCCAGTTGTTAACTTCTGAAATTTTTATTAAAATATTTTTATTCTAGGAAGATTGCAGGTGATAGGAACATTGTTGTGAGGGAATGACGCGAAACACTGGGGACAAAGTTTAAAAAAGTGTTGTGTTAATATTTTTAACAGAAATTAAATTTAAAATTGATTTTCTGAATTCTTTATTTTAGTATTCTGAAATAAAAAACACGAATTTGCAAAAAAAAATTTTGTATTTCCGAAACAATTTTTTTCTTTTTTTAAATCAGCAGTGGGGACAAGTGAGGGAATGACATATTGGTATATTTTAATTACCTAAAATAAATAAAAAATAAAAATTTATAATTTTATTTTTATTCTTTTGTTAGCTTGCATTCTGAAGGACACTTTCCCTGAATTTTCTTTTTTCGTAAGCTGTAAAACAAACATAAAATATACTGGGGACATGAAAATGACTGTTTTTGTGAGAATGACCCATATAGTAATTAATTAAAACATTTTGTGTTCCCAATCTTTTCTTGTCGATTTTTAAATTTTTCTGGAATATGGCCACTTTAGCTGACATGTCAACAACTACGAATCGTTTTTAGTATTCCATTTTTAAATTTAAAGTGATAGAGAATCTTATAAATTTCTTTATAATTCTTGAACTTATAAGCTTAATTTAATGCTCCTATTTTGATCACAAGCCTATTTCACTTACAGGAGCCATTGAAAAAGCCTTTCGTCAAACTGTCGAAGATACTGTTTATGGGAATGGCACAATGGACGTCAATACTACTTCAGAAGAAGAAGTAGATGTGAATGGTCACAAATACCACGTACAGAAATCAATTGTTCAAGCAGGTGATAACGATAGCTCGATTTTCATTGAAGTCGTCGAATCGGACCCGGAACCAGAGAGAAAAAAGGTTAAGAATCTAATATAGCAACATCTCTCTATATTGAATGCGTGTTCCTTTCGCCACCGCAGCTTTTTTAGGTGTACAGTGTGCAAAAAATAAATGGACCACATTAAATAACTTTTGATCTAATAATTAGATCTTCACGTTCTAGGACTCAATCTTAATGGCTCGAAGGTGTAGCCTTAAATATGCTAATAACTGCAGACGGAATTTCAAGTCACAAAATCAGACACAAAACGTACTTTCTCTGAATAAACATATCTTTTTCTCGACGGATTTGGAGAGCGGTCCAAAGTTAGGACCCCTAAATGTTAAACTTACTTTTTGCGTATTTCTCCATTATCGAGAACTTTTCAAGAAAATTGAAAACTTTTTGCAAATAATTATAAAATTTGTGTATCCAAAGATAATTCCATACAAAATATAAATATCAGAAAATGTTCATTATTTTTTATTACTGTATTTAATAATAGTCATAACTAATTTTGTATTGTAAGGCATGCAATTTGTTATATCTTATTTTTGAATAGAGAAAAAAAAGTATATTTAAGGAATCAAGAATGATTTTCTAAAAAATAATTGCGTTGTGAGAACATTTAACTTTAACTAACAAAATTTACCAGATATAACAAGTAGAAGTAATTTAAGTTAATTTAAAATTATTAGCACATTTACTATTACTGCAATGATAATCTTGATGAGCTGAATGTAAATTAAATTTAAAGGATTCACATCCAACAACATAACTAATCTAGACTAAATATTTTTATTTAAAAGACTTAATCATAAGTAAAATTAGTTTACAATTTAAAAAGGAGTTGCTTTACTGCTATATGACTTACACTTCAGTTAGACAGATTATTTAAAAATAATCATTTTTCTTTAGTTAACATCATATCAAAATAAAATAATAATAAAAGAAATTACGGGCACATAAAAATAAAAAATAAAAAGGTAAAGGACTTATCCTAAAAGCGCGCGTGGCCGGCCACCCCGCATCATCCCTCAGATCACGTTCAACCTCAGTCGTCAGCAGCAGGAATGTCTAAAAAACGAATTGCCGCTCTTTTCTCCCGCTCATGTATTCATCCGCACCAAAGGGTGGCGCTACTATCGTTTTGACTATTCACACCAGTGAATGAATCCATTCTCAAGAAGTAGGGGTGAAGGAAAAATATTGGAAGGTGTTGAAGGATAGGGGTGTAAGTGAAAATCAGATGGGGTTGTTGATTAAAGTAAAAATATAGATTAAAATACAGAATGAGATTATTTAAATTAAAACGCGGTGCCCAAAAAAAAATTAAATAAAATTGTGCCCATAAATAACTAACAAAAATACTTTAAACATACCATCATAACAAATTTTTACATCATTTTAAAAAATATAATTTTACGTGGCGAAATACAAAACCTGAACAAAATCGGTCAAATAGTTCCCGAGAAATCAAATTTTTTTAAAAAAAATCACATTTTTAAAATTCCATATTTCAGGAACTATTCGACCGATTTTCCTTCAATATTTGTATTTCGTTATATAAAATTACATTATTTAAAATGTAGAAAATTGTATACCTTAAAATTTAAAATTTTTTCGACTTTTATTAAATAAAATAATACAAATTACTTACTGTAAGTTATTTTTTGCATGGAATTATCCTTGGATAAACAAATTTTATAATTAAGTAAGAAAGTTTTTTAATTCTCTTTAAAAGTTCTCGAGATATGGAGAATTACACAAAACGAAAAATTAACATTAAGGGGTCTAAACTTTAGACCGTTTTCCTAACCAAACCATTCGAACCATATTTCCCAGATTGCGGCTAACCCCTGTACTTTGGTGGTAAGAAATCCGAATTCGTCGTAAAAAAGGTATGTTTATTCAGAGAAAGCACGGTTTTGTGTTTGATTTCGTAACTTAAGACATCGTCTGCACTTATTAATTAGCATATTTTAAGTCTTCTCCTCGAGCCATTAAGATTGAATCCTAAAACGTGAAGATCTAATAATTAAATCAAATGTTATTCAGGATGGTCCGTTTCTTATTTTGCGCACTGAATACCTTATAAGTTTGCATTATAAGTTTATTAGTTTGACTAGATTTTATATTTATTGCTTGCGTTGCTTTCTTTCTACAGGGTTATTCATAATTCCCTCCGGGGTTTCGAAGCGTTATAGTAAAGAAACGAAGGCGAATATGGCAAAAAAGAACATATGGTATTATTCCGAAAGTATTCAAGTTTTAATTTAAGCAGTCGCCAGTAGATGGCAATAACATGTACCACTGAAGCCAGTCGTAGTAAAGAAAAATAGCGTTTACAGGCAGAAGGAATTATGAATATCCCTGTATATTTATTGCTTACTTTTAAAAGACATGCTTTGCTTAGTGTACTGCTTTAAAAAATGAAAATGTAAGAAAAGGGATTTTAAAAATAAGTGCATTTTTGCGTTAAAATAGTTATATTCCTCCATGGTAACAGTTACCTGCTTTAAAAGATTTCTTTGAAATATTAGACAGGTTTTGCTAGGTGTTTCCTAGCCGTAACGCTAACCTTATTTTCTATCCCTTAACAACACAACACTTAACAAGAAATTTTCTCACCTGTGCTGAGAAGCTCAAATAGCTTTAGAGTAAGATGGAACAGTAACGCTTTGCAAAATCAGGAAGTCACCATACAAAATACACCTTCAGTTAGTTGTTAAGTTCTCTAATAGCCTAACAACTAACTGAATAAAAATCTAATTGGTAGCTCAAAAGTTATTAAAGATAGCACGTTTATTTTGTTTGCAGTACATAGATGTTCAAACCAAGTAGATATTTCCTTCTTTAGCCTACCAATTTAGCTCTGAAAACGCATTGAGCTTTAAATTAAGTTTGAAACATAAATAATAATACTGTGTGTCTGGAATAGCATTAAGTATGTAATAAAAGGTGTTTTGTTTCTCTAATTGTGACACTATAAGAACTGTCCAATATTTCTCACAGATGTGTAAAAGGCGAACAACTTCTAAACTTCTTACATGACTTAATAAAAAGTTTTCTAAAGATTACTATTTCACGAGACGGTTGATTAGTATTTAGTCCACATTATTTTATATGTTTTCCCAGTTATCTTCACGCGTTATTTATTTGTTAATGTGACGTAAATAAGCTTTTACGTTTACATGGCTTCTAACATTCTCACTTTCAGGTCGACTTTTTTTCTCAGTGGTAGTAAAATAAAAAATTTATTGATAACTTTAAGTAGAAATTTATTAAGCCAAAAAGCATCAAGTCTCCTATTTTTACGACCCTGTCAAAAGCAATAAAGACTGTTCACTTAAATACTTAATTCTTAAAAATTATTTCGGATTAAACCGAAAATTTGAGTTCACCATATTATACAATTAAGGTCCCTTGTCAAGAGGAGCTTCGTTATTAATGGGTACTAAATAGCATTCTGTAGATATTTTTAAATTATATGCTAGAAGTTATGCAATATTATATAACATCTCTGTCTAAGCGTGCAGTTAGTTTTTAAATTTTGCAATATTAAACAAATTAAGCTTATCTAAATTGTTAATTCACTACTAAGAATATGATAAGAAGCTTAGACTTCCGGATTGGCCGCTATGAGTATGGAATTCGAACTCAATTATCTATCACCATTAGGTTTTATTGTCCCATAGTGAATTGATAAGACACGGATAATAGACCAGCGAAGACAAGAATCACTGGCAGCAGTCAGGGAGAGGGTGAGTAACCACTTTGGTCACCCTTTGAAGGGACCGAAAGTACAAATTAAATGTAATAATAAACAAATGATGCAATATTAAACAAATTAAGCTTATCTAAATTGTTAATTCACTACCAAGAATATGATAAGAAGCTTGGACTTCCGGATTGGCCGCTATGAGTATGGAATTCGAACTCAATTATCTATCACCATTAAGTTTTATTGTCCCATAGTGGATTGATCATTAGACGCGGATAATAGACCAGAGAAGTCAAGAATCACTGGCTGCAGTCAGAGAGCGGGTGAGTAACCACTTTGATCAGCCTTTGAAGGGACCGAAAGTACAAATTAAATGCAATAATAAGCAAATGAGGCAATATTAAACAAATTAAGCTTATCTAAATTGTCAATTCACTACCAAGAATATGATAAGAACCTTGGACTTCCGGACTGGCCACTACGAGTATGGAATTCAAACTCAATTATCTATCACCATTAGATTTTATTGTCCCTTAGTGGATTGATCATAAAACACGGATAATAGACCAGCGAAGTCAAGAATCACTGGCTGCAGTCAGTGAGCGTGTCAGTAAGCACCTTGATCAGCCTTTGAAGGAACCGAGAGTACAAATTAAATGCAATAATAAACAAATGGGGCAATATTAAACAGATTAAGCTTATCTAAATTGTTAATTCACTACCAATAATATGATAAGACGCTTGGACTTCCGGACTGGCGGCTGTGAATATGAAATTCGAACTCAATTATCTATCACCATTAAGTTTTATTGTCTCGTAGTGGATTGATCATAAGACACGGATAATAGACCAGCGAATTTAAGAATCACTGGCTGCAGTCAGATAGCGGATGAGTAACCACTTTGATCAGCCTCTGAAAGGGCCGAGAGTACGCGGTATCAGTCCTTGTTAAAGTGTTCTATCGTAAAATGCTAAAATTCGTGAGCAGATTATCGGGCTTCGAAAGTGGGGAGCCAAGCTCTCTGCAGAGGATCAAAATTGTGATGACATGTATGTCTTCGGATCATCTTCAGGTATGTTTCTTAGACCGTCGCCATAGCCCATTGCGCAGTTCTAGCATGACGTAAATAAAATATTACTACAATAACTATTCGGCTTTGCTAAGAATTTTAGATAATTAAAATTTATCATCATCATTACATAGATCGATGAAGGTTATTTTTGTTTCCAGAGTTCTTTCATTATTTATCATTAGCCAGTTGAATCGCATTCTGTATTTAATGCTATAATTGATTAGCTAAATTTAATGCTGTAATTAAATCACTATATATAATGCTAAAAATGAATTGAATTCTGTATTTAATGCTGATTAAGTTATAGACAGTAGGGAGTGCTCACAGTCGAATTAAGTCACTGATACTGACTTAATTCGAAAGTGAGCCAAAAGCCAAAAAAGTTAGCTCGAACTCATCTCTAATATAGTGAGACTAGTTTGGTATCAGTGAAAATAGTATTTAGGAAATTATATTAATTTTTTTAAATTTGTTTTTAAATTATCTGAATTTTAAGCCCAAAGTTAAAAAGAAACTTTGAGCTTTTACATTATTTAAAGCATACTAACAAAAAATAAAGAAAAACTAATTCCATGAAAATTAAATCTTTTTTTCTACTGTTAGGCTGAGACATAAACTTTTTTTTC
Source organism: Parasteatoda tepidariorum (assembly GCF_982258835.1). NCBI lineage: Eukaryota > Metazoa > Arthropoda > Arachnida > Araneae > Theridiidae > Parasteatoda > Parasteatoda tepidariorum. The sequence continues at coordinate 69,388,530 of NC_141755.1, read as the reverse complement.
GAAATTTCCTTAGAGGTCCAACTGGCTTGCAGAGGAAGCTAACAAAGCTAAAAGCACTGATCCCTAAAATATTGGTAAGAACATTTTAAAACTTGAATATTTAATACATTTAGAATATACTTTTTTTTAATTTAAAAATTAGTAAATGTTTATATTTTTACAATATTTAACTGTTGTTTAAAAATTTATTCTCTAAAGTTAACTTTATTTGTAATACATACCTGCCAACTTTTGCTCTTTACAAAAAAGATTTCTCCTAGTGGTAGTCAAAGATATTCAAATATTAGTATCATATGATAACAGGGTTGCTAATTACCTAGCCCTTGCATAATATTTTATAGAATGGCAGACAATTAAAAACTAACGCTTTTAGAATCTTTGGTTATTTTGTTTAATTTTTACCAGAAGTTCATTAATAATCAAAATTTAATTAAATGAAACATAAAAGTAGTTAAAATCCTTTTAAAACATTTCATCAAATCAAGAATAAAACACTTAATGAAACATATAATATAATAAAACATAATTTGCTAACAAAGGGTATAATATTTCGTGAAAAAGGTGAACGTTGGTAGCTATAACTATAATAACGATGGGTTAATGACAATATATCATACATTGTATTTTGATTCATTTTTCAGGTAAAGTTAGATAATTTAATGATGGAGACCATTAAGAAGAACACAGTTCCATGTCCAACATTTAGTAAATTTTTGTCAAAATTGAAAATAAAAAACTATTTTTTATATTGAAAATATGTATATTTATTTTTCTGTAGTATTTTTACACAGTAAAAAGTTTCAATGTATCTTGACAGCCAAAATGGTGGCATATAAGAAGAGAATGGAAAGATAACACATAGCCAATCACAGAAGACTTCTGGTTAGTAACGCACAAAACAGCCAATCAAAATTGAGAACGCATGTGTGTGAAAAGGTATTAATTTTTAATAATGCTGCCAAAAAATACTAAATACAAATTGACCTCAAATAAAACTCAGACGACTTCGAATCAAACAATTAAGAAAACACTACTATTACGTTTATAAAAAGGAAGATTTTAGAACTCCAATATATTTTAATAGCTTTGATAAATTGGGTAGAGTTATTGGAAGCACGAATCAACACTCTCTCAAAAAACTATCTACATTCCAAATTATCAAAATATATTGAACAGAGTTTACTTTAAAATACTTATATCTTTTATAAAAAATGGATCGCCGTGAATATCTTAGGCTATATCAACAGCGACATACAGTTGAACATAATTTAGCGGCACAAAATTACCTGGAAAATAATCGTAGTACTATCAATACGCGACTGCGGAATGCGCGGCAAAGAAACATTGAAGAGTCAAGACGTTTAAATGAAAACGAATACCTTGGTGAGTCTTTATCAGACATTATACCCCCTTTTTCCGTTGGAACATTAAGTAATGAATGCGTAAATTGTGGTGCTCTTTCGTTTCCAGCAGAGCATGGCAGAACGAAATTTAATTGCTGCCATCATGGCAAAGTTGAGCTCGCCAATATGGAATATCCAGAAGTATTAAAAGATCTTTTACTTGGTAGCCATTCTGATGCAATTAACTTTAAACAGAATGTTCGATCGTACAACTCTGCATTTGAGATGGCAGCTTTTTGCCCATCTCATGAAATTTCTTTTAAAGGTATCAGTTGTCTTACTTTTAAAGGTGATGTCACTGTTACTGCGACAACAAGTTTGATTCCTCCAAATAATCAAAATCACAAATTTGCTCAAATTTATATAAGTTTATAATATTGTTTGTATTAAAATTGCTTTATATAAGTTTATAATCCTGATAACAAGCACCTCTGACATTTTACATTCCTATCATATTCTCTCTATGTGATGTTGGTGCAGAAAAATTGCTAGCTAATCTCCAGGAAGACGACTTTAATTTTGTTCGCGAAGCAAACAAAAATGTAATTGCGCAGCAATTATGAGGTGTAATAAATTGAAATTTATTATAGATTTTTTTTTCAATACTTTTAAAGATAGATTATTTGTCTGTAGATGGCACCACTATGGTAAAGTTTAAATTCAATCATAATGATATTTTCTTTAGAAATTTTGAATTAGTCTTTTAAAAAGGGATTTTTGGGGTGAAATCTATGTAACTAAATTTATTAATATTTATTGAGGATGGTATTATAACTTGTATAGGGTATTGGTGGATTTATGACTGTTTTTTCTCAGGGAACTTTTTTTTTTGGTTCTGACGTCCGCCGGATGCGGGATGACTCTGGACGTGGTAAACAGGTCAGTCTAGATTCTTTCGCCTTGTTGAAGGGAGGATAAAAGAGAAGCAACGAATGTGGCTAAAAGCAGTTGCAGTACCAGTAGTAAGCAGTTAACCAGAGCAGTATCCTGGGGATACGGAGTTTGTCCGCTGAAGGAGTGGTTCGTGACAGTATCTCGGAGATGGTGGATCGTAACCTTAGGGAAAGCTAAACTGAAGTCTCTAGCGGGAAGGACTGCCGGGATTAGCCAAAAGCCGATATCTTTGAGACGATGGGCCAAGTCCGAAGGAATCTATGCTGGACGTCCGGTGTCCCCCTTCTACATGCCTAAGTCGCTTGAAATTAGAATAGCTGGAGAAATTTCGAGATCCTAGCCGAGGAGTTTGTCCATGAGTTCATCTACCTTTCCGGTGGGCGGTTCCAGAGTGAAAGCAGTAAATTCCGTAGGGTACTTATAAAACTTTAGATTTTATTTCGTTAAGATTTTCGAGGAATCATTTACCGTAAATTCAGAACTGTTATGGTGTTTTTTTGTGTAGGAGAACAATCAGTATTTAAGTGTGATTTATAGATATCATAAACCAAGTCTGTGTTTTTAGTAATGTTAAAGGCAGTTTTTATTTTTTAAATGTCTTTTTTTGAACTGTAGAAATTGAAGGTTATGCTTGAGTGTTTTAAGGTTGCATTTTTGTTTTAATTAATGTATAAATGTTTATTCCCATGTTAGCAGTTGGAAATGTGTGAAAATATGTTTTTGAAGATTTAGAGGTGCAATAAAAATGAGTTTTAAATGTTAAAAGTTTTCTGTAATTCATTAGATATTTGTCTACTAAATAACCTGGGTAACCGTTACTAAATTTAAATTTTGAGATCACAGCCAAAGGGGTAACGGTACAGAGGGGTTGGTGAGCGGAGCGGAGTGTTTTTAAAAAATGTCGAGAAAACATGGAAAATTTTAAATATTAATGAAAAGAAAAGAATAAAAGTTATTAAAATAAAATATTTTTAAAAACATTCAAATTTTTTTTTAATTTATTTTTTTTAGAAAAATTAAAAATCTGGAAAACAAAATAATGAAAAGATATAATCTCTTCATCAGCTCACGCGATTATATCCGCAAAAAGAAGTGCTTTCTAATATTGAATCAATATAGCCAAAGCAAAATATATCAATACGATAGTGTTAGGAGCACTCAAACAAAAAATGTAAACGAAAATAGAACACATTAAGTAAAAAATATATACAAAATAAAATATATCAAGCAAAAAACAGAAAATAAAATGCAAAGAAAATACTAAACAGAACACAAAACGAAATCTCTAAAGGCGAGAAAGGAATTCAAATGAACTTACATACCGGAATCTTTCAAGAATGATTTAAATAATTTTCTTAGTAAGATTGCCAGATTACAAAATATGAAAGCAAAAGCCTAAATAGAGGGTTCTTTTTAATTGCGCGTTCCGACTGCAGTATTAAAGAGCGTCTGATTAGTTAGTTACCCTGGATATGGCCCGAAAGTGGATGTGTGCAAAGTAATAATATTATATTGGATAATTTAAAGTTCAAAATTAATATGTACCAACCATATTAATTATTAGCATTGCAATTATATTGGAATGTTTTGCATGCTTGGTAATTTGTTTTAAAATTCAGTATCTATAAGAGAAGACCTCAAATAACAAGGAAAAGAACGTTAACGGGTTCGAAACGTTCTGTTTCGCAGCAATCAATTCTTTTGTGCTTAATGCAGTAAAACACCACGAATATTCTGTTTTACTGATTTTAGTTTAAAGTAGTTGTCTCATTTTTGTTGACCAGCAACACTAAAATTTATTATAACAATAAGATATGATATTATTTTTACGATACAATTTAAAGTACAGTGTAAAAAATGTCCCTGTATCTGAACACCAAAAAAATAGCAACTATTTTACACCAAGTGGTGTTCCACTACATAAAAAAACCAATAATATTTTCAAGTACAGTGAAACACTTAAATGTTCTTTTACACTACTTTATGAACAGCAGCCGCCACAATCTTTGTTGTTTAGTAATATTAAAGTCTATAATTACAGTAAGATATTATACACATCAGTAAAGTTACTTTTATGATAATAAAACAAAAATCATACATTGATTAAATTAGTATACACTGAAATGATAAAAGTCATGGATAGGAATATGCAAATATACAGATGGCAGTAGTATCGCATTGAAAATGTATATATGGATCATGCACTCTGATGTTCAAGTTGTACGTCCGAGAATATTTCTAATGCGATTATGACAACGACACAACGAGAATTAACAGACTTTGAATGTGAAATGATAGTTGGAGCATCAACATTGGAGCAATTCAACATTCCTAAATCTACAGTGTCAAAAGTGTAACACGAATACCCAATTTCAGGCATAACCTCCCACCATGGATGACTGAGACCACCGACGTGTGAGTAGTGACGTGTGTTAACAGATAAATAACAGTGTGTGAAATAACCGCAAGTATCAATGTTCTTTGACGTGAATGGGCGAGTCCGTTAGGACAGTGCTGCAAAATTTGGCTTTATGGGATATGGTCGCAGAAAACCGACTCGAGTGCTTTTACTAATAACACAGCATCACGTTCATCGCCTCTCCTGGGCTCGTGAACATATTAGTTGGATCTTAAGCGACTGGAAAAATGTAACCAGGTCAGATGAGTCACGATTTCAGCTGGCTAGAGCTCATGAGAGAATCCGAGTGTGACGCAGACCCCACGAAGCCACGAGAGACAAGTTATCAACAAGTAACTGTACAATCTGATGGCGATTCCATAATAGAGTGGGTTGCTTTTTCATGGCACGAACTGGGTTCTATGGTCTGAATGCACCAATCGTTGACTGAAAATAGTTCTGTTCAGCCACTTGCAAACCACTTTTAGCCATTCCTGAACTTCATATACCCAAACAAGTGGATGATAATGCGCCTTGTCACCGAACCTAGTTTGAAGTATATTCTGGTCAATTCCAGTGAATGATTGGGCCAACCAGATCGTCCGACATGAATCCCATCTAACATTTATGGGATAAAATCGAGAGGTTAGTTCGTGTACAAAATCCTGCACCCGCAATACTTTCGCAATTAAGGACATCTATTGAAGCTGCATGGTTGAATAGTCCTGCAAAAGACTTCGAACTACTCGTTGAGTCCATGCCACGTCGAGTTACTGTGTGTTAAGTAGTGAGTTAATTAGTGAACTTGTATCAGCTTAAAAATATATCTGCGAAAAAGCCGTTTAACAAATTTGTGAGAATTTGAATAAGCGCAGAATGGCATGGAAGTTTAAGGGGGGAGGGTGGATGAATTTACTTCATAAATAAAACAACGGAATTGAAATCCATGGCAAACAATTGACACATTTTATTTATTCATGAAACATTAGACTGGAAATTCGTGGGAAAAAATAAATAAATTTCATTTATTCATGAAGCAATGGAATGAAAATTAGTAGTAAAAAAATAAAGAGACAAATTCATGTACGGATAAAAAGGAAATAAATGAATAATAAAGCAGTAAACATTTATTTTTCAGAGAAAAAAAAAGAGGGAGCGTAAAAGAATTTAAATACAATTTAGGAAAACCATAGGTGTGCAATAAAACTGCAATAAAATTATAATAAACTGTTATGTTAAATTAAACATGTTTTCTTGAACCGCTGCTGCTCAGGTCTCGCCTTCCAACAGGGTGACCCAGGTTCAAATTCCAACGATGACTGGTTGATACAAATTCTGCTCCTGACTTACACCGATAAAAGCGTCGACGTAAAAATCATCCTCAATCTCAGCAAAAATATCAGCAGATCATGGATAAAAATTCATATTTTCGCTTGTACAAGAATGCAAACATGTAACCTTGAACCGCGATAGAAAGGCGACACGGGATCGAATCCCAACTATAGTTGGTCGATACGAATTCTGCTCCAGACTCGCACTGACCACAGTGATGACATTAAATAAGGGTATGGTTTGATTCCTCTTGCCATTTGCCTAAACGTGGGAGCTTTTTTTGTAGTTTTATGTTACGCAAGTGCGGGTTTGTTCCATCGTAGAGGCTATTTTGTCCCGACGTTTGATCTAAGAAATCCTTTGTCTTCTGGGCTCTGCTCATAATTTCAAGACTACGAAGTTGATGGTCGTTAAACCCAAAAAGAGTCTACTTCTCAACTACGGTTATAAAATGAAATAAAACGTGTGTTCTTTATCTAAAAAAATACTAAAGATATACTTATTTTTACACATAAAGTTAGTAAAAATGAAAACTGAAGGGGTAAATGACCTCTCTAAAATTGATTCGATGTTAAACATAAATAATAAAAAAAAGCTGTCTCTATTCTCACAATATTACAAAATGATAAAATGTCAATACCCTTCAAAATGTTGATCATTCTTGACTTCCTCATAAGAGATGAAAACTACCGTGGCCTTCAAAGTATTTTCACAAAAATAATAATTATCTATTACTCGAAAATTGCTTGTTCAAAATGAAACAAAAGCTACGGGTTAATGAAAGTTAAACTGTCATATTATACATCCGTAAACTAACAGTTTGGAAAGAAGTCAGCGAACGAGTTGAAGGTAAAATCGTTATCTGTATTTGGTAATGACGATACGATTTCATAGATAATTTACTGAAATAGATTAAGTATTGAAGTTTTCATCTTTTTCGAGTTTTTTAGACAAGTCACATGATCAGGACTGTTGAGTCGCAGCCGAAAAAACTTATTCGACTCCGGTTAATTGAACTCGGTTGATCGAATGAAAACTGTTTAAACGAATATTAACACTTATTGGAAACCAAAAAAAAAAAAAGTACTTCTCCCATTACTATTATGAAAATTATTTAAATTATTACATATCACAAATTTAATTTATCACATTTGAACGTTTTTGATTTCGATTGAATTATTGAAAATATCTCACATTTTCGAAAAAGAAACGTTTCTCCCTCCCGGCGTTAAAATATATAATTTAACATTTTTTTACAGGAAATAAACATTTACTTTTAAATTTTACGCATATTTCAAATATTGCACTATTTCACAATTTCTGTAAAACAATTTCTAATCCTAAACGTTCTTGTGATATTTAATAAATTGAAAAAAAAAAATATTTCACAAATTTTATGCTTTTGGAATTAAATGTTATGCTTTTTAAATATTTAGGGTAATTCTCTTATTTGCCAACTCTACCAAATATTTTACGTCTTTTTCGTCAACGGTAGCAAAATGTATGCTTTTATATTTATTTATGAGAGCCGACTGGCCTGTGTAGGGGGCAAGGAACTGCCCTTGCATCAGAAAGGTTCTGGGTTCGAATCCCAGGCAAGGCATGGATGTTCTTTCCTTCTATGTACTATCTGTCCTCACTGTAGGAGCGATGTTGGCCCACCTAATATGGTGCCCCTGAAAGAGAGGTCAACAAAATGCCTGAAGTGACGGATGTTACACAGGTGGGCATTGGAGAGAAAAAATGTATATATATATATATATTTATTTATGACACCCGGACTATGTAGGGGTCGGGGAACTGGCCTTGCATCGGTAAGGTTCTGGGTTCGAATCCCGGACAAGGCACAGATGTTCATTCATTCTATGTACTATCTGTCCTTACTAATTATAGCAGGGGAAAAATAAATATGAAAAAAATAAATAGTTAAGATGCATGTTTTGCATGCATGTTTTATGGATGTCAAAAGATGCATGTTTTAATTATTAATAAACAGTTTACTTCTTATGATGTAGTAGTAAAAATAAGACGTTATACTACCAGTACTATATTTTTCAAAAACTTTGAAGAGCCTAGCATTCTTGTCTTGAATAAAGAAACTTTTATTGTAAGTTTAAAATTATATTTTAATACTACTATATACCAATACCTTATTTCTCCACTTAGTTAAAAAAAAAAAAGTGTGTATGTTTGATGATTAAAACCCTCACATTTGCTGTTAATATACGGAAATAAAATACTTGAAAACATTATGAAAATATTATGAGACATTCTGACTGAAAAAAAAACTGTAATAAATTATAAATCATCATTTCTTAACATCTATAAAAGCATCTTGTCATCTTCCAAAATTGGCGAAAGAGAATTTTTTTTATGAATTTTTTTAAAAAAAACCTTGGGTGAAAGTTTGATGATTAAAAACTTAACATTTGCTGTTAAAACGAGGAAATAAAAATAACTAAAAACGGAATGAAAATATTATGAGGTACTTCTGCAATAAAACGTAATTCTAAATCGTAACTATGTTATAAAACATTATTTATTTCCTAACAACAAAGAATGTAATATATCGTCTGCGTTAACTTTTTCTTACTTATTCGAAGATGGAATTAACTATATTATCTGATATAGATCTCGAAATAGATAGCTACAATGCTCGCTATAGATAGGTAAAATCTATAACTTATCTGTTCCATTCGCCCTCGAAATAATCTGACTGCATAATTGAGCACGTGTTTAACTATCCTGAACACAAACCATGGCATTTCGCCAACAAAGCACCTATGCAATCATTTTTCTCTTCCCTTATTTTTTTACTACCACGACGTCAACATTTTATATGATAAAAGTCAATTCTTTTTTAACTGTGTCACCGAACTTGTGGCCTTGTAGAATGCCACTATAATTGATTCACCGGCGTACGCAAATCTCACAAATAAAAAGGAAACGATTCCGAACATTACATTAAACGATTTGTTCCTCCAGCTACTTGAATACCGCAGGTGAACATTTTTTAAGTACGCGGGAAGAAAAAGAAAACGATACTCTAATAAAAGTGAAAATGATATCGAATCCGAAAGTGGTGTTCTCTGCGGTGATTTCCTGTTTGTTGTTTGTTTTGGGGGAAGCCCTTCCGCCTCATTCACCTAGTTTTCATTTCAAAGAATCTCTGATTCAGAATTTGACATCGTCGTACGCTTCGTTTTTAGATGATGTATATAATTATTTAACCGTTTCAAATGTAACAGAAGAATGTCGTCTGCATATGAAAGAGATTCAGAACTTAGCGAATTTTGGTGATCCAAATGCGTTGAAAAGTAAGTTCATTTTTAAATTTTATTTTTCTTCGAAAATGAATGTTATTATGTCCGAAAGAGAAGGGCATTTGTAACTTTATAACTTTATATATATATATATATATATATATATATATATATATATATATATATATATATATATATATATATATATATATATATATATATATATATATATATATATAATAGTTTGTAAAAATGATTAATTAGTTAACGGAAGAATATAAATAAAATGTTCTTACTGCATATAATTTGTACTATGCAAGAATTAGATTGTATTTCGATATTATCCGAATATTCATCATTACTCATTTAAATAATTCAATAATCCCATCTTGTGACTGTTTAAAAATGATGTTAAAACTAAATTATTCATTCAGATTATTCAGGAGAAATTATCTTGTAATTGTTTTAAATTCATCTTGGAAATAAAATATTCATTTGGACTATTCAAAAGAAATTATCTTGTAGTTGTTTAAAATTCAAAAAAATAAAATATTCATTCGGATTATTAAAAGGAAATTACCTTGTAATTGTTTAAAATTCATGATAAAAATAAAATATTGATTTGGATTATTCAAGAGAAATGACCTTGTAATTGTTTAAAAAAATTATTTTAAAATTAAAATGAATAAGATTATTCTTTTCGATTTATTAAGAAAAAATGATCTTGTGATTGTTTAAAGATTATGATGAAATTAAATTATTCATTGGAATTTATTAAATGAATTACCTTCTGATTGTTAAAAATTGTGTCAAAATTTAACTATTTATTATTGATTTCAATTCGAAATTTAACTATTTATTAATGATTTAACTATTTATTATTGATTTCGATTATTCATGACTATAAATCATGACTATAAATCACTATATATCATGACATAGTGTTAAAATTGAAAAAAAATTTAATTTAAAACTTCATAATGAAAAGAAAATTCTAATTCAGGGTTCCCGCGGTCCTTGAAAAGTTTTAGTAGTGGTAGCAAATTTAGGTTTATACTAAAACATATTTCTCATTTTAATATAACAATTTATTAAGTGGTTTAGAAGCTGAAATTTTCCTGCACATATACTTCCTTTGAAACATAATTTTTAGTGGTGGTTACACAAAAAATAAATTTTCGGCACCGCTTTTTAAACTTTTCAAGGACCGCGGGAACCCTGTAATTTGCTATAACTATAAGAAAAAAAGGAAGAGAAATTCAGGAAAATAATGATTGTATAATCGTACTCATGTACATTGCTCAAAACAATTGAAGGATATTGAGGTTGTGAGTTGATCTTGCACCTGGAGAATTGTTTGAATGATTGATACATTATCGACAGAAGTAGATAAAATATATGATATAAAAATGATCTTTGTTCGGCAGAAGAAAAAAAAAGATTTTTTATTGAGCTTTTCGGGTACAAAAGGAAAAAAAAAAAACACAATTTGTGCGTATGAGGAAAAAAAGGTGATTCCTTAAAAAAATCGCTTTTAGTTGGGGATATGGATTCCCTGGATGGCCAGCAACGTTGAACACCTTTGAGCCATCGAGTCAGTGAGGTTATTAATGAGGGCTGGGGTATTCTGTGCCACTCCTTCAGAAGAGCTCTTTCCAGTTCTTGGGGAGTTTGTGGAGGTGGTAGGCGTTCAGCTATTCTTCCGCCTAGAATGTCCCAAACATGCTCGATTGGGTTCATGTTTGGAGAACATGCTGGCCAATTCGTTCATATGATTCATTCCTCTAAAAGAAAAGCATTCCCCAAGTTGTGTCCTGAAATTGTCGCATATTAACATAAAATCATCTCTAATTTCTGCAGCGTAAGGGACTACAATAGGTCTCAGGATCTCATCCCTATACCGGCGACCGGTCAGAACTCCATTTCGAAAGATATGGAGATCGGTGCTAACAGGGACCGATCAAAACAAATTCAGGCCAAAGGGCCACCAAATTTTCCGGGCCCCTAACAAGATATTTTGATATTAAATTACTCAAGAGTAGTCCAAATAATGAAAAAGAATCTATTGAACTGCATGATTCAAGAGAAACATTCTAAGCAGACAATGGAAGATTATTTTTCTAAGATAAAGTTTATGTATCTATAAACTAAAGCAAAATATAAAACAACAAAACAATATTATATCAGAATGAAAATAGTTTGTTGGCCAAAAACAATTGAAATCAGTGATTTTTGCTAAAAGTTACTGATTTTTATTTAATACTGTTTGTTGTAAAACTGCTTTTTATTTAATACTTAAACCAACACAAAGCTAGTCCACCTTTCATTAGACTTTCTACTAAGTTTTGAGGCCCCTCTGAAATTGTGGGCCCTAGGCCCATGCCTGTTGGGCCTAGGTGATAATTAGGCCCTGGGTGTACCCATCAATAGAGATGCCAACTTAGATCATTACTCCCTCACCGCCAAATCTTACACTTTCGTGCACAAACGTACAATTGTTTTTATTGCCACGTTCCCACCAGATGAAAATTCGCCTATTATAAAGATGAACAGAAAAATGGGACACGCCAGAGAAAATAATACTTCGCCACTCATTTCTCCTCCAGTTCACGTGCTCTGTTGTCTACTCTCTGCGCTCGCGACGCTGCCTTGCTGTTAACGTGACACACATGACGAGCATATAGATCTGCAGCATGGAGGCTGTTTTGGACAGTTTGTGTCGAAACTGTGGTGCCAGTAGCAGAGCGAAAGTGTTGTTGAAGAACATCGTCATTCATATGTCGGTGTGTCCGAGCCGTTAGTGTTAAATACGGTCTTGTTGCACGTCTACATCCATGTCCTGACCTTCGGCCTGCATTTCCACTCTCCAAAAAAAAAACGGTTCCAGATCCTGAAAGTCACACTTTGTGAAACTCCAATGGCTTTTGCTACTTCGGCGTGTCCTTGGCCCCCTTTTAACCGTCAGCAACTCTCCAAACATCTGATTCGGTTAAATGAGTTCGTTGCGAGACGATTCATCGAAACAAAGCGCTTACTGAATGTCGATCATTCTTTTCCGCTTTGTCTTGCATTAAGTTAAAAGCCGAATCAAATTCGTTGCGTCGAAAGCATCGTCTTCGACGTCTAACTCAAAATTTGCATACTGATGCGAAGTTTAAAATAAGAAAAATTTGCATTTGAAACTCTTTTTTTTTCCATTTTATGGAGAAAAAAAATTCTGCTTTTACCGTTATTTATTTTATACAAGACTAGCAATATCCTTTAATTGGGTATACTATAGCCTACGTCACAGGTCGTGCTATTCCTACTAAATTTAACTAGTAAACAGCATTTTCTGCGAACCTGATTTCTAGCAACAAATAAACATTAAACAAAGTGTGTTGTTAAAAGTCGCTACTCACCAGGTTAGAATTGTATAAGTCTAGTTTCTTTTGAAATAATTTATTTTGTTGTTTTATCTAGGTTTATGAATTTAATAAACATATTTAAAACTCAGTTTATTAATTAAACTTAAAGGTAAATGTTATTCCTAGTAAAATTTTCGAAGTGGAAGTAGTTGTGTTTTTTTCATATTATACCCAATTGTTTTGAGTAGTTTTTTTAACTCAAGACGAATGGGAAAAAGGTCGCTAACGACCCCAGGCGCCCAGATAAATGTTGATGATGATGATAGTTATTTTAACATCGATCAAGTTGTACAAATTTCTAATCATGGTTATTTTTATGTTACCACACTGTTACATAAATCAAAATGTTATATTCACTGTAATAATATTTTTAAGATGGATGGGTTAGGGGCCGCTGCGCGTCCCAGGCACCCAGTTTTTGTTAAAAAAAGAAAGTAGTTATTTTAATTTCATTTGCATTGAATATATAAAAATAAACTTATTCGAAATAAGAATAAAAATACATTGAAACAATGCTGATTGACGATGACATGCTCTCGCAGGATTGAATGAACACTTAACATGTAAAATTTCACGAAGATAGTTTAAATTGAAATTTAATTCAAATTTTTCCTATTGTTTCGTTATTCAAGTAAAACAATATACGAATATATTTTAAAGCAAACAAATTATAGCACCTCACATTAGGTACTGCTTTTCATAAAAAAAAAACTCTATTCGGCTTGGAAAATTCTAGAATTACGAATTTTCTTTAAGATATCACTGTAAATCAGAAAGGCAGAACTTTACAGATATGTTTTTTTCTTCTTCTTCTTTTTTTTTTTTTTACAAAACAAAATATTGTAAAATATGGTCACAAAGGAATTAAATGATGACCTGTCACAAACTGCAAATTCTTCTTCAGAACTCTAAAATAGAACTAAGGTGCTTACTCTTTATCTCAATGATCTCCCTCAGCCTAATTATCGCATCTCCAGCCTGGTGTAACAAGTCATCATCACTTAGCAGTGGCGTAGCGAGGGGTGGGCAAGGGGGGGCATCATGCCCCGGGCGCTACTCACAAAGGGGCGCCAAATGGTCCGCAAAACAAAAAATTGCTGAATAATTTTTTTTTATTATAATTGATTTCTGGAAAATATATTTTAACTTAGTGCCAGTGTAATATAATAAATGTCAATTCATAAATATTATTCATAATAATTAATATTTAATTCATATTAAATATTATATTAAATTCATATTCATATTAAATATATTTCAATATTTAATTCACGTCCTTGTCATCGAGCTCTGCTTAGAATAAAAATGAAATGTTAATAAATATTAAATGTTATATATAAGTTTAATGTCAGCATAAATTATACTGCATATTTCACTATGTTACTACCTTTCAAGTTCAAGGCATTCTTGGTAAGTAATAAATCAAATAAGATTGCTTACTACATCTACTCGACGATTCTATTATTAAGTGAATAGAGTATGAAAAAATTTGTTAACAGAAAAATTTGTTGTTCTGTTCTCATATTTGTCACTACAGATTCAAAATGAATTCATTCATCTTCTGGCATCTACAGTTCAAAATCAACTAATAAACGATATCAAAAGAAATAAATATTATGGACTTTTGTTTGATTCAACTCCTGATATCTCTCATCAAGAACAAATGTCCCAAGTCGCTAGGTATGTAGATGCTGATTTTATCAATAAAAAAGTTTCCATCAAAGAATCTTTTTTGAGTTTTATTGAAATACATGCTAAAGATGCAGCCTCGATCGAAAATACAATTTTAGAGAAATTAAATTACGATGAAATTTCATTAACAAACTGCAGATCACAATGTTACGATAATGCTGCCGTGATGGCAGGTCACACATCTGAAACGCGATGGAGCGCCAGAATACAAGCGGTTATCGTTATCATCTATGAGCTAGAGAATATAAAAGAACTAATAGAAAAATTAGCAGAGCACACTACCACTACAAGTGACAACAGAAGTGAAGCTACAATTCTGTTGCAAAATATACTAACCTTTAGTTTTATAACTTTAGTTCATTTCTGGTATGAAATCTTAAGAAGGATTGATCGTGTGCAGCTCAGATTACAAGATCCTAGAATGAATTTTAAAGAAGTGTTCCATGATCTTGAATCATTAGCGACTGAACTAGCCGAAATTTGAGACAAGCTCTGTAAAGAGGCAATAGAAAAAGCAGAGTCTCTTTGTGAAAAATGGGATATGGATACAACAATACGTGCCTGGAGATTTGGCTATGGTGGTCTTTCCGCAGAAAGTGAAATTTCTCGCGTTATGAAAAGCACTCTTGATTGTCTCCAACAAGAAATGTGTACACCATTAAGTGACCTTAATTTCAAATTGGATTTCTACTGGACGTTGAAAATTTATTAAACAAGGATAATGTTGATAACGACCTTGGAAAAAATTTGTAAAAATCTGGGTGAATTTTATAATACAGATTTCAATGTAATCGAACTTATTATCAAAATATGTGACAGCAAAATGTTACTCCGCAGTAGAAAAGAAATTAAACCTAAAACTCCATTAGAATTTCTTACTTTTATAATCAATCTCGAATGGAGAATATGTTTCTCCAAATCTGAGAGCGGCATTTCAAATACTCCTGACTATCTCAGTATCAATTGCTAGCTGCGAACGTTCATTCAGCAAATTAAAATTAATTTTGACAGATCGCCTAAGTGACCTAGCATTTTTAAGTATGGAAAGAGAAAAAGTTTAAATGATCAATTTTGATGATATTATTGATACATTTGCTTCATCAAAAGCATGGAAAATTTAGACATAGTAATTAGTTTTATTAATGTATTATAATCATATGATCATTAAATATATGTATCTCCTTAGAGATAATAAATATTTATTCTTTTATTGTTTTAAAACTGCGTGTTTTTAAAATATTTCTTTATAAATATGTAAAATAAATAATAGATGTCTTTTGAACTAATTCTAGATGATCATATACATTTCAAAATCTAGTCTTCTTCTCTCAACTACATTTTTTGTCTCAAATTTAAAACTTAGCTAGAGTCTATGACTTTATTTATTTTACTTTATTTATTTATTATTTTAGAGTATATTTTACATATAAGATTATGTGGTTTTCGAATGGGGGGGGGCGCTAAAAGGATATTGTGCCCCGGGCGCGAGTTAAGCTCGCTACGCCACTGTCACTTAGTAGGGAAACTTAAAAGATGCCAGAATAAACTATAGAAATTGAAGATCAGAAATAAATGTGTGCAAAAAAATTAATATATAAATAAAAATATCGACTTATTAAAAACAGTGAAAATGATGATGATATGAAAGAGGCAGCTGCAAAAATACATTTGGGATTTTTTCTTTTAATTATAAAAAACAGTCTAATAGTTACGGAAAAAAATCTGTTAGATTATCGTCATTATATTTGTACTAAAACATAAAATCGAAATATGCTGTATTTCATAACCATAAATTATTAGAATGCTAAATATAATATTTTTACATATCTGGCCCTAAATAAGTACACAATAATTTTTTAAAAAAAGAATGAAAAATATATTTCATGAAAAATATAAAATTCTGTTTCAAAGGATTAAATCATATACTTTCAAGAAAACGAAGCGTATTCATAGATAATTTTCTTCCCCCCCCCTCAAAAAAATATAAAAATGAAGGAGATTTACTGCCAGTTTTTTCTTCATTTTCTCGGCAAGTAACAACCTTGTTTCAGTGGCAATTTTTTTTTTTTTTAATTTTCGCTTTTAATTTAAAAAAGTTTTTAAAAATGTTTACGTACTTGCCAACTTTTTTATTTTAGCAAAATGGTCTAAATATGTGAACTTTAATTATTTTTCAATTTATTAACTGTAATTTCAAAAGTATAATTTTGTAATCACTTGAGAAAATATTAAACAAAAAGCTGATATTCAAACACTTTGTTGTCATAGGAAATAAAGCTTTTGAACGAATAATATGCTATTTTCGTAATTGGTGAAAGTTTAAAGTATCTATAGTATCTGTGTTCTTTATTTTTCTTGACGAAAGTACTTCAAAGAACACCTTAAAAAATTATGCAACTTTCTGAATTTCGAAACGAAAACAAAAATTTTTAAAACTGCTTTACATTTAGGAAGTTTTCAATTTTTAAAAATATTTTTAAAAAAATGCTTTTATATTATTTGATAGAAAGCAAGCACGTGGGTGAAATGTAAGCAAACGAAAATACGCGTTAGCTTAAACAAAATAAACTTGAAAGTGACAAATGAGAATAAAGAGACAGGAAATTTCAGCAAGGTCAAGGTTAAGTCCCTATTAACAGTGCTTGTAAAAATAGCGCGCTGTCAAACAATAAAGATTCGCGACTCAGTTAAATAAAGAACCCACTACAAAAAATAAAATAATTAAAATATTAACTCTGAACGCGTTCAAAAAGCTCTACTAGACAGTCATGGCCGGCCATCTCTTCAAATTCAACAACACTTCTTTGAATTGAGTTAATCAAGTATTTAAGTCACATTCTGCGCCTTTTTTTTAAACAATGCTTTTCAGTTCCAAGGACTAATGTCTAACTACCCACCTGCTGAAAGTGAAAATTAACAACTGGTTACCCGTTCGGATATCATTTATATTGTAACATAAACATATTGCGGTAATTTAAACTTTTTGCATCAAATTAATTACATAATCTAACTATGAAAAGCGAACTCGAGAGTGTCCATGACCTTATTTTCGAAGTTATGTTCAAGTTAGTAATTAAATGCTTCAAGGTTGTTTCGGTAATATAGTAAGTTAGTTTTAAATTATTAAAACTGGTTTAATCTGAAACTGGGTTACAAAAAAAAAAATGGTTTAAAAAGCACGTTTTAGGAAGAAGTTCAGAAAAACACGTATGAGAATTGTTATGAAATGATACAACTTTCAGTGGTTTCTCTTCGAACAAGCATCTTCTTCTCTTTTTTTAAATTTTCATTTTTAATTTAGTTAGATATTTTTAAGCTATTATTATTTATCAGAAAATGACGATTGCATTTAAATCGAATATATATCATTATTATTATTTTGATCATAAAGTAACAGATATTATAATCATCAATTACTTTACGGACCTCAAACTTACAAGAAATTACATTTGGAAAATTTTTTTTTGACAACTCTTATTGGTTGAAAAACATCTGCTACATGCGCAATTGATTTTATTTAATTTGATACAGATTATTATTTTTTTTTACAATTCTTATTGGTTGAAAAACATCTTTTACATGAATTGATTTTATTTAATTTGATACAGATAATTATTTTTGTTGTTGACAATTCTTATAGGTTGAAAAACATCTGCTACATGCGCAATTGATTTTATTTAATTTGATACAGATTAGTTTAAATACTAATCAAGAAATAATTATTTCTACCTTAAGAAACGACTATTAGGCTAATATCTTTCACTGGTCAGATTTGCAATGAATAATTTATTGTCGTTTCGAACTAGTGAGAGCATAAAGCGAATGTTTTTTACTGACCAAAAAATAACAATCAAATTTGAGATTAATATTTTTTCAGAAAATTAGAATATCTTTTATTTTCCAACTCTTAAAGTTATTTTGTAATGTATGAATCAAATTTTAAACGTATAACTTTTTTTAAACTATGTACAAGGAACTATGAATACATGGTATTTCTATTCGTATACAAATAGAAAACTGATACTATAACGAGATATTTCTAATTTTTTGCAGTTTTCGATGCTAGTGGAAAACCATCTAGTGGCATTTTGGAAGGAAGCGTTCATTTTATAGGATACTATTCAGAATGTGTGAATACCATTGTTAAGGTGGAGAAGAATTTCCTCAGGGGACAGTACTGTCTGCTTAATTTGAACGTCTCAGGATACGAACAAAGGGTCTGTATTTATAATAAAGTTAAATCATTTCTTAATTTACCAGGAAACTACATTCCTAACAATTCCTGTAAACAACTCCTGTAAACAAGTAAAGGGAGAAATTGTATCTTCGTGGAGTCCTTTTTAATGGAACTAAACCTCATTTGCGTTACATGAAAAGGAAGACCACGAGAACCTCCCATGGTTAGCCTGACGGCAAGGGGACTCTAACCCATGATCAGTTTAACATTTTACGTCAGCACTGTGGTTGGTACAAGCTGGATGCGGAATCCGTATCGACCAACCATCGCTGGGATTCGAACCCGGTTCACCTCATTGGAAGGCGAACACTCTATCCTCTGAGCCATCGCGGCTCACAATTAGGTACTTGCAACTAATCACATGGTCACGTCTAATTCCGTGGTTGTGTATGACGCGTTAACGTTACAGCTCTAAAGCGTGAGTTTATTACAGCGCTCAATCAATTTTTGGATTAGATTTAATTGGATACCTGTAAAGGACGTCACGCGTGAGCGTTGAATCTGATTGGCTAACCTACGCGTGACGTCGCTTGGAAGTAAATATCTAATTTGCAGATAGGCCGATTGACAGAACTTAGGGGGGAATTTATTTTTTTTTTTAGAGGTAGCAAAGTTCCGATTTAATATTTAGTTCTTGGTACACTGAATTAAATTTTGAGCAATTTTATCTAAAACTATATCTATGGAACCTCAGTGGCTAAAGAGATCGAGATTTCGCCTTCCAATGACTCGGATTCAAATCCTAGCGGTGGTTGGCTGATACGAATTCTGCTTCCAGCTCACACCATACAATCTAGCAAAACTAGGCGTCTTTAATTAGCTTGATTATCTTTCAAAATTACATTTAACATACAACATATAAACTTTAAAGGTATTCTAGCCGTACGTATATCAAAACTGAATTTAAATATTCGAATTCTTCAACTTTTTCTTCAATCCTAAAATCTTAATTAGTTTTAAACAACATATTAACCAAATTTTTTTTACCGTCTAGCTGTTGCCCGCGCTTAACTATTTTGATTTCAGTTATAACTATTTTCAAGAGCTGTCCAGCGATATTGTGTTAATTAAGACAACCCAACAAACATTAAGAATCTTAAAGCTAGTTTTTATGTCCGACATTTAAATTTGAATTCACGGAATTAGTATTTTTTATGCTGGGAATAAAAGTAAATATAGGCAATTATCAGAACTGTTTCAACTTAGCAATTTTGAATAAAAATAATAATAAACTGATTCACCTAACTAAAAATTTGAACTTAAATCAATTTCTTCAATTCAACTCATTGAAAATTATTTTCTGATTCATTAGAAAAATTCAATTATCGAGTCAGTACTCAACTCTGAAGTTTGGCAAAGTAATTATTCTAAGGTGCTTGACTCAAACAAATCAGTTAATTCTGATTCGAAGAAATTATTCAAATCGCGATTTGCATACTCAAACATCAAATCGAATCAGAGCCCAAATGATGATTTGAATCAGTATTTTTTCATTGAGGAAATGAAATAAAATTTTACAGAAAAACGAAATGAAAAATGATACACAGACATTTTCCGGTAATAAAATTGAAAGATAATATTGGAAAAAGGATAATGGAAGAATGATAAAAAGATGATAGCTTGTTTATTTGATAACAAGGGG
This sequence comes from Parasteatoda tepidariorum, assembly GCF_982258835.1. NCBI lineage: Eukaryota > Metazoa > Arthropoda > Arachnida > Araneae > Theridiidae > Parasteatoda > Parasteatoda tepidariorum. The sequence goes on along the minus strand of NC_141755.1, from coordinate 69,368,262 downwards.
AGTATATTTTTATTATTTATTATCATCTACAAAAGGAGACGCGGAAGCAAAAAACTTTGAGAGATTAAAAAAAAACAACATAAAATAGATCAGCACATCATATCCTGTGATCTTTACAAAAAAATTTTCAGGCTACAAAAAATTTAAAAAAGTGATAGAAACTCATTTTATTAAATTTATTCTTTATTATCTCTTTAATTATTTAATCGTAACTACCACATTTCACATTATTCATACTTAAACCAAAATCATTCATTAGCAGGTCGTTGCGACCCCAAGGATTTGCATTAATCGACGTTTTTACATAATTTCATTTTCTCTCTCATCTCTCTTTCCTCTTCCCCCCCCTCAATTAGTAGAGCCGCGATGGCTCAGGGGATAGAGTGTTCGTCTTTCAATGAGGTGAACCGGGTTCGAATCTCAGCGATTGCTCGTCGATACGAATTCCGCATCCGGCTCAAACCGACCACAGTGTTGTCGTAAAATATCCTCAGTGGTAGACGGATCATGGGTTAGAGTCCCCTTGCCGTTAGATAACCGTGGGAGGTTCTCGTGGTCTTCCTCTCCATGTAACGCAATCGCGGGTAAGTTCCATCAAAAATTTCTCCACGAAGGCAAATTTCACTCAATACTTGATCCGGGAGTTACCTTGTCTTCTGGATTGGGTTCAAACTTACAAGGCGACGTAGTTGAACATTAAAGTCGTAAACCCAAAACATTGCGTCGGCTGTTCAACGACCGTTGTAAAATAATATGTTGTTGTTGTTGCTGGCCCACACGGTTAGCGGAGCTAAACCAAGTCCATGACTCCAGAGACTCTGAGTAAGTCTGTAACAAAAAGTGGATCTGAAAAGAGGTCCACTTTAGAGATATTTAGGCATTGAAGTATATGTTCAGGAGTAGCTTGTTGGTTGTTACACTTAGTGCAAACAGGGAAAACTCTTGAACCATTACTGAACAACATAGTTCTTAGGTGACCACTTCGAAATCTTGATATAACCGTCTGATCCCGCCTACTGCACTGAAGGGTCAGGCTGCCACCTGGGCGGTTGCACTGATACCAATGATGAACAGGAGGGGCCACAGGATCACGAAGCCTGTTAAAACGAGATTGGAGCTCCGAGTGGCGGGTTAGTGCCACTGGGAGGAATGGGCGAAGTACGTCGGGAGTTTAATCTCCTGGTAGGGCCACCCTAGGCGTGAAGGCCATTCCAATGCCCAGCTAAAGTATGCAGGTGAAGGAGCTGAGTCAGCCTTCTGCCTTTTGGTGCTCCGGTCTTCATTGATCACAGAAGCTGCACTTCTTCCACATCTATGACTTCGGTAAAATAATATAAAACTAGTCATTACTACACCTTTATTTAAATAGCGGTAAAAAAATTGCACAAATCTCGTTTATGTTATTTAGGTTACGTTTCATCATTCTTAAATCTTGCTCAACAAATCTACTTCTTTCCTAGCCACTGAATAGCCCATTTTTCAATTACTAGACAGCTCTTATTTCCGAATACAAACAAGACAGTTACATCGAAAATTGAGAGATAAAATGCGAATGAACTCATCTTCAAAAACACCTTCGCTCTTCTTTTATGAATAAAAAAAAAGTTTGACAGTGAATAGGTAAATACAGTTTGGTTAGTGATATAGGCTAATTTTGCACGAAGTTCAACAAAAAAAATCAATTACATACAGCAGAAACTTACCTTAATTTTTGAGGTACATAAAAAATTCAACGATTAAAAGACAGCGTTAAAACGATTGTTAACGTGAGGAAGTATTTTTTTTTTTTTTTTTTTTTTTTTTTGTTGCTTCAATATGTTAAGAAGAAAAAAAAGTTGCCGCCACGTTTACCACTACTTCGGGAAATCATGCTTGTCACTGTAAACAAAAGCTATCTGATGAAAGAATATGAGACTGCTTATTTATGGAGAAGTGAATCATATTGCAGAAACGAAAATAAATATTCTAATCTCAAAATATTATTATTGATGAGGTATTTGTATATTTTGCACTGTGTAGTTCAGTTTGGTGAAACTTACTAGCATGTGAATATATATTTTTTTACAGCCCCGTACATTTATGTCTTAACTCGTTTCACTCAGTTTTATTTTCGAATAAGGTTTAAAGTAATTAAATAGTTGTTATTGACGGTTTTTTGGATCAAAAATTAATCGCAGTAAAATGATAATTTTTTGCCGTTCTATGCTCTTAAAAGATTAAAAGGAAGAAAAAAATTGACCCTTTTTTAAAATTTCGAATTAGTTTTGGAATAAGTAAATCTTGTGTTTTTCTTATAATCCTGAAAGATGAACAAAAACTGCGCATTTTTTTTATATCGCTTGCACACAATGGTTCGAATATTCTCCTTTCATTTAAAATAAATAGGGATTATTTTAATGAGAGGGCTTGATTTCCATATTGTTCAATATCTATTCGGTATTCTTTCATACTGATACACAGGAAAATTAAAATAAAATTGTAAAAAGATTTTTCTTAAATTTAAAATTGAGATATTTTCTTACCACTCATCAGTTTTCTTATACCGTTGAAACCTTGTTTCACAGTCACTAACCAAATTGTACATAATGTGCATTTGTATAAGTTTAATTTATTTATACGCAATGGGGTCAAAATCATTTAAGTAAAATTTTTTAATTTGTGAATTAACGAAACTTTTTTGTATCACTTTATAAAAACAAAATCTTCTAAATAATCTTGTAACATTAGTTGCTTAATGCGATTTAAAATTGGAATCGACTCTGAGTTGGATGAGGAAGAGGATCTTTGTTCTTCGCTTTAATCCTCTGTGCTCTGAGAAAGTTGAGTTGAGGATAATAAGTTGAAATGACGATGATGATGGAGAAGTGAGGATACAAGATGTTCATAATGTAGAAACTTATAACTAATTCAATGCGAAATTTGCAGTGTTCCGAGAAATCAAAGTATATAATTTTGTGGTTCCAACACTTTTGGAGAGGTTGAGTTGTTGGTAGTGAAGATACGAAATGATTGTGGAAAAAAAAAAGTAATTCTTAAATTAATACAGTGCTAAATTTGTAGTAGAAATTTTTTAAAGTAGAAATTTTGTGGTTCCAAACCTTTTGGGAAACCCAGATACCCGTCAGGGGAAGAACCCATAACAGGCACACTGTTTTCCCTAAGCGATCAGGCAGGCTTTACTAGCTCAAATTTTAAAATTGTATAGACTGACGTACATGTGTGATTAAAATTAGAATCTACTTTTTTAAGAGCAAAAATGTCTACTTTTTAAAATTAAACGATTGTTACAAAAATAAAGTTTTCACAGCATTTTCATAATTTAAATATTTGGTTTAAGCATTTTAATTCGAAAAACATTTGTTTAAAATTAGGGAACATGAATGCAACAGCATATTTAATCTTTTATGTTTCTACAATTTCTTATCCATAGTGTATACCTATATCTTTTTTAATAGTGTAATTCTTTCCTAGATTTTGCCCAATCCTTCATGGGAAGTTATGAAAAAGGCGACCAAGCCTCCTACAATCGGTATTTGTATACCGCTATCATGTTCAGTGAATGATATCAAATTTGCCACTGATGCCAGTAAGTATTGTATTTTCATTTATATGCTTTATTTTAATTTGTTCATAATGGATATTAGTCTTTTTTATCTAATATTGAATCATATGAAACAGCAATTACAGAAAATAAAACTAAACTACGAAGAAATAGTTAACTAACGTTAAAAAAAAAAAGAAAAAAAAAACACATTTTTTAGCATTTAAAAATAATATAACGCCATTTTTTAATCTAATCGAATCCAGTTATTTAACCCATCGAGGAAAGTCGATTTTATTTTTTTTATGCGTAATAAATTAGTGATACAATAGAGCTAGTTTAAAATCAAAACGAAGGGACCAGATCAAGGCAGTTCGTTCGTTAAGCTCATCATCATCACCGAAATTTATCTGGGCGCCCTACGCCGATTTTTTATCCATCTTGAAATTTTAACTTTAAGGTAGCTCTTTCTGGTGACTGGAAGGCAAATTTGAGTGAAAAGAAAATTTAAATATTTTGTATTCTGGATAAAGATGTGCCTCAAAAATAAGCAGCCATTGGCCTGAGGTATATATCTTCCTTCTGGTTTCAGAAACGACACTCTTTCAGCAAATTCATGTCACAATGCATGATTTTTTCCTCCTCTAAGTCCTGGTTTCAGTTCGGAATTTTTACGACAGATGGCGCTGCAGATAGTAAATTTTCAAATTGAAGGAAAATAATTACAAATCGTTTTACACCATGTCATATTACAACACGTCATTACAACTAATAGTGAATATTTCAAAAATATTCTAATATGATTTTCATTTATTAAAAGATTTCGAAAAATTGTGAATTTCTATCAGTTTCGTCCATTTACTTTTTTTATCATCAGTAATGCCATTTATCGAAAACATTTTGAGCTGAACCTAGACGTTTTCAAAAGAAAAAATTATTCCTTGTCGCATGAATTTGCTGCAAGCGTTGTTTTTTGAACTTATTTTAGTGTTACTTTTCTTGAAAATTGTCAAAATTTAGTACACTCCTTATGTAGCTATCACAGTAATGCTGCAATACACAAATAAAAACTTAAATAATAATAAATATTTTTAAGCTTCTATTTTTATTGACTGGTTTTATGTTAAGATTGATTTGTATTTCTATGAATTTCTTTTTTATAGGCCTTTCCAACAATTTCGGAGATATTCAGGGTACAATTGAAGTTTGTCACACTCATACGAAAGGTTTTTCAAAAGATATTTCTGCAATATTCTTTATGTAAGTTGCTGTATTTCTTCTTTTTTTTTTCAATTTCAATCTCCCAGAAAATGAAGCGAACCTTTGAGTTCTTATTTCTAAGAATAGAATATTCAAAATGATACGAAAAGTTGTAAAAAATTTCTGATAGCTCTTAATTCTGAAAATCTTTATAAGAATTATTTTTAATTTTAAAAAGTTTCTGTTTCAATTTAGTACCACTAAGAAAAATCTATTATGTTAGATCTGATCTGATCTTGTTTTATGAGCTGGGCGCCTGGGCAGCGCATTGGTCCCTATCAGAAATGTTTCTATGAGAAATTGAATTATAACCGCCTACATGCAATACAAAATATTTTTTGAAACTAGTATCAGCCTTTACGTTAAAACTGAAAGGAAACACATTGTTAAATTTTGATTTAGTTTTATACATTTGCATTGGGATAATTTTAGTGATCGTGGAAAATTTTACAAGTGATATTAATACTATTTTAAGATTTCATTTGCTTATTTGTTTTTAAAAGAAATAAACGTATTCATAACAACTATAAAATATTAATAATTTGTTTTTGAAAGAAATATGTATTGAGCATATAAGCATCTCCTTAACATAGTGGCTTGAAGTAGAATATTGTATAGCAAGCAAAAATTTTTCAGTTTTTTTAAAAATTTACTTATTGTAAAACATAGTGCCCTTTCTTCTGCATGGATAGGGCAATTTTGATTAATAGTGCTTCAAGCGGTGATTTCGTAATTCTGAAATGTTACACTGTTACCAGATGAAACTTGTATGATTTTAGCTTCAGAACTAAATTTTTTTGGGCAATATAAATCAAATACAGATTTTGTACCTTGCAATTCTTTTTATCCCATTCAATATCTCGTAATACCCTGTACTATCCTAACTACTATCCTAATAGATAACGTAATACCCTGTACGTTACGTTATCTATTAGGATAGTAGTTTTTAAGGGAAGGATTCTAACCATTCTTAGTGCCCTTTTTAAAGGTTGGTTCTCTCTTTCAAAATTCATTGCTAGCATTTTCTAGAAGCAAGATAAAATTGTCTTTGATAAGATATTAATACATAGTGTAAATATTTTTATTTGACTATGAACCAAAGGAACCTACTTTTACAGAGAGCATATTTTTCTGAGTTGCCAAAAACTTATACAACGTCACTTATGTATATAACGTAAATATTCTAAGTAATTGGTTTCTCGCTCGTGTAAATATTAATTTGATTGACTCACTCATTTATATACCAACTCCACTATCTTTTTGTCTCAAGAGCAAAGCGCTCATTTCTCTACAATATTTGCATTCCAGCAACCAATAATTAAGAGTTCCAATCTAAGAGTACCATTTTGGAAAAAATCTGTAGTTTTCAGAACTAATTTCCGATTTGAAATCCCCACACCCGATTTAGTTAAGATCCTTGAATGAATGCAACAAAAAATTTGTCTCACGGTGTTATATTTAACTTCATATTTTTACTCATATATATTAGCACAAGTATTATATATCATTATAATGCTTCATAAATTTTGTTCTTTCAATGTGGTTTTTATTTTATAGGAGCTTTCAGATTTTCGTCATAGCCGTTGTCAGTCTTGCTACAGTATATGACTACTATTTAAATTGGAGGAAAAGAAAAGTAATTGAAACGTTAGCAGCCAAAAGCGTGTCTACAGAGTTACTTTTTGATCAACGACCAGATCCAAATGGTATTATTATTTTTAAAAATTTCTTTTCTCATTGAAAATGATTGTCTAATTTAAACTAAGCTGTTAATAGACAAAACACCTGGAAAAAAAATGACCTCAAGTTAAAATAAACATTAATATTTTGATAATGTGTTAAAGCATGTTTACTGCGGTCAAACTTTTCATTTCTTAACTCAATGAAACACTGTTACTGTCAAGATTCAGAATATTTGAAATTTGAAAGGTTAAAAGAATTTGAAACATTATTAAAAAATTAATGTTAATTTTTTTTTATTTAAAATTAATAATAATAAATAGTAATATAATTCGTTGACTATTCTCTTAATATTATTGGTTGTTAATTATCTATTATTTAGATTTGTGGCAAAGTTTTCTTATTTAGAAACTTTCTGCTGGAAAGCAACTGTTATTGATCGAAGATAAACATTTCAGATAACTCTTCCGTCAAGCTATACGGTGTTATTTAAGAAATGTAACTAACAGTCGAAAAAGAATAAACTCTTCGTTGTAGAGAAAAAATTTCATCTCAGAAGAATCCGTAGTTTATTCAACTTGGAAAAAAATCTAGTAATTAAGAAAATAAAAAAAAAATTATTAAAATCTTTTCATTTGAATTACAACGGTAAAAAAAAAATTAAAATTTTCCTGAATGATAGATACTGCACAGCAAGAGGTAAATAAGTTCCTAACTTTCCCGGTTAAGGAGTGTGCACACTTTTTCCATAGTGATTAGAGGACCCAAACGTCGCTGGTTCGAACCTCCGTAATCTCCTTCGAGTTCTCTAAATCAGGGATTGAAACGAATAGAATCTTCCAGTTTCGTAAAAGAATTGACGGAACCTATAAGCCACTCCCACAAGTCTTCGTCACCATCAGGAAGTCAATCAGTCTTTGAACTACGTCATATTCTAGGACGCTCAATCTAAATTAAGAGATTCAGGAGAGAACGGCTCCAAGTCTCAATCACTGAAGGACTTTAGCTGCTTTGAATTTCAAGCTACAGTTTGTCTAAAGTAGGGGTGCTCAACCTGCGGCCCGCGGGCCAAATGCGGCCCGCCAACCCTCGATGTGCGGCCCGCGGCCGCAATTTGAACAAAGTGAAAAAATAAATTTAATATTTGTTTTTGAAAAATAATAAAAAAATTCGGTAATTTAAATTTAAACTTTTAAGCTTTTGACGCACCCAATCTCAATCAATGTAGTTTTTCGATGGTTAACGCTACGGATTTCAGCATAGTTTTAAAAATCCCAATATTTTTAATACATCATTATTACGATTTACGAATTTTAATTACCACTTTTGACGCTTTTCGTACATGCCGATTCCAATGACTTTTCGGTAGTTATTGCTATCCATTTTCAAGTAGTTTCTGAAATAGCGATTTTCGAAAGTTATGAAACGCTTTATTTGTGCAAACTTCATGGAAAATCTAAATGACTTTAGATCCTTTCTTCAACAGTTATTGCTGCACGTTTCCGCCCGGTTTTTAAAACTTCGATATTTTAGCACGATATTATTACGAATCGCGAGTAAAGAATCGCTCATTTAGATAACCATTTTTCGACATGGCTTATTTGTAACGATTTTATCGCAAATCAAATTATTTTTCAATCGTTATTTTAGAAATTATTGCTACAAATTTCTACAAGGTTTTGAAAGTACCAATATTTCTCATACGCTATTGCGACGTTTTAATTTCAAATCCCGCATTTAAATTACATAAAATTTTGATGGACTTTATTTACTCCAATTTCATCTGAAATATAAAAGTATTTTGGTTATTGTTTTAGTAGTTATTACGTTTTCCCCGTGATTTAAAAAGATTATGATATTTTTAATACTATGGTTTGACAGCAAGCGAGTTTTGAATCGCGCATTAAAATAGTTATTTTTTACGTGCTCTGTTTGTGCCGATTTTATCATTTGCGTTGTACCGATTTTAACACGCATTTTTGAAGAGATTTTTCGAACGTGTTTTTTCTTCTTTCCCGTTATTGCTGCATTTTTATTTGTGATTTAGAATATACCTGATATTTTCACACAATATTACAACTCGTGAAATTCGATTCAGTTTTAATTTTTTTTCGTAACTTAAAGAGTAATTACGTATCTTAGCCAAATCAACACATTCCCAGGAAAAAAAAAACGAGATGTGTTTATATTGAACGCGGTCCGTTTTGCAAAAAAAAATTATTCAAAACGCGGCATAATTCTTTAGTCCCATGAACACGTGCAAGTTTAACAACACACATCGAACCTTTTCTTTTTGTTGTCACAGGTAATTTAAAAGTCATACATCGTAATTCGTATTTACACTATCTGAAAATTACGAATCGCATTTCGTATTAACATTAACGAGATTTAAAAATAATCCATAGCGTTTCGTATTTACGGGATTTAAAATCTCATATCGCGATTCGTGTTCTGGTGTTCAAAATATCATCCGTTGCTACTTTTCTCGCAATTCATATGCACGCGTTTTAAAAACCATATATCGCGATTCATATTCATTCATATTAAAAATCAAGTGTTGTGAGTAGTCCTTTCGTAATTTAAAAGCCACACGATTCGTATTCACGCGATTTGAAAAACAAGCATCGAGTTTTTTATTTACGCAATTTAAAAATCACATATGGCAATTCGTATTCAAGCAATTAAAAAATAACACATAGCAATTCGTATTCAAGCAATTAAAAAATAACACATCGCTATTTGTATTTCCGCGATTTAAAAACCCAGAAAGGAAGAACACCATCTAGGACAAATTCCAAAACTGATTATGTTATTTGCTCTAAGTTTAATACTACCCACAACAACAGCTTCCGTCGAAAGACTGTTTTCCAGAATGAATTTGGCCTGTTCAAAATTACAGAGTTAGATTACAAATTTAGTAAGATTAGATTACAAATTACAAAATTACAGTCTTTAAATACAATCATTACATTTTCATTTAATGGCTCAAAAAATATCACATGATCAAGTAGATAAAATTATCACAATATTCAAAAATTTTGCAAATTACAGTATAACCATTAAGAAATTTTTTAAACTATTTTCTACCTTCTTGGAGCATTTTATATCATTTATGATTATATGCTGGGAAATGATTTGTATATCATTAAATTTTAACTGTATAAAAAATTTAATCAAGATAAGTTTCGTAAAGTAATGTAAATTTTATTGATTGTTAATTGATTGTGTATTAATTATAAATAGTAAGTGTCATGTTAAAAATATATTCGTCATAAAAAGTTGTAAAAAAGTATCTTAATAGTTTTTTATTATTAAGGAATATAGTTCCTTAAAATTTAATGTGTTTTCTTTCTTTTTTTTTCTTCCCTCTCTCAGCCTCTTATTATTAATTTAAAATAAAAAATGTCTGAAAGTTAAAGTACATTCCCTAATAAATGCTAAATCTTATTTTCCACTTAAGGGGTTTTGTTTCAGTTTTAATCATTTTTAACCCTATAAACTATCTTTAAATCAAAGTATTTAACTTGAATTTATATTAATAACTAGAATATTTATTTATTTGAAATTTAATTCTATGAAAAAAAAATTTAACGTTAAAATTTATGTTTAAATGGACTTTTGTATTTTGTAATATGATAAAAAAAATTTCAATTTTTCTATAGTTTTTTAATTATTTTAATTTATCTAATTTTTTCTGATAAATTGATTCTGATTTTCGAATTCTGTTTTCCTTCTTAAGTAATCAGTTTTGCATTTTCTAATTTTAAACGTTTTAGAGTATTGTATTTTCTGCAAAGAGATTACAAGGTTAACCGACAAAAGGAATTTAGTGTTATATAAACAATGATGTTTATATAACAATCACCACCAACAATTGCTTTCAATATGTCGGTCTAAACACTTTGCCATGCGGCCCTTCATTGGTCAATCTGCTGCGCATGTGGCCCTTCACTGAAAAAGGTTGTGCACCCCTAGTCTAAAGTAAGAACTCCTCTAGCCATTCGTCTGGACTCGTGGCGGTGACTATGGTAACGAGGTATAACTATTTCAAGTAGAGGTGTGGGGTCATTGTTTAGGACAGATTTTGGCTCGCTCGGTGAGAGAAAAGGAATCTTTTTCTTACTGTGTTAGCTCTACCCTCCCTGAAATGAATCCTATTCTTGTTTCCATAGCAGCAGACAGCCTCAAACTTTGTGGCAAAGGGGAGTTCTCACCGTAGACAAACTATGCCCGCCTCAATGAAATGTCAAGGTACATCACAAAGAAACACTCTTCGTCTGCTACATCACCGAGACAGACTCGTCGGATATTTTTGCAGAACTCAAAGAGCGTATGCTAGACTTTATCAACTGTTCAAGACACAACTTACTGACTTTGTGACAAAGAAGGATAGATAAGCTCCTCTTCTTCCTTCCCGACTTAAATCTTACACATCATATTTACAGCCTTAATAACTGAGACGAATCGGCAAATGCCACTTTCAGTTGCTGTACACCGAGAGTTTAGATTTGTAATGATATTGTAGCGTCATGTAATATCGACTTCGCCTACAGCCACACGGACACTCATTCCGGGTTGAAACGAAAATTAAAAAAATCTTAATTCATCGTAGTCGGGAGTTACCTCTGACGGCACACAGACATTTTTCTTGCACTCTTCTAGAAAGCCTTGACAAGATTTTTCCTCCGCAAAGCTATTGAAAGATTTACATGTATCTCCAACACTTTGTAAGTCATCTACTGCTCTGAGGTAAATATATTATATAGGGAAATATATGGAGCCATGAGGTAAATATATAGAGCATTAGACAAAAAATAGATAGTCTATTACTATATATGTATTTACCTAGTTATAACACTCTTTACCAATTTTTGATTATCTCCTGTTCGTTCTATTTACATATCATTTTTTTATTCAATGTATTATTGCAGAACCGAGCTCTACAATGCAGTATCTGCTGGCGTTTTCACTGTACACTAATACTCCAAAAATATTTTCTGTCAAAGAACGTGACAACATAGCCTGCCTCCACGGTCTCAGATTCCTCAGCATGGCCCTCATTATTTTCGGACATTCTTTCTCTTTTGCCGGATCCGTCTTATATGTTCGTAAGTTACTTTCTTTTTTTACACTTAATAATCTTTACTCATAACCTACTAACTTTCACAATTGTTAAAATATTAATGCAATGACAATTAAATAAGCAAATGTGTTTAAAGCTTTACGAGGACTTAAAAAATCACAGATTATGCTTTTTGTAAATAGAATTGGTGTCGTACGGTTGAGCTATCTTTACACTTTTTTCTTCTCCAGATTGGTTAACCCAAATCTTGCTTTTTCACCACGGCAGTACTTTTCAGCCAGAAATTGGATTGTACTTGCGTGGGGGAAAAAGTGAGATTTACCGAAATCATGCTAACAAAGAGAGGAAAAGCGTAGAGAAATTATGTAACCTAAAAACGACTTTTTTGTTTACAAATAGTATACTAACAAGCCTATTGTAGAATTTAATAACTGAATGGATTTAACTTTGTAATTTAGGAAATCCAGGAATGGCTTCTGATGCCCCAAAAGATTTTGTTAACCAGATATTTGCAAATGGAACATTCGCTGTTGACACTTTTTTCTTTATGAGGTACTATTCTTATTTACTTATACTTTTTTGCTTCATTTTGTTCGCTTTCTTGGACAATGATAGATTACGAATATTACAGAGCTGCAAACATTACAGCATTTTAATGTTTCTAGCACTGCCTATAATGCCGAAATTGGAGATGTGCTGGTGCAGATGGCATAATTGAAGTCAATAATGAAAACAGGGCAATGAAAATGACAGTTGAATTTGGAAACAGGATCATAAATATAATAAAATTTTTATTCAGTAACTTTTGTTGAGCTCGAGATACAAAATCAGAAGAATATTTAGAATAGACTTGATAAGTGAAATAATTAATTTTGCATGATATTATCAATAAGGACAGGTCATGGGAAATAAATCCACCATGACTTGCCTAGTCAAAATCCATGTTAACAGTGGTATTTATTTATCAATGCTTTGTGAGATCCATTATTGGCGCCTTAACGTGAGAGGACAATGCCAAAAGAAAAGCTGATTGAGCCAATCTCACGATATCTCATGTTAATATTTAAATAACTTGGCCACAGCTTAAACACCAAAAAGACAGTTACTTAACCTTTTCCGGAACGGCAAATTTCGATTTGAAATTTTAGCCAAGGCAGAGCATTAGCAAATGCGACCCTAAATAATACATTATAAGTTGGGCTCTTTGTTGTTTATAGAATAGTGATTGCAAAAAGTTTAAAAGCAATTGGTTTTACATTTCTAGTAACATTTATTGAATTAGTGTTGCTAAACTGGATACACTGCACAGGAAAGGACTAACATTAAGAAGGCGCATTTTATACTATATCCAGTTTCATTAACGGACATTTTGAGTGAAGTCGATTTTTTTCAAACTTGCATCTCAAACAATTACTATACATGAATTTCATTAAATAAATGTTTTGCACTATATTTTTTTAAAACCGGATTTCAAGCTATGTTCCTTTTCTTCAACGCACCTCTTGAGCTATATATATTATTTTTAAGCGCGCATTTGGAAATATGGCTGAGTCGTCGCATCCAGGTATTTGTTTTTTGAACATCTGATTTTAGCCAGAAATTAACAATAGTTACTTTTTCAAATAAATAACGTTTAATAACTTAATTTATTCCTCATGCAAAAATTAACTGACGAAAAATATTAGGAATTTCGTATTTAATATTTTAAAAATATCTCGCCTTTTAAGCTATAAGAAGATTAAAAAAAAATATGTCATATGAGCTTACGTTCACAATAGGTAAGTAAAAATATAAATACAGAACTACCAAATTTTTTTAAAAAATTTATTTATGTATGACTTTTTGTAAAAATGTATTCCAGTGGTAGGTATGTTTATGTTTTAATGTATTATTTTTTATTCATTTAAACTTATTTTCCACGCCACTACATGTAAAGTTCATATGCAACCTTACTTTATTTTATATGCAACCTCATTTTAAAGTTCATATGCAACCTCACTTTATTTTATATGCAACCTCATTTTAAAGTTCATATGCAACCTCACTTTATACCAGCTCTCTTGTGGTGAGGCTTTTAAAATGCTGGCAAAATTGCCAAAAATTCTGAAAGCCATGGTTTTTAAATATCTACCACTCTATGAAAATTTTGCAAAAAGCGTAGTAGTTGGCAGGTCTGTAAATATGTATGTTAGTAAATATTCGAAATAGATCAAGCTGCCTACTTCTTCTATTACTTCGTAAGTCATATTAATTACTGAACAGTTTTAAAAACATAATTGTTCCAATATATCCGATATATCATGTATTGATCATGTCTAATATCCATTTTAGTGGCCTTTTGGTATGTTATGCTGGAATTAAAACCCTGGAAACGGCTAAAAAGAAGTGGTCGTGGATGTTGGTTTTCTATGTTCACAGATATGTAAGGTGAGGATTTTAAAATCGTACTTCTGACTTTACTATAACTGTACTGTCAGGCCAAAATTATCCGAATAAGCAGTGGTACTGACTTGGAGAGTCTTAAAACACACATTAATATGATTCTGCTCCCCTTTTGCATCTATAACAGCCTGCAAACGTCTGGAGAGATTTTTCAACAGTTTTTGATAGGTGGACATGGGGATTGAGTTCCAGGTGTTCATCGCAGCTCAAGTGAGTGCTGGCAGTAAGGATGTTCGATTTGGCTTGACTACCTGCGTTCTAATTCCATCCAAAGATGATCTATGAGCTTGAGATCGGGGCCCTGAAAAAGCCAGTCCAGTTTTTGAGCACCCATTGTGTGTGAATGGAGCAACTTCCTTGCTGAAGGAGAAACGGGCCGTCTCCGAAATATTGCCAGAGTTGGAAGAGCAGTATTGCTCAGAATATTCACATATGTTGAGATATCATATTTCTAAATACAAAAACTAAACCGTGTTGGCTTCAGTGGTGAAGGCACTGAGCTGTCACTCTTAAGGACTGAGGTTCGGTCCTCAGTGGCAGCTTGAAGCCCAACCAGCTTCAGATCGATGGGAACTAGCTTGTCTGGGCTGTAAAGGCGGCCTGTGCGTTATGTCATCACATTATCACTACCACGACGTTGGTCATGAAGTGGAGCCTTAACCTCCCCATGGCCCACGACGGGTTGCTGAGGGAATGCTTTACTGCATGAACTAGGCATAATTAATTGCATGAACTAGGGGACACAGGTCATACCATGGAGGAAAAAAAACCACCACGCCCATTGTTTTTTTCCTTTAGGTAGGTATCAAGATATTTTTGGCCTAATAGTGTATATAAAAATAAAATAAAATTTTTAAAAAGTGATTTAAAGTATTCTACAAAGGAGAAAATAGCTTTATTTTTGCTAGACTGGATAGAAAAATTTGGGGTTTATTGCTGCCGTAGTTCGCAATAAACTTATATTCCTTAAAACTTCCCTCACTTACATAAAAATTTAAGAAGTGATGCACCCGATATTTTTCATTTTGTATCTGACAGAAACAACATTATATTTTTCTATTTCGTCTACTTGAAAAAGTTAGCTTCTAAAATGATCACTTTTTACTTTACTATTTTCTTCGCTTCAATTCAGTGACTGTCAGTTTGTTGCTGTCAGAAGGCGGTCTTAATTTTGATTAAATAGCAGCAAATTTCACTTACAATAATAACGAAACAGTGAATATCAAACACAAAGCTCCAGTTGAAATTTGAGCACTCTAGCTGAATGGAAAAGGATCGATAATTGATAATAAATTCCAAATTTGGAGAGAAAAAAAAGGCGATGCAAATTCTGCTTGTAAAGACCAAAAGCAATTAAAGCTTTGTATTGTCATAAAGGACAGAGTTCCAATTAAAATTTAAGCACTCTAGCTAATTAAGAAGTGATAGAAATTTTGATCGACTATAAATTCTACTTATAAACGGTCAAGAAACGGCGAAAAATGGGTGTGAACACTCCTATTCATGCCGAATTCTTGTCTTGGTTACAGGTCAATTAAGGTCAATTTTGACCTTTCATTTAATCTCATCATGCCTTTCATAACATGCGCCGTTTATGTGAACAATTATTCCCGTGGTATAACCCAGGTAAAAGTCCGCAATGGGATAAGAGCACAAAATTTTACTTAGGGCCGGGATAGCCTGGTTGGTAGGGCACTGGGCCCATGTCCAAGAGTTCGTAGTTTCGATCTCTTCCGGCCGAAGACTCCCCGTGTAGTAAATGGTGACTGATGCACGTTAAATCTGTCGAGTCTCAAAGTCCTCCATGTTCCCATCACAAATCAATACCTCTGGGGGTACTGATCCGAAAGTTTCCTTGTCTTCTGGATTTGTTCAAAATTACATGGCTACGGAGTTGAACATTAGTTGCGTAAACCCAAAATTGAGTCGGTTGCTCAACGACGGATATAAAAAAAAGTTAACTTGGGATAGCGTGGTAGGTAGAGCACTGGGTCCATGTCCAAGAGGCCATGGGTTCGATCTCCGCTGGATGAAGACTCCCCATGTAGTAAATGGTGACTGATGATCTGTCAAGTCACAAAGTCCTCTATGTACCCATAACAAATCATACCTCTGGGGGTGCTTATTCGGGAGTTTCCTTGTCTTCTGGATTGGTTCAAAATTGCAGGACTACAGAGTTGAATCCGAAATTGAGTCTGCTGTTCAACCGACTGTTAAAAAAAAAGAAGTTTACTTACAAGTATTTTTATTTCAGACTGGCTCCCTTAATGATGGCTGTCGTATTTAACTGCGCCTTTCTTCTGAGATATTTCAGTTCTGGTCCTAACTGGTTAAACAGTATCGTGATGTACGATGCGTGGTGTCGTAAGCAGTGGTGGGTGAATGCTCTTTTTATTCAAGATTTCTACAACACCAATGAAATGGTTAGATTCAGTCAACATTAATTGTTAATTTCTTTTAAATTTGGATTTAGTGAGTTTTTCATTCTGAAAAGTTGTATTATTTTTCAGTGTCTCAGCCACACTTGGTATTTGGCTGCGGATATGCAAATGTACCTTGTATCTCCGTTAATACTCATTCCACTTGTCTGGTAAGTATGTTCAAAATAAATAAAGTTATCTTTGTTCTAGACCAGTGATTCTCAACCACTGTGCCGCGGCACTTTTGTGTGCCGCCAAATATCAGAAATGATACAATAAAAATTCTAATGTTTTTTGTTCTTTAATAATTTTTCCATGCTTTAACCGCGTGAAAATCATTGTCGGCAATTGTCTTATCTCTGACAATCTTAAAATAAGATGGAGGAAGTGCCTAAACTGTATATGACACACAATTTTAAAAAATGTTGTAAGAGCTAATCATTAAAGTAAGCTATGCAATTAATAAACAAATTAACAAAGGATAACTACAAAAACAAATATAGAAAAAACAAATTAACAAAGGATAACTAGCAAAAATTAAGCTAACAATCAATAATTAGCAAAAAAACTATTTAACAAGAAATCACAAAAAAATAACAGTTAATGTAAAAAAAAGAAAAATAACAGTTAATAACTATAGAAAACAAACTAAGAATTAATCAATAACAAAAAAATAAATAACTGTTACTAACTAATAAAAAATTGGTTGAAAGAAATAATTAATTCCTTAATAAATGTGCTTTTGTAATACATATTATTTTATTTCACATTCAAAATTATTATCACAAACTATTTAACGCAGTGTAAAATAGGTAATTAAACAAATTTTAATCTAATTTTTTTCATTGTGTGCCGTCAAATTTCGAAATCGTTAAAAGTGTGCCTCGACAAAAAAAAAGGTTGAGAATCACTATTCTAGACTGTAATAATATAGAAACGGGTAAAAGCATAAATATATATAATAGTTGAATAACAGACAGTGATACTGATGACGGTATTTGTTTAATGCATTGTATCAAATGCTGTCTGACTTCTAACTTTTATATGCTTACAATTTGATTAATTTTGTATCTTATCATGTTTTGGTTTGTTATCCCGCACTGACACCAATGATTTATAATTGAGGATTCGGGTTTCATCCTTGGTAATGATCCGACTAACACATATGCGTACTACTCTACCGCTGTTTAGAGCGGAGAGCAAATGATTGTCATCACCGAGTTTCTACACAAAAATCATTTAATAAGCTAGAATTTTTTCAGATAAGCTGCCGAGAACATCATATCATAGTGAATTCCGAACCACTAAGTCAATATCTGATCATATACTCAGCCTTTACCATTGGGGAGTCGAACCTCGGTAAAGCCATAGATGGCGAAAAGGTTACACACTATACAAATTGTGCTGCCTATTTTATAATGATTTCTAACATATAAATCCTCTACTTCCATATAAAAAACAATGTAATTAAAGAACCCAATACACTGTATTCTTTTAAATTTTACAACCTCTAAATTTAAAAAAAATATATAGTAATTTTACAAGTTCTGAATTAAAATATATATATGTATATGTATATTGCTGAAAATAGAATAAAATATATTTGCAGGATAATTATTTATATCACCTAAATACTGATGAAGAGAAATTCTTTTGAAATACAATGTAACACGAACTGTACGGAATATTAAAAAAAAACTTTTTTATCATACACTCCCAGAAATTTTTTTAAAAATGTTGCAGATTCATTGCCAGAAAAAAATTGTAAATTCACGACATATTTTAGTGATATTTCAATTTTATTACATATTTTGATTCCACAGATCTCTTTGTATCTCAAGGGGTACATGTACCCTAATTTGAAAACTTCAGCTCGGAGGAAATATTTTCCGATTTACTGGAGAAAAAAATTTTTTTTATATAAATTATTTCTGAAGAAAGATGATGTCAGCAATTCAAACAATTGTTACTTGTATCCCTTTTCCTGTTTGTAAATGTAAAGATTTGACAACTGGCGTAGTATAATTAACATCAGTTGTTATACCACAACTGATCAAAACATACTGTGGTACATACATACTGATGCCACATACTGATATAAATTAATGATATAAAACAGTGTGTACATTACTTAAGTATTTTTAAACACTTATAAAAACACTGTCTGAAACAGTGTTTTTATGTCACACACTACGTTCTTTCATTACTGTAGCAATCTTTCTTTCTCATTGTGATATATTATGTTTGTTTAACAGGAACTTGAAAGCTGGAATCGCTGCAATGATTGCATTTCTTCTCGCCTCCACCATTGCAACAGGAGTCATCACAGCTCAGAATCATTATCCTGCAATTCCATATATCAACAATGTTGTGTAAGCAATCTTGCAATTTCAATTAAACTATTGAGTTGTATTCTACGTTCCCTCCTTTTTTCTCTTTAATTTTAACATTCGGCTTGTCATTAAATGTTTTTGGTATAATATATTAGATTATTCGAAAGAGAATGTTTTGTTCTACCGGAATCTATTTTTTCTTCTTTTTTGTGTGAATTAATGTATATCGATTTTCAGGTTATTAAAATTGAATGTCAGCTGGTCAGCATTCGATACCTCCTTCTTTTTGATTTTAATCAAGGCTCTAAGGCAGTAAAAGCTGCTCTTGACATTTGTGTTGTGTCTGAAGAGGGTTCCATAGCTCATAAAACTGCTCATGACTGGTACGCCAAAGTTAAAAAATGGAAATTTCGACCTTAACTTTGTTCTGCCTGTCCAGTTGAGTATTGAGTTCGAAGAGGAGCGTTTAAACCAACCTTTGCTTGAAAATTCGCACCAAACTAGGAAAGAACTGGCAGAGAAAATGGAATGCTCCCGAAATTTAAACTATGAAAATAAAAATAGTTTAAAAAAAATCCCGGGTGGAATTTAGCTGCTAACTCAATATAAATATCACATCTAGTAAAAGATAATATTTGTAGGGATGCATCATAATTGGTGAGTTTTGACCACATTAGTCATGAAGCATGTTTCGAATGGTTACAATATTTGTGTTGAATAAATTCGTAAGATATTTCACCACAAGTACATTTACCTGCTAATTTTTCCAACAATCTATTTCATAGTTTCGAGGTAACGACGTATGAACTTTCAATGAGACTGTTCACTTTGAAAAATCATTTGTACATTGGTATAATATTTTCAATTGTAAATGAAGTTCGTTAGTTAATTCACTTATTTTAACTTTAAATAAACTTAGTTGCAAAAAAGAAAGCTTTTTAAGACGTGACTTAGTCTATATAAGCGTAATAAAAAGCTTTAACTAGATCTTTTTTATGTTATTTCTTTATCTAAATTCTCCTTCTTAATTTATTATTCAAAATTAAACGCTTTCTCACCCTTTTTTATTCCCATCCATTTGGTTCTATTTTTAGATTTAAGTATGTAAGAATTAATTCTTTAGGCGTTAGAACCATATTATTCCCACGACCTATTAAATGGACCAATTGTAATTACAAACGTTTTCCTTTTTGCATGTGATTTAAGAATTCATCGGTACCTGTTTGTAGCATTTTCCCTAGCTTTTGAGAATGAAGCACTTCAATTTTGGAGTATTCGACTTCTTGCTCTCCATACAATGAATACTTAATAAAAACTTTCATTTTGCTTTCATCAATATAAATTTACAGGACATAAAAAATGTTTAACAGTATTTAAAACATGATCTATTAAACGAAAAGTGACTATACCACAATGTTTTTTAGCTACAATGTGACCAACCTCTGTATAAAATACTATGTCTGTGTTTTTGCCATTAAGTTTGATTAGTTATATGGAATTGTTTTAATTTTTCTCTGTAGGCCTTTAGACTTGGTGAATGAGTATTACAAGAACGTGTACATAAAACCATATTGCAGAATGGGACCTTTCATTGTTGGAATGGCTATCGGATATTTCATGTATAAGAAAAAGGAATGCGTCCTTAATAAAGTAAGTTGCATATTGGAAATGTAATTTAACTAATAGTATAAGAATTAGGAACTGCCAAAAGACCAGGACTTTCGATTTATTTGATTCGAATTTTTTTAAACTGAAAAGATAATCACGCCAAAAAATAAAATGGCTCCATTTTTGGCATTTAGATTGCATAATAATGCGGGAACAAAAACTGCGATTTTTGAGGGGATTTATTTTTTCTTTCCTTTCGTGAAAAATTATCATTTCATGTGAAATGGATTTCCTGCATAGAAAATTAAAGACATTCGAATGACTTTCAAAACTATAATGGACGAAGTTTTTAGTTAAAATTTAGCGCCATAAATTTAATTTCCCCCCTCTTAAATTGCATTTTTGAGAGAGGTAAATGGTATCCCAATCTGGTGAAACACCTCACGAATATGTCCAAAAACTATTCTTAATATTAAATGTAGCCCTCCATTAATTACTCAATCAAATGACCAGCATTGTTCCTTTTTTTTAATTTTTACAAAGTTTGTTTATATGACACCAAGAATGTAGCATTTTTTGGACGAAAAACAAAATTTATTTGCGAAGCCATCAAATAATCATTTTTAGGTCATTTCTGGAACCTAAATATGTACTTAAGAGTTAAAAGTGGGGCATGAAATTTTTTAGCTATCTTTTTCAAACATTATTATCAAAATTTACTGTAGGTCTAAAATTTTGCAATAACCCATTTTAATTAGCCTACATTTTTGAGTCGCTGCATAATTTGGAAATGGGATATTCGCCAACTCCAATGTACTGTAATAAATGCAAAAGTAATCATGAAGTTTTTATTTTTTTAATAAATTTTTTCATCGATGAAATTTTAATTTCTTTGTAAACTATTTATAGTGACGCAGCACGTTTTTCAGATCTACTTTACTAGTTATGACTTCAATAGTTGACGGAACCCTACCTTTCTTTTAACTTATCACATGCTGGATAATCCTTTACTTGGCTTCTTTATTATATAATCATATTAAACTTATTTTATAATATAATCATACTTATTAATCGTCTAGATCATATATAGTTTGAATCATTATTGTGTAATAATATGCTGGTGGAACCTTTAGTGATAATCATATATGTTGGCGGTATCATATGTTGAGCTGTATATGATAATCATATACAGCTCCCTGCTTTCACCAATTATAAAACTGACGCAAAATATATCCAATCGTTGACGATTCGTTGGTTCAAAATTATAAGAATTTGGTACTGAGCATTATTAGCTGCACGAAGTCTTTATGGATCTGTTGTTTGACACTAGTTATAAAATGGAATAAAAAAATTTATCATAAAACCATCTTTATCCAGAGCTTCATTATATTATATCTAGTTAATAACATTTTCGAGAATTATCAAATTTTAACGTTACGTATCGCTATCCAACCAACTTAAATCATGCTTTTTTGATATTCTACTATTAATTAGTCTCATATAAATTGAATAAATAAAAAATTCAATCACTAATTTATGAATTTTGGATTTGGACAGAATTCGATAAAAATAAAAAACTGACATCCTTGCTTTCCTTTTTTGTATCGAAAATTTCAACTAAAAGAAAAATGAACTTCTTTCGTAATCTATATATATATAAATCTCTTGTCACAGTTTTAGTGGTTAAACTCCTCCTAAACGGCTGGATCGATTTTGATGAAATTTTATATGTATATTCAGTAGGTATGAGAATAGGTTTATAACTAATTTTTTTTTCATTTTTTGGACAGATTTAACGTATATTTTAAATATATCTTTATTTAATCATATTCCAATCCAAACTAGACATAGAAACCTGATAAATCAAAAAGTAATATTCACGCACGTTGCAACAATTCACTTTAAACTCTAATACTTATGCTCGCCCTTAAAAGAAGAGCATCAAATATATTTGCAAGTATGTGAATAAAAAGGCAGTGATATGGCAGTATTTCGAGTTGAAAATACCAATGTGACCGCTTTTCCAGTGAATAACAACGACGAAATAACGCTCTACCAAATTGGCCGGTACATCAGCTCCAATGAAGCTGTTTGTCGCAACTTTGGATTCCCTATTCATGATCCTACCGTTAGTCATTTAGCCGTCCATCTTGAAAACTGTCAGCGCGTATATTTCACGAACGAGACAGCGATTGACAGAGCTATAAATCCACCAAGAACTACACTCACCGAATTTTTTTGAATTGTGTAATCGTGCGGATGCGTTTGATGCCTTTGCACAGACATTACTCTGTTCAGAAGTACCACACTATTTCACATGGGCTCAAACAAAAAGAAATGGACTTCCCGCAAGCAAGGCACACCGATGAAGGCCGTTGTCCCGGTTTATTCAAATCAAACGCCTTGGGGAGAGCATTTACAGTCAATCCAAGGCAGACTTAGTGCTTTTATCTTCGAATGTTGTTGGTTAATGTCACCGGCTCATTGTCATTTCAAGATATACGTAAAGTCGATGGACATCAGCATCCAACGTATAAAGATGCATGCCTTGCACTCGGCTTGCTGGAAGACGACAACCAGGTAGAATTTTATTTCTTTATTTCAATTAGTAGCAAAATGTATGCTTTCTATATATTCCTTGCATTTATAAACTTAATTTATTATCTTTTTGATCCACTACTATTTTTAAAAAAATTAAGCATATATATTAATATGTAATACTATTGTAGAAGTACGCATAAGCTTGATTTAAATACAGCGAATATTTCTGTCTAAAATTATAATTTAAATTCCGCTTAACTACCGCAGGGTAAAATCATCCTCAAAAGGATTAAAAGTTGGCAGGTTTGCAATAAGCAGTATCTCACTTCTCACGCAGTTTTCGGAAAAATTTCGGCCATTATTATTGTTTGTACATCGAACGCCGTTGTGACGTTTACAATTATCATTTCCGTGTAATTATTATTAATTTGCAGTGCTGTAAATATTAATAATAATTATTAATATTAAGAGTATTTCTACTGTATTATTCTGAAGGAAAAATATTGTGAAAGGTAGGTTAAGTAATAAAAGATAAATAAACACATTACTACTATGCTGTTTTTCATCATACGTTT
Organism: Parasteatoda tepidariorum; assembly: GCF_982258835.1. Taxonomy (NCBI): domain Eukaryota; kingdom Metazoa; phylum Arthropoda; class Arachnida; order Araneae; family Theridiidae; genus Parasteatoda; species Parasteatoda tepidariorum. Next base: position 69,344,779 of record NC_141755.1, on the reverse strand, counting down.
ACAAATATCATTTTACTATTTAAGTGTTATTCTCAAGTAAATTTTTATTCATTTATTAATCTGCAGAGCTGTCATTATTCATTCCTATTTTATAAATAATTGATACAATTATTGATTTTAAGAGTAATTCTGCTCTGTTATTTCAAAAGAGAAATATCATGAAAAGTATGTTAAATTAAAAAAGTGTGTGTGTACTTATGTATATGCGTTAGAAGTTATACTTTTTTGGCGTATGGAAAAAAATTTAAAATAATAAAAATGCTGTAATGATCAAATATAAATATTAAAATCAATCAAAAAGGTATTATTTAAGTAAAAATATATATTTTTAATTAATTTCATTCTATGGCTAACTTTATCCTGTCGTTTTCTGCGCGCGCAGCTCACAAAGTTTACTCTCATCCAAACGCTCCAAAAGAATTATAACTTAAATAAAATATAAATAAATACATAATACTTTTTTTCATCATTAAGTAATTTAATTTTTTTTAACAGCAAACAATGCCAAAACGATGTAGAGGGGCTTCTTTGGGCCGTAAAACATGTCAAGCTACATTCATGCAGAATGCAAGAGCCGAAAGAAACGCAGAACAAATCCAGCAAGACAATACTGATGCACGTGAGAGCATGGCACGATTGCATCAAGTAGAATCAGAAGATGCACGAGCTGACCGAAATGAAGAAAGAAGATTGGAACAAAGACGATCGCGCCAACTCACATTTAACAGACTAAGAGTAAATGAACAACAACGCCAACAGGCACATCGATCTTTTAACTCTCAGTCTTTCCTGCGCCTAGCATTCGAGTATGAGCCTAATGTTGAATATTATGCTCATTCAAAAGTCAACATGGACAAGGAATGCCTGCATTGCAATGCTCTTAAGTTCAAAAATGAGCCAGCCGGGATGTGTTGCTCATCAGGAAAGGTACAACTACATGTAATTGATACACCACCTGAACCATTAAAGGGTTTACTGTTTGGCACGAATCCAGATTCAAATGTGTTCCTGTAATCAATTCGGACATTCAATTCCTGTTTCCAAATGACATCATTCGGAGCAACAGAAATAGTTAAAAATAATACGGTATATGGTCAACAATTCAATTCAACATTTAAAGTCAAAGGTCAAATTTATCACAAAGTGGGCTCATTGCTGCCAATGCCAAACGAAGCGCATAAATTTTTGCAAATCTATTTCATGGGCGGCAAAGATGCGCGCGTAGACGCACGTTGTGAATACAATCACCTCAATTCATTTTTTGCCAAACGCATCGTTGGTGAGCTGGACGCTCTATTGAATGAGCACAATGAATTATTGAAAATATTCAAATCACACTTGCCTAAATTACAAAGTGATCATCACGCTATTGTCATCAGCCCTGATAAAACACCTGTTGGAGAGCATATTCGTAGATTCAATGCACCTGTTGTTGACGACGTTGCTGGAATCATGGTTGGCGATCGAACAACTGCACGACAAATCGTGATTCGTAGAAGAAATAATAATCTCCAGTTCATTGCTGAAACACACCGTTCATATGACGCTCTCCAATATCCGCTAATTTTTTGGAAGGGACAAGATGGATATTGCGTAAATATTAAACAACGTGATCCCGCAACAGGTACTTCATTCATTGTGGACTTGAACATTACTCATTTAACAAAGAACTTAATTAATTTCAATTTATCAAACTAAACTAATGTTAATTAATTTCAATTATATTTATTAATGATTTATAATTATTCATGAATTATTTATAATTGTATTTTTATTATTTATTTATAATTATATTTTTATTATTTATTTATAATTATATTTATTAGTATATATTATTACAGGAGCCGAAACAAACAAGAATGTTAGTGCGAAGGATTATTATGCGTATCAGTTGATGAATAGACGCGGTCAGGACAACATCATTCTACGATATCGTGAGCTTTGTCAACAATTCATGGTCGACATGTACGTGAAGATAGAGAGTAAACGACTGCGATACTTGCGATATAATCAACAACAGTTGCGTGCTGAAGAATACATTCACTTGCGAGACGTTATTGTCAGCAGCGCCGATGCCGCCGAAATTGGTAACTCGGTCATTCTACCATCATCGTATATAGGCAGTCCACGTCATATGCAAGAATATATCCAGGATGCTCTGGCTTACTTGCGCGAGTACGGACGACCGTGTTTGTTTATCACGTTCACGTGTAATCCTAAATGGCCAGAGATTACATCATTGCTTTTTCCCGGCCAAAATGCAATACATCGTCATGACATTACAGCACGTGTATTCAGACAAAAGTTAAAGTCTTTAATAAGTTTCATTACGAAATTACAAGTATTTGGTCCTACACGTTGCTGGATGTATTCGGTTGAATGGCAAAAGAGGGGATTACCTCATGCGCACATTTTGATTTGGTTAATCAACAAAATACGTCCTGAAGAAATCGATAGTGTAATTTCTGCGGAAATTCCAAATCCGTCTACTGATCAATTGCTGTTTAATATTGTTACAGTTAACATGATTCATGGCCCATGCGGCAATTTTAATCGTTTATCGCCGTGTATGGCAAATGGAAAATGTACCAAAGGGTTTCCTAAAAATTTCACTAACGATACGATCACAAAAGTTGACGGATATCCAATATATCGTCGAAGAAATTCCGATAATGGCGGACAATCGTTTATTAAAAATATCAGCAACATCGACATTGACATTGACAATCGTTGGGTGGTGCCTTATTCACCTCTACTGAGCAAAACATTCCAAGCTCATATTAATGTAAAGTTTTGTAGTTCAGTGAAGAGCATCAAATATATTTGCAAGTATGTGAATAAAGGCAGTGATATGGCAGTATTTCGAGTTGAAAATACCAATGTGACTGCCCCTCCAGTGAATAACAACGATGAAATAACGCTGTACCAAATTGGCCGGTACATCAGCTCCAATGAAGCAGTTTGGCGTATCTTTGGTTTCCCAATTCATGAACGGGATCCAACCGTTATTCATTTAGCCGTCCATCTTGAAAACGGTCAGCGCGTATATTTCACGAACGAGACAGCGATTGACAGAGCTATAAATCCACCAAAAACTACACTCACCGAATTTTTTGAATTGTGTAATCGTGCTGATGCTTTTGGTGCTTTTGCACGGACATTACTTTACTCAGAAGTACCACACTATTTCATATGGTCTCAAACAAAAAAAATGGATACCCCGCAAGCAAGGCACACCGGTTGAAGCATGTCCCGGTTTATTCAAATCAAACGCCTTGGGGAGAGTATTTACAGTCAATCCAAGGCAGACTGAGTGCTTTTATCTTCGACTGTTGTTGGTTAATGTCACCGGCTCATTGTCATTTCGCGATATACGTAAAGTCGATGGGCATCAGCATCCAACGTATAAAGATGCATGCCTTGCACTCGGCTTGCTGGAAGATGACAACCAGTGGGAATGTATGCTTGCTGAAGCAGCATTGAACTGTACTGCTAAGCAAATTCGTGTACTATTCGCTATAGTATTAACTACATGTTTCCCGGGCAGAATAGAAACTTTATGGGATAATCACAAAGATTCGATGACTGATGATATACTGTATCACCATCGCACACGTTGTAACGATCTAACGATAGCATTCAGCGATGTTATGTACAATGAAGCACTGATTGCTATTGAGGATCTTTGCATTACTATTGCCAACTTGCCTCTCAGTCATTTCGGTATGCTTTCGCCAAATCGAAGTGCATCTGATTTTTTAAATAATGACATGAATCGTGAACTTCATTACAATACAGTAGAAATGGCAGCTATTGTGACTCGCAATGTTCCACTGATGAATGAGGAACAAAGGAACATATATGACCGCATTATGCTCGCAGTTTCGGCAGGTCAAGGTGGATTTTTTTTCTTGGAAGCACCAGGTGGAACTGGCAAAACATTTATTATTTCGCTAATTCTCGCTGAAATACGATCAAATAATGGCATCGCGTTGGCCGTTGCATCATCTGGCATTGCGGCAACTTTATTGGATGGAGGCAGAACAGCTCATTCAGTATTTAAGCTGCCACTAAATATTCAAAACAACCCGGACGCAGCGTGCAGCATAAAAAAGCAATCGTCTATGGCCACAGTGTTGAAACACTGTAAAATTATCATCTGGGATGAATGCACAATGGCACACAAACATTCGCTTGAGGCGTTCAATAGGACATTGAAAGATATAAAGAACAATGACAAATTATTTGGCGGCACTCTGCTACTCCTTTCAGGTGATTTCAGGCAAACACTTCCCGTCATTCCGCGTTCAACGTACGCTGATGAGATCAATGCTTGCTTGAAATCATCTCCACTGTGGTATAATGTTGAAAAAGTTCAACTAACAGTAAATATGCAAGTCCAAATGCTTCAGAATCCATCTGCTGAAACATTCTCAAAACAATTGCTAGATATCGGTGATGGAAAAGTTACCAAGGATGAGACAGGATGCATAAAATTACCGGAGGATTTCTGCACAATCATTGATTCAAAAGATGCTCTCATTAACCTTATATTTCCCGATTTACACACGCAATACATTAATCATGAGTGGCTTGCAGAAAGGGCGATTTTAGCAGCAAAAAATGTGGACGTCAACGAATTGAATCTGAAAATACAACAGTTATTGCCAGGTAACATGGTGACATACAAATCCATTGATGCAGTTTGCGATCCTATGGAAGCTGCATATTTTCCAACAGAGTTTTTAAATTCATTGGATTTACCAGGCATGCCACCGCATAATTTAGTACTTAAAGTTGGATCTCCTGTTATTTTGCTTCGTAATTTGAACCCACCACAGCTGTGCAACGGCACGCGATTGGTCGTTAAAAAATTAATGAACAACGTTATCGAAGTCATTATTTTAAATGGAAAATTCCGGGGTGAAAGTGTATTACTTCCACGAATCCCTATTATACCCACAGATGTGCCAATTCAATTTAAACGCATTCAATTCCCCATTAGATTGGCATTTGCAATGACTATTAATAAATCTCAAGGCCAAACAATGTCTGTTTGTGGCTTAGATTTGAGCACACCATGTTTTTCACACGGACAATTATACGTGGCATGCTCTCGAGTGGGTAAACCATCCAGTTTATTTGTGTTAGCAAAAGACGGAATGACAAAAAATATTGTACACTCCATTGCACTAAGAGATTAATATTGTTTACTAATATTTTCAGAATTAGTTGTATATATAATTTATAAGAAAAAGTTACAATAAATTTAAAAAATTATTATTTGTTGTGTTGTTATTTTCACCTTCCGTCATCGTTCACAGCGCTCCATGCCACTGCCACTCACATACCACATACGCACACACTTACAATAAATAAGATATATTTTCATACTCTAGAAATAAATCATATGGCAAAACAACGTTTGCCGGGTCAGCTAGTATTTATTATATAATTCTAATATTTATTAATTATATCATTTAAGCGGTAGAGAACATTGTTTTAAAAAGAAGCTTTTATTAATATTTTTTTCTTTATTTAATTTCGTAGTTCAATGTTCTTCAATACAACACTCAGTTTGAATTTAATATAAATAAATAACACTGAACGACTTTGTACACCTATATTTAAAATTGTTTAATCGTAATCCTTTTTCTAACACAGTCACTGGTAGTAGTATGTTGGCTACTCAGCATAGGATCTGGATTGACTATCATATACCTCATGTGGCCTGCTAATCAAGGTATCCTGCCGACCAATGCCGAAGCAGCTGCATACAGTGCATTGGCCAGAACTGCTTGGGGTGTCTGTCTAGCCTGGCTTGTTTTTGCCTGCTACTATGGATATGGAGGTATTGTTATGCAATGTTATACTGAAAGAATTCTTGCTAATTAAGAAAAATCTCGTAAATTCTAGTCTTTAGTCAATTCATCTACATTTTCCTTCCCCATTCAATGTTTTAATATTCAGTGAAGTATTTGGTTAATATATATTTTTTAAATGTTTAACAGAGTTATCGTTCTTATACTTATAATAAAAAGAGTTTTAGATACTATAACATAAAAAAATCTTGGCCGCCTTATCTTCGTTAGCTTTGGCTACCTTTACACCAGACAAAGAGCAAGTCATTCATCTTTGGTTCACTCGTCTTCTTGTAATGGGAATTTGGGAAATGGTTCTAAATGTTGATTTAAATTTATTCGTTGATCTGAAAGTCTGGAGGAACATAAAAAATAACATCTAAAGAAGCTCTTCTGACATGCTGAACAAGTTGATTTTCAGGATGAGGAGGATGGCTCCTAATTAATCTAGGGTAGTGTATACAACTTTACATCCAATATAGAGTTCTAAATCCCATTATAACTATCTCCCATCATTAGCGGCAATAATTTTGGAAGAGATAGTTTTGAAGTTCCTTCAACCCTTTGAGGAACAACAAATTTCGGTTGCAAATTTTAGTCAGGCAGCCCTAGCAACTGCGACCTTCGACATAGTATTTTTATTGAAGAGGCATACTTTATCTCTTTGTTGCTTGAAGAATAGTGGTTGCTGTACGTCTGGAAGCAAATAGTTTTACATTTCTAGTGGTTTGTAACTTTATAGAATTATATGTTGCCAGACTGGCGGAAAGAGTTAGCATCTTCACGACCAGAGGAAGGAGAAAAAAAGCGCTTCCGCTGGCCCTCATGTTCCGAGTTTATGCGTACGAAGGAGTACGCATACGCATTAATATGAGAGTTCCGTATGAGATCAACCACGTCTGATCTTAGGTGGCTAAAGTCAGAGACTCGTTTCAGATATTATACCGTGGGCCGTTAAGGGAGAATCACGGTTTCAAAGTGGTTAACAGTGTGTCAATTACCCGATGGACCTTCTTGGCAATAATATAGAAAAAACAGCATTTGGTAACAGGAGTTATTGAAAAATACGATTGGCTACAGATATTTGTACATTTTCTTTTTCCAATAGTTATCGTATAATTACGTGTTTACTGTATATTTTCTTTTCTCAATAGACATCGTATAATCGAGTAGTTACGGCATACTTTTTTCTTCTCAATAAATATCGTGTACTCGGGTATTTACATTCTACTTTCTTTTTTCTCAATAGGTATCGTCAATACAATTCTATCGTGGTCTCTGTGGGTCCCAGTTAGTCGCTTAACATTTCCAGCATATCTCATTCATCCAGTAATAATGAGTGCCGTTTATGGTTCTATCGAAAGCCCAAGAGAATTCTCTTTGGATTTTATGGTAAGTACATACATATGTTTCTCAAAATGAAAAAAACATCTTCATAACTTTTGATTTAATGATAGGATTTTTAGTATTAAGATATAAGTACTAAGATTAATAATGTGTGATTGATTTGTTCATTTACGTCGCACTAGAGCTGGCTATTGGCGACCGCCTGGGAAGCATTCCTGAGGATGATCCGAAGACATGCCATCACAATTTTGATCCTCCGCAGAGGGGATGGCACTCTCGCTTCGGTAGCCCGACGACCTGCACGCGAAGTCGAGCACTTTACGGTAGAACAGTTAAACGAGGATCAATACCGCACACCCTCGGTCCCTACGCAGACTGATCCAAGTGATCACCCACCCGCACACTCACCATTATACAATAATGTGTGAAGATAAATTTTAAAAAATCATGAAATTAGGTAAAGAAGCGCAATTTCCCTGCGTAAACAAACTTTTTTTTTCTATGGATTTTATTTGATTAAAAAAAAAAAATTATGGGAAGAGGGGCAGCCGGTATCTGGAAAACATGGTTGCATTAATTTAATCTGAAGAATGATGAATAGTTTGGTCCCTTTAATATTAATTTATTGTTAGAATTTTATTTAAAAAAATTATTAAATGTTAAACTCTATTTTCTTATATAATTTTTACAGCAAATCTACTTATTAGCAACATTTCAATTCAAGCCTAGAATCGCTCAGCAATAATTTTATTTGTAAGAATAATTTCGCTAAAGAAAACTGACATTGAATATATTTTTGTTTATTCAGTAGGTCGCATTTTGCTCGTTCTCGATTGTTAGATATGTCCACTTTATTTTTATGTAAACAGGTTGCAATTACATACTTTCCTCTTTTTGTTTTTTATCAATAAAGATATTTTCAACTTATTTGTATAGCCAAAGTTGTTTTGAGTAATCGGATATGTTTTGTGATGACATATAATACTGGCGATACGCATTCCGAATGACCATGAAATGTCACTTAGTGGAAACCGTGCAGGAAAACGGCCATGATAAATTTATAAAGATTAAATAAACACCATTAATTTATTAGTTATCGTGTCTGTGATCTATGGCTCTTAATTTCTCTGAGAGAATGAGGAAAATGCCGGAAGACAAGATTGTCTAAAGGCACTTTTATAAAAAAAAAAATAGTTCAAAACAATCAAGCACACACATTTCTGAGTTAAATCTAATTTGAAATATATAACATAATTTTTTTCTCTCTCTAATAAATGAATGAAAAATAATGAAAAAAGATATATTGTAAGCAATTGGAGTAATTTTTAAAGTTGATATTTTAATTTTGTCTGAAATGTGACGAATTATTTTTTTCTACTAAATTCTTCCATTAAATTTGAAAAAGGATTTCGCATTTCTATTTGGTTCAACATATGTAGGATATTTTTAAATTGACTAAAATGTGACGAAACATCTTCTACAATATTCTTCCGTTAATTTTAAAAAAATGATTTCGGATTTCCATTTGACACATATATGTGTTGAATATTTTACAACTAAAATTCATGATTATAAACATTATACTTTCAACAATCGGTAAGTCATTGATGTCAATTTGCTCGGAAGATTTTATTTTTACATTTAAAGTGATACCAAAACCTGTTTCTTTAGTTTTATTCTTAGATTTTATAAACTTAATTTAGAATGATTTTAACCTTTCTTTCACTTAAAAAAAATAAATAAACACATATACATATGCTAATTTTACGATGTAGCTTTGGAAAAATAGAAATATATTTTTGCTAAAACTTGGAAAAATCATTTTTGGAATGAGCAAAAGTTGGCAAGTACGGTATGCGTGGCAGATTTTGTTTTCTGGAATTTTAGCTGTGCTGTATTGACGATTGAATTAGACTAAGGAATATCTCACTTTCTAGACATTTTTGTTGTGATGCTTTGAGGACGAAAAATTTTAGCTACCAAGAAAATTCGACGTACAAATTGAGTTGAATATATTTTTAATCATAGAAGAGACATAATCGGTTATACTGCGCCAAAGAAAAGCCTCTGCTTCGGGATAAGATCGAGTAATATCCTGTTTTGCCCTCTCTATCTTTGATGTGTATCAATGCTGGGCCCACGAAAGCTGCAGTGCAGCCTAGGATGAAGATAATTACATCCAAGGTATCACGGACACCAGGAAAAAATGTATTACAAATCCCTTCTTAAAAGCACAAAAAGCCTTATTTTCATATTTTTACAAAACACTTTATACAAATTTGTAGTTTATATATAGATATAATGGAATTCTTTGCAATTTTCTTTTTTAAAAAAAACTTATAATTAAACACTATTTTTGAAAGAAATTTAGGTCGGGCCGTCGGCAGCCGTGGGACAACTCTCTCCTTGGGTACGATCTTGACTACATCACATGCATAATTTTTCTTAAATTGTCATATTGTATAATTGTATTTCTAAATTTCCCTTAGAGTTAATACGTGTACTCGCAGGGGTCTGTTTAGAAGAAATTTGGGTCCGTTAACGGACCCTTCACAAAATATCTTTTCATAAAAACGGACCCTTCACAAAATATTTTAACTTAAAAACTGACCCTTCACAAAATGATTTTTCTCTTTAATCGGACCCTTCACAAATTTGTACTTTCATTATTATTTTGTTAATCGAATAAACCCTTTCCAGGCCAGAAAACAAGAAAGATGGATGTAAACGAATTAAGTTTTGTCTTCGGCAGACGATTCTTCCATTATTCGTCCAAAATGAATATTCTGCGTTCAGCAATATAGGCTAAATACCAAATATTTGTATGTTGCATCTCTAATTTAGAAGCAGCAATTGTTGTTTATTTTTTAAAATTTAATTTTTTTAATTATAATTTTACAGTGTTGAGCATAATCTTGTATGTCTTTACAATTGAAAAACTCCTTGAAAAATTTTTTTGTTGTTGCAATAACGGACCCTATTTGCACAAATTCATAAAAGCGGACCCTGGTTGAAAGAATGTGAGTAATTTTTTCACAATTTCACGAAAAACGGACCTTTCACAAAATGTCTGGACAGACCCCTGACTCGGTACTGTTTGACTTTTCTTTAAAAATTCATTCAGGGTGCGCAGCCAATTTTTTGAAGAAAAAAATTAGCACCTTTCAAGCATTCAAAGAATATTCTTTAACTCTTTATTTTTTAAATAAATATAAGGGGATATTTCCGCATCGTGATCTGTCTCGCTAACTACAATCGCCAAAAATTGATTTTAAACTTGCAAATTTAAAAAAAAAAACATGTAAATGTTTGCCCGGGGCTGGGCTACGAGTTATATCTTTCGAGCTGGTCCCTTTCTGTGATGTGTATTTTAGTTTCTCGCGGTCAGTGCTGCCCGGAAGTTGCCAAGGCTTGGTGATTCTTCTGCTACAGATCACGATACGGAAATCTCCCCAAATATAATTAGGAAAGGCGCACTAATAAAAAAAAAATTTCTTCCGATTATTGAAAGTTCATATGTATGTATATTATATATACATACATATGAGCTTTTAATAATAGAAAGAAAGTTTTTTTTTATTAGTGTGCATATCCTAATATTATTATTATTGTGGTTGAATGAATTGTGGAAACATTTAAATAAAATAGCTTTTTGCATAATTCGTGGCAAAAACCCACATGATAAAAAAAAAACCATCTCATTTTAGAAAAGGAAACATTAAGGATTTTTTTAAAACACCCATTAAAAAAAGCACCTTTTAGGGCTTTTAAAAAACGAAAATAAGCAACTTTAAGTACTTTTTAAAAACGCTACGCTTTACATACATAAAAAAAATTAGTAAATCTGACTTTTCAGGAATGATGTACTACACAAAACTAAACAATGAATATCTCGATTAAGTCGAACAGTCTCGCTCTAACTGACCTTAGAATCTCCATTGAGAATAAAACTTAGAATCTTAACCCAACTTTCCTCTATTTTTTACAATTCTTTCTAACCGTTGAATTACATAATTTTCTAATAAAATTCATCTAATAATTTTACAAATATTTCAAAATTTATGTTTTCAATTGCTTCGAATATATTTTAATATTGATTTAATGTTGTTGCAGCTGTATATGTTCATAGGACATATGTTCCTTACATATGTACTATCACTAGTCTTATCACTACTATATGAATCACCTTTTGTAGTCATGGAGAAGATCTTACTCAGACCCAAAAAGAAACCCAAAGAAGAAGATGCATGTGTGAATCATAATTACAGGCAATAGTGAAGCCTGTACCAGTGTCTCCCACAAACATTTCAAATATGATAGATTCTCATCATCACAATCATAGTTGATCCACGTATCCTACAAACATTTTAAATTCATCAAAATTTGTCATATATGTATCTTCATGCCATCACAATCCAAGGGAATCTGTGTCTTTCAAAAACTTTTTGTAACCAAATTTGATTACATTTCATAATGTCATCTCAAAAGCGATCTGTGTCCTTAAAGCGGTCACTTTACATCATAATCAAAAGGTGATCTGTGTCTTCCAAAAACATTTTAGGATCAAAAGTGATTAGATTTCATCCAAAGAAAGATCACCTGCTTCCAGAAACTTCTCATAATCAATTTCATCAGGACATCAAACCATCACAGCGGAAATCTGCAAATTCCAGAAACTTTTTATAATCAAAATTGATCTCATTTCATCATAAATAAAAGGGATGCGTCTCCCAGACACATTTTATAACCAAAACTGATTACATTTCATTTAATTAAAGGAGATCTGTCTTCCAGAAACTTCTCATAGTCAATTTTTCAGGAGATCAAACCATCACAATGGGGATCTATCTTCCAGAAGCTTTTTATCATCGAAATTGATCACGTTTCATCATAAACAACGGGTACCTGTCTTACAGAAACATTTTATAACCAAGACTGATTATATTCCATTCAAACAAAAGAGATCTCCTGCTTCCAGTAACTTCTCATAATCAATTTCAACCAGACATCAAAGTATCACAATGGGGAGATATTTTATAATCAAAATTGATTATATTTCATCATGCTATCAAAAACTTACAAAGTATGTTTTGAATCATGACATATAACTGAAAACCTTGCCAATTTTAATGGAGCATACCGGGAAAGGAGTCTCAAATAACATTTAGAAGACAAAAACGTTATTAAAATCAGATTTTACTCTATGGAAAAAAGTAAATAAAAGTACAAAGATCAGTTTAATATATCGATGAATTTGTTCTTAATAATCGCTGTTCAACTCTCATTTCCACCAGCAATTCAGATTTTAATATTTTTTATCTTCCTCTTTAAGAATTAGATTCTAAGTTTTTTTTCTGTCTAATAAATATTAGTTTACGACCCTAAATGTGTATATTTTTAAATCTTATTTTTTAATAACTGTAATAAAATATTCCCTGTAGATAGTTAAATGCGAAATGCATTCCAAGAAGCTGTCTTGCTCTAACAAGAGAACCCTCACCAACTAATAGAATTTGACGATTCCCCTGTACATAGGAGCAGGTAAAAGAATTGAGTAAATGTTGTACAAAATTATTTATATTTGGACACCTTTAAATACCTCTTTTTGGCAAGGGATTATAATAATGCACAATTTTGTATTCAATCCTTGTATACGAAACTTTATTAAAGGTGTACAAAATAAAATGATTCAAAACTATTACTTTATCCTATGCTCTATTATGATCTACAAAATAAAATTTGAATTTATATAATAGTTGGGTACAGAAAAAATAGTCATTTTTTAGACTTATGGCTATTTTATTTTTATAAAATGCAGAACTTTCAAATTAATTAAAATTTTTCAGTAGGTAGTCAATGTTAAGTTACTCAATTTGGCTGATAAATTTTTCAGCCACAAAAAAGTATGCTGGCTTATATATAAAATCCGCCATTTCTTTATACGACAATATTGGAGGGGATTACTTTCCTTTATAAACATTTTTTAGTTCTCAAATTTTGTGAGTGACATTGCATGATATTCTCACGTGCTAAATTTAAGAGCAAGTACTTGTAATTTATAATGTGATTAATTTGTCAAAGGAACACTTATTATTCTAAATATGATATTCCTGACAGTTAAAAAAGTTTCTGTTAATTTATTGATTTATTTTACAATAAAATTGTTATCTAACTTGCTTTGCATGACTTAATGATTGCTTATTTTAAAAAAAAAAAATCACACCCTTTTTGCGGAGAATATTTAACACAAATTTGGAATTTATGATTCATATTTCGTTCAGAGAAACCAATTACAATTGTTTTTAACACAATTTCTATTTCCAAGAGTTTTACAGATAGGCAACATCTTCTTACATCAGGAAATTTTCGTGCTTCAGGTTTATTTTGTAACTTGCTTGCAGAATTGAAATAACAACTTAGAAGTATAATTACTAAGGAACAAGTTAAAACATTTTTAAGTTTTTATAAATTTTAAATGTATAGTTAAAAATAATTTTTTTTTCATTTTAAAGAAATGAAACTTATCATAAAAAAAAACTCCTTAGCATGACATTTTTTCATAGGACTATAAGGAACAGCTAAAATTACTAATACATATATAATTATTTGCATAATCATTCTATAACTTTGCTAACAGATTAATGTGTAGCATACACAGTACAAGTTTCGTAACCACTTTGCTAACAACACTTCGCATCTCCAAGAGTTTATTCCACTGATAAAGTAATTGCGCAAATAAACTTTTCTGCACCGTATATTAGATTGTTAGTCAATTTGAATTGCAATCTTGTAAAGCTGCTAATTGACGCAAGACTGTAAACATATAAGAAATTTGTTACTTCCAATCAGTCAATGTTTTCTTGATAAACGTTTTGTTTCTTGAAGTTATCATAAAAAGATTTAGTAAGATGTATATATTTTGAGAAATAACTGGGAAAATTGGTAAATTTCTTCCTCAGTTAAAACAGCAAACTTGAGAATTTTTTTTATTACACTTTCATCACAGCAGAAGATCTTGTTACACATATAAAACAGTTAAAATAACTTGCTAAAATTTTATGAGTTAACTAAATTGAAGGTTACAGGGCATCTGCTACATTTTAGATTTTCAAATTCATGACTTTCCATGATTAATTCCAAGAATTTTTCATGACTTAACGAAGTTACTATTCTCTCAGACAAAAACACAACAATAAATTTAAAAAAGCATTATAATAACTAGAGCCCGGATTTTGATGACCTAAAAAATCTAAATTAATGCCCTTAAAAAGTGCAAAAATTGCGCTAAAAATGCCTTATGACATGACTTAAATAGAAGTAAAAATATTGAACTAAAACAATGTTTTACTCTTTAAAATTATTATGAGTCGTTTCAAAAATATAAAGCAATGCAATACTTGTTCTACGTTCATTAAAGTTTGAAAAATATGTTTTATATCCTAAAATAGCAAAAAAAAAAGGAAAATATATTGACTCCAAAACATTTTCATTTTGTATAGAAGCTTAAATGAATATAACAACTTCCATCTCATAATATTACTAAATATGAGAATTACAGTGGATTATAAATTTTTTTTTAATATTTTGAAATGTAAACGAGCGTCTCTTGTCTGAAAGCAAATTTTTATACCAGGAGAAGCTTCTTTCAACGTCTACTGATGTTATTGGTGCGTACTTGAAAAGGACGGTCACACTTACTGACAATTCCTCTTCAATTTGAAAAGATGTTGCTTCACCTTTTAATATCCTAGAGATTTTCTTCATTGTTTGGAAGCCAGTGTAATAATAAAAATTATCAAAAAATGCTTTAAAATGCAAAATACGCCCCAAAATTTAAAGAAAATGCTCTAAAGGACCAAAAATGCAAATGTCATCAAAATCCGGGCCTTAATAATAACATTCATTGAAATGATTGGTATAACCAAAAAGCTGTTTTACTCTACATCTTGATATTTAAAGATTTTAAATTTAAAAAACAGAGTAAAGAAAGAGTTGAAGCAATAAAATAGCTGAAAAAAATACAAAAGCAAATAAATTTTTTCTTCTTCTGCAGAATTACATTCTAAAGATACTTTTCTTGTTCATCGGAAAGGAAAGAAATACTCCTGATTTTTCAGTTCTCATTTCGGAATAAAAAAATTCGCCAATGATTAGCTTGCTGCATCTAAAATTTTAAATTGATAAAATAAAATTCTGAAATCACAGAAGTTTAAAAGATGATTCGCTCTAGAAATGTTTTTTCTTTCATTTCTTGAAAGAACGCCATAATTTTTAAAGAGCACGATAAAAACATTTTATATTTTAATCAAATATGACTGTGAGTGGGGATTTTGTTACAAATTCAGATATTCGGAACACCATGAATATGGGGGGGTAAATTCCATTTTAAAAATAAGATTTTTTTGGCGACCTAAATACATGACTTTTCCTGATTTTTTAAAAAAAAAAAGTTAAAATCATTAAAAATTTTGTTCAAAACTGAAATTCATGAATTTCCAGGTGCGCAGATATCCTGAAATTAGTCTATGAACCTGAATAAAAATATGAAACAATAGTAATTTTAGATTCCATACAATATTACAATGCATGTCCTCAAATATTGAAGCATAATGAAATTCAAACAATCACGTTAGTATTTCACTACATAAAAATATTATACAGTATTCAGGGGTGATTGTGAGCCCATGCCAAAATTCCGGAAAATTTCTTAAGTTTAAAAAAAAAAAAGACAGTTTAAATTGAAAAAAATTTAAACAAGGCTTTTTTTCTTCCTTATTCTCAATATTTCTTAGTTTACTTAAAATATATTTAAAATTTTTCACATACCTATGATGACCTGGAGAAGTAATTAAAATTTACAAATATGTCTTTCTTTCTTTAGTTTATGATTATAACAACTATTTACTGATAAAAAATGAATATTAATCATGAATATAAGCTTATAAAGTATCTCTCTGGCTCTCCCTTACAAACAAATAAAATAAACTGTGTTTTTAAGTTCCACTTTTGAAAATTTGATTTCCGGAAACTTCTGTGAACAATGAATTTTTGAAACATCTGGACCTTCGATCTCCGGATCACTGTTAGCGAAAATTCCGGAAATCCGGATTTTTTCCGGAGCACAATCAGCCCTGCAGTATACTAGTCTCATAGGAGCCCATTTTAACGATCCATGCATTAAGTCTCCTTTGCAGGATAAGGAGTGAATGAAAACTTCAAAAAAGGTGATTATTTTGTCAAAAACAGTGGAAAAATGAGTAGCTTTTCTCCGTAGTCATTAAATGCATTATTGTGGTTTGACTGTAATTCAAGTGCAAAGTGAAGTTATTGAAGGATAATTTAAATACTTTTTCAAAAAATATAAGATTATGCAGACTTCGTAGTGGGCCAAAATTTAGAATTTTTGGAGCAGTATGCTTATACAAGACTACTTTTAAAAAAGGCAAATTGAAAAAAGGATAATTTGCTGCTCTTTGGTGCATTAAAAGCAAATTAAATCATAAGAATAAAATGTAAAATTTTTAGTTTAAGAACTAATTTGTTTGGAACAGAAAATTTATCTATTTCCGGTATAATTACCAGGGAGTGATTGTGAACCCAACTCAAAAATCCTGAAAATGTCTCAAGTAAAAACACTAATGACACATTTCATAAATTTAAATAATTGATATCTTCACAACATGAAATTCTAAATAAATAATTATGCACAAGTATACTTTAATATCTAATCACATTTATCATTCTACCAGAAAAAATATGTTTTCCAGAGCAAAGAGAATCTTTTGAAAAATGGATAATTCAAATATAATATATATTTGCAAAATTAAAATATCTATGTGGATCTTAGAGATTTTTACAAATTTGTAAATACTAATCTGTGTTTATGTGGCTAAGTTTCTCAGATGGACACTAAAAAATTATTTCAATAAGAAAAATTGTGCAATTCTAACATTATTTTGAGAGAAAATAACCCCCAATGTATTTCTTATTAATAAGTAGGCAAAATTCTTGCCGACAAAAATTTTCCTTTTTCAAAGCGATCGGATCAGGATTTTCTAAGTTATGCAAGAATGAATTACCTTAGTTGAAAGTTTCGGGGTTTCTCCACAAAAGGTT
Source organism: Parasteatoda tepidariorum (assembly GCF_982258835.1). Taxonomy (NCBI): domain Eukaryota; kingdom Metazoa; phylum Arthropoda; class Arachnida; order Araneae; family Theridiidae; genus Parasteatoda; species Parasteatoda tepidariorum. Next base: position 69,327,455 of record NC_141755.1, on the reverse strand, counting down.
ATATAATTAGGAGTGACTGCAGTAGGGATGTGATCTAAATTAATTCCTTGACCCGTCTGAGGTTGTGAAGACCAGTGTTTTACTGTACAGTAGGGAACGGATTATCCGGAACGATCGCTATTCCGGATAACTGATTTTTCCAGTTTTCTGAATCACTATAAAAAGCCGTTCTTTTTATTGTTAAATCAAACTAAAAAAAAATTTTTTTTTGGAAATAAACTTAAAAAGAAAAAACGATGGAGTAATACACTAATGATTATTTCCAAAATGATGGTAAGGTAAACATCTTTCAAAAAAGAAAGAAAAATCGTAAAATCTTATGAGGAAAAAAAAATTTTTTAAAAAAAAAATGGCAGGAAAATGTATCGAATTTCGCTCCGGTTTTTCGGACAATGGGTTCTGTACTGTATTACTCTGAGTCTTAATTGAGAGCTATAAAAAGCTGTATCTTCTGGAAGTTTCTGTTAATAAAATATTGAAAAGAGCTAAACCAGGGTAAAAATATACACATAAAATAATATTTCAGACTCTGTAGTAAATCAGGACATTATTATGGAACAGCATACATATATCACTTTTAAAAGGCAAAGAGCCTGCTAAGAAGTATATTTGCTCTACCAGGGTGCGTAGCCAAATCTTTGAATCAAAAATAAGCTCTTTTTAAAAAATTTTCAAGCACTCAAAAAATTCACATTCAATCAGTGGCATCATTGAAAAACAAAAACTTTTTATAAACAGTTTTAGCGTTAAAAAAAACCCAAAAAGAAACAGACGTAAATCGAAACAATCAGTACTTTCCCATATCATCGAGTGAATTCAACTTGACCCTGAACTCAGAACAAAAGTACCCGTACCACCTACGTCAAAAAAGTGTTAGAAGTAAAATAAAATAAACAATAATAAAATTAAAAACATTTCATAAGGATCTGATATTCTCCATCCGAATTGGAGAACTCCGGTTTCAGTTCGAGCATGTGCAAGTCATAACGTGCGTACGACATGAAGTCCGCGTGAATGATTACGTAGCAAACACCCCATTTTTCATGAAATGCATGGGATCCACCAGATGTCACTAAAGGGAAAAAAAAGCACTTTTTAAAAACGCCAGCTAAAAAATGCACCTTTAAAATCCCCAAAAAAGCACCTGTAAGTACTTTTTACAAACGCTACGCACCATGTCTACTTAAGAGAGGTAAAATGAAATTTAACACAATAGAATAATGAACCTTACTATTTTCAAATTCCATAATTACTTTGTTTAAAGCAGAAAGCACTGTTGCAGTAAGGAGGGGAAAAAAACAGTACCACATTCCCTAATACTAAATAATATAAACTAAATTTTGTAATAGAGTTCAAATACTTTTAAAGTAGAATTTCAATAATCTGGAAAAAAAAAAGTATAGTGGACAATCACTAATCAGACAAAAATTCAATGATATTGTTGAACTGTTGAATGGAATCAATCATTTTTAAATTCACATGGAAGAGACATTAGTAACTGTGAAATTACACAACTTTTATCTTGAGATTTTTCACTGCATTTGTTGAAAGTAAGCATATCATCCTTAAAAATTATATCAAAATTTGATTAAGCAAAATCGATAACAGAATTCAATTTCATAGAATACCAAAGAGGATGAAACCAATAAATCTTATGGGTAAGGATAATATGTCGTGTATACAATCAGTTGGTGAGGTAGATCAGATTTGATATCGAAGAAATTTGTGATTTCTACTAGTGTAATAAGTTAAAATAAAAACGTTGGATCAAAAATCTATTTTCAGATTCTTGAGATCTATTCTTTAAAAATCTGCATATGACACTCGTAGAAAATGGGGTGTTCAGAACACACCTAAGCCAGAAATACCATAACAAATCACTGGAAATCTGGACAAATATTTTTTATCAGGAAAATCAGGACAACAACCAACCCTGTTATACTTATATATACTGCAGGGTTCCCATTCAATTTACGAAAAAAAAAATTCCCCGACTTTTCCAGGTATACCAGGTGAATTTTCAATGAACATTTAGATCATATTTTCATCAGAAAACTTAGATTCTTTTATTTGTTTTGTGAAATATTAGATTTTGTGTGTAAAAAATTTTAAATGAGGATGGGAACATTTTAGTTTGATTAAATTTTGAAATTTTTATAAAAAAAAATAATAATTGTAATAGATGTAAGAATTATTTACCTCCAATCTCAGTAACTGATTACTGTTACTGACAATTTTAAGACTTATTTTCCAGGTATGATATTGGAATGTTCCATATTTTTGTCAAAAAATTGCAACGTACCCTAATTTTTGGTGTTAAAATAAAATTCCCTGGCAATCCCAGGTTTTCCCTGATCTCCCTGAATTGTAAATGAAATTTGAAAACAAAAAATCACAGACACCCTAGAAAGAAAACAAAATTTATTTATGACAATCAGCATCTTCTAAAATTCACATAAAAGTATTTTACAACAAGCTAAGAATAGCTTTATAACACTGAAAAGTGAACACTTGAGATTGAAAATTCCCGAAAGGTGAAACCCCCCACAATGATGATTCAATTGAAAAATTTCAAAAAAAATTATAACCAAAGATTTACAAACAACTTCCTTTCTTAAGGCAGACACAATTAAGAGTTCCGTCACTTCCAGAAAGAATATTCGTCAAAAAATATTACAAATGAGAATTAAAGATCAATGAAGGGAAAAAAAATGCAATCTATACACAAAAGTATCTTTTAGGGTGTTTTTGTTTAGTGAAACCTGTACAATCTTGCACACTTTCTTGATCGGAACATGTAAAGTCTAATTACGTGGAAGGCATTTCCAATTTTAGTTTCACTAAGATGCAAAATGACGTGACGATCTAACTGCAAAATAACATGTTAAAAGCCTAGAAGAAAAAAATTAAAATCAGACTTATTTGCAATAAATATAAAACAAGTAGATAGAATTTAAAACAATAGTGAATGAGACACAAACGTGATTAAAAACACAATTTTAACTGCACTAATTGGATATCAAGGTACAAACTTATATACCATATTTGTTTCATGCTTAACACATTAATTTTAAAAAAATTAAAACTAAGATTCATAATTGAATTACCTCTAACAAAAATTATCACATTCTTTGCAATGCTATAATGGATTTTAAAAAATCGTAAATACAAATTGCGATATCAAAAAGAGAGGTTTGGTATTAAAATCACATGAGTATGAATGACGATAGTAGCGAATTCTTGAGCAGTTCAATGAATCCAAAATCCAACCAACGGAAAAAGAAAGAAAAAAAAAAGACAAAAGAATATGTATGTAAACGTTTGGTTAAAGGGCTCTAGCAAAAATTTCGCCAGAAAGTCCATAAACTCGAGACATATGGAATTGTATGAAATTCCGCACATTTCCCGTTCCTAGAAAAAAGAAACCCGGGTTCCCACGGTGCACTCATCTCAGTTAAAAAGCAAAACAGATACTATTCAAAAACGCGCGAACTGTTCAAAAACAAGCAATTTGTAGTTTAAGCATAATAAAATTTTTTGTAATAGTAAAAGTTAGTTTCCTACAATTAACTAACTATACACCCAGACAGTTTTTTTTTTTTTTTTTTTACTTAAAATGATCTTGCAAGCAGAAAGCGTTTAAAACTGTAAGATACACCACAAAAAAAAAAGAGACGAAATTAGCATAGAAACCTGTTTTGATCTACAACACCATGAAAAAGTAAGATTTTTCGGCAGAGCTTGTGATTAGATATTAATATTTATAACAAAAACAAATTTACAGCACCCACTTCTATACAGCATTAATTTTGTTAGCAATAGTAGTGAAATATTTTATATAATTAATTTCTGTACTATTACTTTGTAGGCATTTATACATAATTAGATATAGATCTAATTAGGTTAATTCTTTATGTAAAACTATTAATCACAAAAATTGTTATAATGTTGAAGAAATACTACTAGAATACTTGTTTATTTTAGAGGATACCTGTAGAATTCAGCAATTACTTAAGGTCTTGTTCAAAGCACTATAACGACCAAACTCCAGTAATAGTGGTTTTTATCATACAGTTTTTGAAATTCATAATCCCAAACAAGTGAGTCAGCAGCTTTGGTTTATAGATTACAAACAAGCAGTTTTATCAGTCTAAAGCTTAAAATCAAATGTTAAGAAATTAAAAGTTTGTCTTATTTTAGATTATTAATGCTATCAGTAGATATTAATAACAATCAAGTGGAGGTTCCTCTTCAACAGAAAGTATTAACAGTAGAACAACCCCAATATCACTAGATTGAAAGGAGAAACTACACAATATTGAAAATTGTATGCATTCCTCCAATGTCAATGTACAATATTATTTAATAAATCAATTACATACTCATTATTTATGGAAGATCTATTGAGGAACAGCAGCTTGGAAAGGCTGTTGTGCTCCATATGCTGCAGCATAGCTGTATCCAGGGTAGGGGGCAGGTTGACCATAAGGTACCTGAGCTGGCTGAGGTTGCTGACCAGGTGCTGGATAGGCTCCAGGATAGCCTGCTGCTGCAACAGGTGCAGATGCAGGTTGTGCTGCAGGTGTACCAGCTGGGGTAGGCATTGCTGGTTGATTAGGTGGCTGTGACATACTAGGTTGTGGTGTTGGTGCACCAGGTTGACCTTGTGGTCCAGCAGGAACAGACTAAATAAATTAAGAAAATTAGAAATAAATTATACTTAATATATATTTGCACAAGGTTTTATAACTAAGGGGCACATTCTACAAAGGGCAAAGGAAAAATTCTATAATTTTAAATAAGTTTCAAAATAAATTTAACAGAATGATTTTTATAAATTTTATTTACAGAAATAGAGTGGAACATTCAAACGTTAAACGTAAGAGTGTACCAATTACTTACTAGAACATAATATCAAATTCAAATAATTAAATTTTCAAAATTTAACATTCAGATGGAAGCATCACGTAATCTGCTGAATTGCGATCAGTCAAATCGATGAACTCTGCTTTGGCTAAAGCTTGGATAATAGAGCTGGGGCAATCCAATATTTGCTTTAGTTTTTATCGAGAACAAGAATGATTGCTACCTTCCAGTCTTTTTAAAAAATTTATTGAAGAAACTAGCATAATTAAGATAGCATAAGAAAGATGTTAACAACATTGCAAAGGAATTAATTGCATTCCTTAATATACTACAGGATTTTATAGAAACGTGACTAAATTCTCTGGAACATTCTAAATATTAGGTCTCACACATTCAAAAACCCAGCAATCAACTAAGCTATAGTAGGCTGACTATAAGCAAACTCTGGTGTTCATACTAAAAAAAAAAAAAAAAAAAAAAAAAAAAAAATTGTCATTTAACTTTATAATTGTTTTCTCACAGAAAGAATTTAACTACTCACCGGAGCTTGACCACCCCTAGACTGTTGCTCAATCAATTCAGCCTCCCTGTACATTCCAAGAGAACGATAATATTCAACCCAGGCAGCACTGTAATCTGCTTGACCAGAGCCTACAGATAAAGTAGAAAATTAACAAATTGCATTCATCAAAAAAATTACATCACAGTTTTGGTATTTCAGATAATAACATCTGAAACATCAAAGATAATAAGCAAGAAAACAGTACAAAATTTTAAAAAGGAGGAATTTCTGAGAATTTTTTGACTTTTGTTTCCTTTCTTCATCTACCTTCTTAAATCCAAAAGAATTTAAAGTTCTTTACTCTTTCAAAACAGTTGTAATTAATTATAAAAATTTTTGTTAACAGAAACTTTTAAACACAGTAATATATTTCGTAACTATGAAGTCAATCTCAAAAATATGTGATATAAATCAATCAATCCTGTAAGATTTTATACAATGAATGATTGAAAATTTAAGGTATAGTGATGGTCATTTGCTGGCCTACTATAAATGATGCGTAGTTTTCTTTCAGTACATAGAAAATGAACAAAGGACAAATTTTTATGCACAATAACATTTATAAAACTTAATGAGAGAAAGAAATGTTTTTCTCTCATCAACTCCTGCCGAAAATTTGATTTAAAAATTGAATTATTGCGTCAAATAGTGAATACTCAGGTGCATGATTAACAGATAAAATTATCAAAACATTGCATGGATTTACATTGGTATCAAAGCAAAGCAAGCGCATCTAAAGGGGATTAAAAACTTTTTCTCTAACAACTATGCAAAAAAGTACTTATGATGCGTAAATGAGGATTGAGAAAAAAAATAAAGGGAGCTGTCAAGGGAGGAATAAATAGCTCATTAATGAGTAACAAATTTTAAATTAGCAGGGCTTCAAATTTTTTCATTCTTGTTTGAATATAAATTGAGGAATCATATGCCTGCAAATGTTATATAGATATCACATCAGTGTTTTCACTACAGCGCGAGAATCTCGCATATTTCAGAACACATTTCTTTGTAACCACGTGTTTACCATAGGTAAGGTTTCTTCATGTAAGACGTTCAAATTTTTTATGTGCTATTGCAAGATGGACAAATACCTTGTAAAGGCAAAATCTTCTATGATGATGCACCAAAAATATTCAATGCTTTAAAAAATAGATGTTAAAAATGTATTATAATTAAAGAAATTATTTTTTTCAAGAGTTTTCGTGTTTGTTTTTTTTTTTTAGTTTTTAGAAATTTCACTTAACTTTTTGAAATCTCACCCTGTTTTTGAGAAAGGGTGAGAAATTCTCACCCATTTTTTTTCTATGATGAAAATACTGCACATAGTATTTGTATTCAGAAGCTTCGTAATTAAAGAATCATATAAGAAAAATTCTTTTTTTAACTCACAGACAGTTCTGGGTGTAAAAAGTCATACCTTAATCCGAAGTCTACTCCGTATAGCAAAGCTGATTTTTCAATGTTATTAGTTAGGGAAATAGTGAGGAACACTCTCCAAATTTTTTCAATTTGCTAAAACGCCAGTAGGTGAAGTAATAATGTTACTTACTAGCTTGAGGTTGAGAGGCAGGTTGTGCCTGAGGTTGAGCTTGAGCAATAGCATTAGGCTGTGGTTGTGCCTGAGGTTGTCCTGGCTGGCTGTAGAACTGTGCATAATAAGCAGCCCATGCAGCAGCATTAGCATCAGCAGCAACTTTATCTAAAATCAATCAAAAAATGTGTTTTCTCAAACAAATACCAAAATGTCTTAAGCAAAAAAATTATGATTCAAATTTATGCTGACTTATTAAAATCCAGCGCAATGCAAACGTAAATATTTTAAATGAGTAATTTTAAAATAAATAAACTATTACCAAAATATAAGTTAAAAATTAATTTTCAATGAACATCAACAAACTTCAGCAAGGTATGTTTTTGATATACAAAAACTATGTGGTTTAATTAGAGCTAGTGTTTCATTATTATTCATTCGCAGAACTAAAATATTAACCCACAGGATTTCAGATATTGCTCTTTATTTAAAAAAGTAGAGGAGTAATTTCAGAATAGATTGTTGGAAAAATAAAATTATGATTTCTTTGCTTCTTTTCTCTCTATCATATATTTCTTTAAAAGAGAATTTAAGCAATTCCAAATAAAAATTCTCGTAGATTACTTACAAACCAAACTTTATAACTCTAGGTAGTTAAAGTAGAAAAAAACTTATTCTAAACAGATGTATGGATCATTACAACCCCCAAGCATAGCTTCCCGTAGTATTTTTAACTTTATTTTAAGATATTTTTCTACATAAATACGTATTGTAATTACTTGGATCATTAGATGCTGCCACTTGTACACCACTTGAGGCTTGTTGATTAGGCCATGCTTGATAGCCTCCACTGGGCCATCCTGGAGCAGCATATTGTTGACCAGGACCAGGTTGTTGACTAAAATAAAAAATATGCCTTATGAGCCATATAACAAAGTAAAACTAAAAGGGTTCAAAAGAACTTTCAAAAAGTATGAATTTACTTAGATGCTTTTACTCTACATTTCTGTTAATACTAGCTTAATTTCACTAACAATGAGAACTTTGATCAAAACTTTGTTTACTTTTTTAGGGAAGCGTACAGAAAAGTTATTATTCCAGAATTATAAGAAATATATATAATGCATGAATAACTACTATTAAGATAGGTCAAAATTTTAATGCATATTTAGAACTAATGGACTAAAGAATGAATAAATGAATTCCTTATACAAGCTAGTAAGAGAGGATACTCAAGCTTAGTCTCATTCAATTCATTTGTTACCTTATTATTTTGCTAACTTTAAAATTAGAAATGGAGAACATTCTTTAATTAAAATTTCCTTTGAATGTGACTTTGTAAGGAATCTATTATTAGTTACTCTATACCTATATATATATAATAAAAAGATAATTGCATTTTTTGTTATTTTGCAAATTCCTACAAAAAGGAAAAAATCATGTATTAATAAATGAACAAAGATTCATACCTCTCATGGTATTATCAATATAAAATAAAAGTTCTAACGGTACGCCTAATTCTACAAAATGAACTTTCTAGCATAATATTTATATAAACTCAACAAGCTTAAGGAGTTTTTACCAGGTGAGTATTGCATTTTACTTTATTATGTCACATTACAACTATCAATTTAAAACTATTAAACAATATATATAGTAATTTTTTAATAAATAAAACTTACTTTTACAATAAATTTTAAATAAAACTGTTCATTCAACTTAATGTAAGATATACCTCAATAGGATCAAAAGCTAAAAATGTGAAACCAGAGCTACAATACAAAAAAATAAAATAAAATAATTTTTGAACAAATTGATGAATATAATTTGCCTTTAAATTGAATTTTTATTTTGATGTAACAATGTGTTCATCCTTAAGAAACAAATTTGATTGCGGAAGAGTTACCATAAGGAATGGTGAGAGAATTTAGAAGAGCCTAAGCATCTAAGTAAGATTTTATGAAAGCTATATTCTGCATAAAAAATTTAAATATTGGAATAAAAATATTACAAGAAAAGTTTGACAAAATATAAATCTTACTACTGCTGTTGATACTGAGCTCCAGGATATTGTCCTTGAGGACCACCAGGAGGTCCACCTTGGCCAGGGGGAGGACCACCTTGACCAGGAGGCTGTTCAGAAAAGAAAATTATTGTAACACTTATAAAAAGCATTATTCTCACGTTCGCTTAAGAATTATATTCAAGATAAAATAAAAATATACACAAATGATTCCAGAATCTTGACAATTGGAATTTCAATACTTTAAAATAGCTCCTTCCCAATTGGGAAACAAACTCTCTCATAGGAAATTGATAATAGTTGTTAACACTTGGATATTTATTTTAGAAGAATTGGCTGACTTTTCCAGGTAGCCAGAATAAAAAAAATTATACTAGTACCATTTAGTTTATATTCCTTCATAAGAAAATAGTTAAAATTGGTAATCAAATACAAAACTTCCTTAATCAAATTAACATTAAAGTAGTTTTACTAATAAAAATGCAGAGTATGCTATTTAACATTTATTACATGATAGTAATTTAATGGACAATACCTTAATTCACAATTTATAATCAGATGGAAAAAAAATCTATAATCGTAAAAATATAAAACGCCATACAAGATTTGAAAAAAATAACTGAATCACTAACTTTCACTTTTACATTAGAAAGGGTGTTAAAACCGCACTCATTACTAAAACGCAAGCGATTTTTCCCCCCAGAGTTTTAAATTTAAAAATAAAAAAATGCAAACAACTCAAAATTAAAATTGCTTTACACTTTATATTAAACAGGGGTGATTGTTAGCCTAAGTCAAAATTCCGGAAAATTTATTGAGTTAAAAAAAAAAGAAACAGCTTAAATTGAAAAAAAAATTAAGCAAGGTTTTTTCCTTTTTCTCAATATTTCTTAGTTTATTTAAAATATATTTAAAATTTTACACACACCTGTGTAATAACTATTTACAGATAAAAAAAAATGAATATTAATCATGAATATAAGCTTATAAAGTATCTGGCTCTCCCTTACAAACAAATAAAATAAACTGTGTTTTTAAGTTCCACCTTTGAAAATTTGATTTCCGGAAGCTTCTGTGATCAATGATTATTTATTTAAATGTGTGGACTTTCGATCTCCGGAAAGTTCCGGATTACTGTTGGCGAAAATCTGGATTTTTACGGAGCACAATCAACCCTGATTAAAACACTAGCTGAACGTTTAAAAAATAATAGTCCTAAAATGAAATTAACCAAGAAATACATTAAAAAAGATATTTACCATTCCGCCAACTCTTTCCATTATTAATTGCTTAGCATGTTCAATTTGCTGAGGATTCCCTCGTATGGTGAATACCTTCTCATGAGGACTGGGTGGAGCTCCTCTTGCTATTTCAACATGAGCTCCAGACTGTTGATTAATACTTTTAACTGTTTCGCCACCTTTTCCAATGACAAGGCCACACTTGTTTGCTGGAACAGGAAACTGGATTTCCATACCACCCTCTCCACCTCCTCCGCCGCCACCACCAGGACGACCCATTCTAGGTCCACCAGGTCCAAAGTCAGGCCGCATGCCGCCAGGACCACCCATACCTCCTCGACCTCTGCCACGTCCTCGTCCGCCACCTCCAGGCATGCCCATTCCTCCACCAGAATTACCTCCCATCTGTTGATCACGAACCTATGTCAGAAATTTACATTCATTTGCACTAAGATTTGCACGCACCCATTGCGGCAAAATCCCAAAATAACCCACTTAATAACCAATTACTCTTAAATTTCAAGCACATTAAATTAATATTTAAGAAATTTCAGTTAATTTTGAAAATAAATATGTCGAATTTTACAAACATATTAAGCTGTCTATTACATTAACTCTTAAAATTTATCTAAATTTTCCATTTAAGTTTTCGCAATTGCCATTTAACAAAGTAAAAGCGTAATTATTAAAAGAATATTTCAATATTAAAGCAGCATTAAAAACAGCCTCTTTTATATTAACAAGCACAATACCAATAATTTTACACTTACTGCATTTTGCTTATAAGACTTCATTGTGTTTACAGGGAAATTGAAAATAAATCTAATTTCTTAGATATATAATTAAGTTTTCCTAACAATTATCTTTAACTGTTTGAAACAAGTAATGTAAAAACTGATTCAAATTATCTGTAAATTAATAATTAATTGAGACTTTTGTAGTATGAGCATCTCTTCTTTCTAGACTTTTTAAAGACTTACTAGAAATATTTTAAGCGATTTTAAAATCAATATTCTTTCCTCTAACATTTTAAAATTTATTATAATTCCATTTAATATTTTGAGCTATTAATATTTCATTGAAATTAATAAAATCTAAGAATAATGTGCCTTAATTTAAGTTTTGTATGATAAGCAAAAGGTTTAGGTAAAAACATACCAATACACTCTGGATGAGATCTCTAATCATAGCTCCAGCCTTTTGAACTTGATCCATGGTACCAGTTACTTGGCAGATTTTATCCCCGGGTATATCTTCTTTTCCTTGAATAAATTGGACACGAGCTCCAGAATCTTGTTGTATCCGCTTGATCATGTCTCCATTTTTTCCTATAACAACTCCTACTGCTTGACGAGGCACCATGATCTTTAAAATAGTTTAAGTTCACAGATATAAAGTAAAACATTAAATAATGAATAAAAATGCCTATAGAATTTCAACAGGTAATTAAATAATACATACCTCTTCTTGACTAGAAGGACCACCATTAGCATAATTTCGCTAAAATAAAGGGAAAAAGTGATATTTAAAAATTAAAACTAATTCTCAAAAGTAAACATATTTTCTCTTTTAATAATTTAAAGATTTATAATTTTCCTAATAGTCAATAAAAATTAAATACTACAGGGAACATAACAGGCATGGCGAGAAAAAGTCTAGTGCAGAAAAGGGCCTGTGCAGCATGAATTCAATAAAGATGTTTAAGGAGGCAAGTCCTGTCCAGTAGATAGCCGAAACTTGGTGACTGCTTTGCGTCTTGGAGGCATAGGGAGGTCTTTGGAGATTATTCCACCAGATCTTTCTAGAATTTCTCTGTGTGATTTGGTTTAAAGAGAGACCCTTAATCCTTTTCTCGATTAGACGCCTAGCATAAGCAAAATGGACAGCTTATATCAATGCTTGTAGGATAGAAGCTCCCTGATTTGAGAGATAGTTGACTCGTTACCAGCTATACCAGTGTCCCGGGATTCACTGCAGAATGATTTCCTTAGAGAAACCAAACAGGCTCTGCAGGAGTTTTTTGCATTTGGAGACGTTAGAGGCAGGAGTAGAGTTTGAGTTCACAGCAAAAATCGCCGGTTTTAAGCCACAAAACATAACCCTTTGAAAACTGTTCAGGCACTAGTGTAACTGTGACAGGGCTACACGAATGGTTGCAACCTCACAATCAAAATCAGTAGTGCAACCTCAAATTTTAAAATAAAAGGAGAAAAGATGGCTATAAGCCCCTGCATTATCAGTATCCCTCAAAAGGCTTCCAACAGTATAGATGTGTACCCAATAGGGTTCGGGATACAGGGTGCATATCGTTTCCAGAGTAAGCGTATTTAAAAGAGACTAGAGATGTCTTGTTCTTTTTTTAAATCTTCCTGGGTGAGTTCAGTGCGGTACCAGAAACCTTTATGGATAGACGAATCCAAAGGTAGGACTCATTGCTCGGGACAGAAATTTATATCAAGTAGTTCCACGACACCCTGCACAAAACCAAGTCCAGTCTTCAAACATCTCCCTCAAGGAGAGTTTGATCATAAGAGGTAGCCAGGTAATTTTATTATTCGTACTGTCAGCAGTAGGATTTTCTTGAAATCAATTGCCTGTTTTCAGTCATCATAAGCATTGCTTAAATCGGCATTTTTATGACCCCTGTAATGACCCGTAATGCCTAATTTAGGGCCTTATCAAGCAATTCAGTAACAGAGTCAGATGCCGTAATCAGAGGCTCACAACAGTAAGTTATAATGGGCAAAATAAAAAGTTTATAAGTTATTATTAGAACAGCTCCATCTTGATCCAGCCAGTAGTTTCAAAAGTGACAATTTGTTATAGACAAGATTAAAAATGTTTTCAGCATGGACTCTACAAGATGAATATAGTAATTACTATATTAAGGTATTAATTAAATACTTTAAAAATTAACAAAATGCAAATTAATTTACAACTTAACATGAACATAATAAAATAACTAGTTTCTGACAAAGAACTATTTTCTTGGTTTTATTAGCCATTTTAAAATGAGATTTTTTGGTTCGATACCAGACAGGGGAAAATAAAGCCTGAAATTGAGAATATCTTGCAAAATGCAGCAGAGTTGTACATGAAAGTGGAATAATTCCTGAAACTCAGCTCAGACACATATGCAGATTAGCAAGTATTTCATCAAATAAGTAAAATGATTGGCGCTTTCATACGCTATGGACAGACGGTACATCAAAATAGATGGTGGTAGAATGAATTATGGAAATGTTGGAACAGAACAATGTGAAAAGCACGCTTTTGCATAATATGAGGCGAAAATTGAAATAGTAAAGAAAAATATCTAATTTTCAAAAAGAGAAAATTAAGCACTTTTTAAAAATACCTAATGAAAAAAAGCACCTTCAAGGGCTTTTAAAAAACTAAATTCAAAAATAAGCACTTTTTAAAAACGCTAAGCACCCTGTCAAAGAGGGTACATTAGTTTAAAGTACACTCTCATAAGACTGAGTCTTAGAGCAAAAAGAATGTAATGGTATTCACACAGGGTTGGCAAGTTTTTGACACAAGACGGTTTTTACCGTCATGTCATAAACCCCTCTGTCAAACACCCATAGTTTTGGTAAAACTGTATGTTTGAGTTTAACTGCTTATAATTTAAAATTAATTCATTTTTGGGCAATGAAATTAGAAAAAAAGTAGCTAAAAGATATTTAAGAACAGATTCTTGCATTTTCCCCAACATGATTATATTAAAACATACTATTTGAAGTAAAATATTAGGATACTAAACAAAATTTTCAACATTTCCAAGAATCATTTTGTTTGGCATATTACATTACTGAAGAATGTCAAGTCATTCTTGACTTAGAGTTTGTTAGTAGTTACAAGCTTTGAAAGTTTTGTTTAGCTTATTTCTAATATTTAAGAAATGCCAAATTTTAAATTCTTTTTAGTTCTTGAATTTATTAATAGTTCCAAGCTTTTTTGTTTGTTTATTTCTAACAATTAAGAAGTGCAAAATTTTGAATCCTTCGCAAATCAAGCTATAATGATAAAAGTAAGTATCACTATTTTCACTAAGTATATTACAATATTTCTATATGAATGTATATCCTTCAATAAGAATACATGTATATATAGTTGCAAAATCAATAGCAATCATTTACAACATTCATTTATAAAGGCAATTACGTGAAAATAATATATTGCCTGCTATATGCCATAAAAAGAAAACAGTAGGTTTTGACGGTTTTTACCACTGTCATGTCAAAAACCCAACCATGTATTCACAGCTAAGAAGTCTTACCTCCATTTCTTTTTGAGCTAATAGATCAATAACCATTTGTTTGGCAAACTAGAAAAAAATAAAAAATTCATTAGGAAATATAAATATTTATTATTTAGGAAATATAAATTTAAAAAATTTATAATTAAGATAAAAAATTTATAAAACAGAATTTACTTCAACTTTCTGGGGATCACCAGATATCCTTAAAGGCTTGTCGTGAACTGTTTGCTGAGGTCCATCTTGAATAAGTACCATTTTGACACCACCTTTTTCCTAAAAAGAATGAAGAAAAAAGTTTGCATGAAAATTGTGAGTTGGATCTTTATAAAACCATCAAACTTTAAAATAATTTCAAGCCTTAGAAAATAGGGGATCAGGTTATATATATTTGTTAATACAGTTAAATATATATTATGCTAGACATGGTTAGCTTCACTACTTAGAGAGTTATATCCTTAAGAATAAAAATTGGAATATAAGAGTGGAAAGTAATTATAAAAATAAACTTCATAATTGACATGTTAATAATGTTTTTTTTTCTTGCCCATTTTTTCACTTTAAATTATTACCCATTATAGAAAACACATTTTTTTAAATATATATATATCCATAAACATCTTTCCTCCTATTAGGAGAAATTTAATTGCTTAAACAATGATTAGTTGACTGTATACTAGAGATTATTTTATCTATCCATATTTAAGGTAGCATAACAAAAACATTAAGTTTGATAAACTAAAGATCAATGGATTTTGAGTTTACTTAAAACAGGGTGAGTAGCCAGATTTTTCAACAAAAAAGAAGCACTTTCTTAGTACTTTTTAAGCACTCAAAAAATAATTTTAATCACCTTCCAAAAAAAAAATTCATAATTAAGATCTGTGAATCAATAAAAATTATTTTTATCAAAGTTGTTAATTTATAAATAAAAAATCAATAAAATTCAAAAATATTTTTAAAAACTTACATAATCAAGATAAAATAACTTGTTTCTGATACAGAGAAAAATGTAAAAATCATGCAATTTTTGTAATTTAAAACGACAACTGACACGGCAAAGAAAAAATACTTTTTAAACGATAGAAAAGTACGCATTTTTTATAAACCTGAAGGCTTTTAAAAACCCTATATCAAAAATAAGCACCTTTAAGCACTTTTTAAAAATGCTATGCACCCTGTAAAAATAATACTGTTACATGCATTAATTTGGCAATAAGTTCTAAGCAAATAAATATATAAGAAAACTGATGCAAAACAAGTGCCTTACTTGTAAATTCCTTATGTTTTCACCTCCTTTACCTATTAGTAGACCAACCTTAGGACCTGGTATCATCATTTCAGCTGTATATTGACCATCGGACATATGACCACCTCCACCGCCGCCGCCACCACCACCACCAGAATTAGAATCTGGAGGGTAGGGACTATTTGCTTTTTTGATGATTTGATCAATCATTGCTTTCACAGCTCTAAATACAGAAAATATTATTTTAAAAGAAATAAATATAAATTATAAAATATATTACTTACACAACTGCCTGTGTGCTATTTTTAGAAAAACAAATTTAAAAAAAAAAACATACTTACCTAAGATTAAGGACTGCTCAATAATTATACCAACATGCAAGCAATAAATATTGATTTAACCATTGAGTGTAAAAATAGGTAAGAAGATTGAAATAATATAACTCTATAATACTGAATTTACAAACTTTTGCCAGTACGAAGACAATTTAGTTCACTAAGAAATTGGAACAATCGAGAAAGAGTAACTTAAAAAATATTTATATTACATTGGTTCTTTCTTTAAAATTATCAAACTTATAAATATAAGAAATTCTGATACATTATTTTTAATAAGAAAAGTCTGCGTTCAAATTGCTTCGAGAAAATTTAGTTAAAAATGGATTTGACAACATTAAAAAATGAATTTTCTCAAACAGTAAAGTTATTTCAAAATAATTTGATCAAATATTCCGTTTAGAGAAAAAGTTGAAAAATATCAGAAATTTCCTTATACAGAAAAAAAACTTTTAATTGATTCGAAAACCATTTGGAAAGCAAAATTATAGAACCAACTTAAACAAAATATCAATGGAGACACCAATCTAGAGATAGTTAGGTGTTAGTGGAAGAGTTACTAGAATAACAATAGTACAACAAAATTCAATGGAATATTTCAACACAAAAGAAATTAAGGGGGAAAAGTGCCAGAATTATTTAAAACATTATATAAAATTAAAATAATGTAAAACATTACTTTAATTCCCAATGTTTTTTTTTCTATCATTACCAGTGAAATACCTAATATATACTTCACGCTAGATCTGCACAATAGATTATTGGAAAAATCTTTATCCTCAGCAGAAAGGGTCACACTCTAGTAGCTTAACCAATAGTGCAAAGTCGAACACTGTACGATAAATAAGTTAATTGCACAATACCCATCACAGACAGATCAAACCGGTCACACACCCATTCATTCCCAGCGATGCTAGAGTTTTGTGATCTGCTAGGAGCAGTGTCTTACAATCAATACACTGTGGGACCAGCGCACTAACTACATTATTTAGCCATCAGTTTCGAAAACTATTCATCTCTAACATAATAAATCCAAAAAGTTATGCTATGTGACACTTTTTAAGATACCATTCAAAGCATTTAAGATTCTTAAATTAGGAACAAATAAAAAGTTAGAGTCTGAGGCACAAAAATTACATTGATTATCATTTACATTGATTGAATTACCAGCACACAATCGATAAAAAAGAATCAAAATATTGAAATACATTCAATTCATTACTATTTGCAATACTTGTGATCGATTCAGAATATTTACAATGGGGAGATTTTAAAAGCCAAATTTTAGAATGTTATCATTTCTTCAGTGTAAAAATTCATATTAGATTATTTTCTATTAAAAAAGGCTTTAACTACATAATCATAATTTAAAGAAAAAGAAAATAAACATATGGGATATCAAATGAGCTGTGAAAAGATCCTATTCTTCATACACTCGAATGTCAAATAGATTAAAAACCTAAACTCAATAGACAATTTTCTCTATTACACAAAATTTTTTAAAATTATTCATCTTAAAGACAAATATTTAGTTAAGCTAAATTAACGTTTTTATAGCATTTTATATTATAAATCAAAATATATATTTAATATAGCCTTCCACACTGTCCTGTATCAGTAATCACAATTTTCTTTACAGAATTATAAAAAATGTGCCCTTCATGTACTAATTATGAATGTTTACAGAAACTGACTAAAAATACAAAACATGCCAAAATAAAAACTTTAGTTTTAATAAAAGCATTTTATCAAAAACCTCCAACTTCCTTGACATTTCAGGTTTAAATTACAAGTGAATCCCGATAAATTAATTCAAATTACAATTAAAATGCACATTAAATTTTTGTTAAAAAATTTACAACTAAATAAGATTTATCCTTCAGCAGTGAGTTTAATAACACAAGAGCTAATATTTGACATGTTAACAGTTTTTAAACTATAAAAAGGTTCAATGATATTAGAAGCTGAACTTAAAACCTGTTCATGAGAGATTGTAAATTTAGCATTACACATTATAGCAATTTAAATTATAGACTAATCTTTAATTCACTTTTTTCACTGTGACTTCACGATAAAATGACCACCTAGTCAACACAAAATTAAACTAATTCAATGCTTCACTATAAATGTTTAAAAAAGTCCGAGACATATGTAAGACATTTCAGACATTTAAAAAAGCTAACAATTTACAATAACAGCAAGCAATTTTATAAAACTTAATTTCAGTTAAGCAACACAGGCAGTGTCAATTGCTACACATTATAAAAAGCGATACTATAGCGGCAATATATTGATTAAAATTTTCACATTTATTCCTAGCTCTCTACCACTAATATTAAATGGAAAAAGGCATTCAAAATATTAAAATTTGAAGAAATTTAAAGGTAAGCTTTTTTGTTATAACTAAATGGCTATGGCTAACAGCCAAAATTTAAATATAAATAATTTTAAAAACAAGCTGGAGAGAAATAATGAGTTGTGCTGCAGCATTTTTATCATATCAATTTAAAGGAAATATTTTTAACTTAAATAAATGTAAAATATTGTAAATAAAAGGTTTTAGTAATTCAGCAAGTAATTTTTTTTACAGTGTGGCCTTACCTTCCAAGCTATCCTCCGAAAGCCACACAGTGCTCCTTCTTACATTATCACCCTGTTAATAAATTTTAGGCCCTGTCAAATGAGATATGTTTATGAACAGCTTTAAAGTACCAACACTTTAAAGGCACTGAATCGAAAGAAATGCACAGTTCCAAATACACTATCAACTTTTCAAAATCAAAAAAGACTGACTTGAAAAATAAAATTGTAACTTTGAAAATAGATATTGCAATAAAATATAATATTTGGATTTTATAATGCTTGAAAAACATTCAATATTCTTCATAACAATTCACTTAGTTTTTAAACAAGCACATTAAAAGTTTTTATTCATTTATGTGAAAACATAACAAAATATTTATAAATATTAATTTATGTTATGTAAAAACAATAGAACAAAGATAACCTATCAATATAATTTTACAAAAACAGAATTAACAAGCTACTAAATTCTAAAAAACCAACGACTGTTTAAAAATTCCAATTGAAACTTGCTTTTTTTAAATTATTATTAAAGAATTCAGATTTTTACGGATTACACTGAAAAAAAATTTTTTTTTCAAAGCAACTATTTTTTTTTCTTAAAAAAATAAATTATATTTAACTTATTTTCTTTAATCTTGAAGTAATAAAATTTTCCTACCATCTTTTTTTGAACTACTTTTGAGTTAAATACATAAATCTTTAAAAAAAAAATTTACACATCATTTCTTAGCTAAAAAAAGATAAATTTTAAGATATGAAATAAAAATCTTCTGCCTCTTCACCCTAGCTACTTTTTCTTAAAAATGCACTAATTTGTCTCCTCTAAATAATAAGTAATAATTACTATTTTATAAAAGTGTATAAAAAAATAAGTTTTTAAAGCTCAATTGGTATATACGATCAATTGTAAGTAGCAATAATTAATTTTATCACCTTGCACCATGTTAATTAAATGAAACTCAAAGAAAGTTTACACAATCCAAAATTTAACAAGATTTATATGTATATATTTCATTTTTTTGCAATCACATGATCTATTCCTAAAATAAAAACTTCCCTATACAAAAAGCTCAGACTACTAATCTAAAATAGTAAATTAGAATAGTAAATGAGTAAGATTTTTATTTAAAAACATTGGTATGAGAAATTGCATACTGTCTTCAAATTTAAACAAAGAAAAATTATGCAAGGTAACCCTTAGATAAAACTATAATACAGTAAGACTAATATAGACTTTGCGTTAAAATTCCATTTAAATTGATCCATATAGTCAAAACTTAAATATAATTTGATACATTAGTTTACTGAACAGAAATCTCATTAGAAAGTGAAAGGAATAACAAACAACGGTTGATAAAAAAAGAGAGAAAGTTATAAAACAATCATGTAAAAAATAAATAACGCACACAATGTTGACGAATAAAAATATATGTGATATAAAATTTAAGTGTTTATTAGTTAAACATAGACAATACTGAACGATAAAAGGTCAAAGAAAAAAGTCCACAAATGGCGAACTAGTTCTTCAAACAGTAAGATATTATATTTCACAGGTTAAAATGTTATAAAAAGCAATTAAATCATTATTTTGCACCTAATTGTGTATTAAATTGAAAGACAATGTTTCATACATTGAAAATAGCAGAAAAATTTCAATTGAATTTAAAACGAAGAAAAAGTCATGCACTACACACATATCTACAATAAAAAAGTTTCAAAGAACTAATTATAAATAGATATTACGAAACGCTTCATTTCCAGCAATTTACTATTCCTTGCTTTCATAAAATAAACAAAATTTAAGTTATTTTTCATAAATAGAATAACTAATTTGACACTTTAAATAAAAAGAAAGTGAAGGAATATTTTATTGATTGAAAGTTAATATATTTTTGCAAGCTATACTAATTGAGATTATCACAATTGAAGGAACACAAAAACCATTTTAATCATAAATTAGCGGATTTTATTTATAAAAAAAAAAATCAATTAAATAGGCATCTGCCAACTTTTAGCAAACAAAAATATTAAGTAAAAGAATGACATATTCATAAACACAATACTTTGTCATGCTTATCAAACTTTAAGACACTTAAGAACAAGCAATAAAAAAGGTTAATATGAAATAAACAAAACTTATACAAATATTAAAGAACAAGAACTACGAGATTTATAACTTATTTAAATAAGTAGTCCTATCATCAATTAAATATTTTCAAAAAGATGACTATGGTTTTATCCCTAGGACCAGGAACTTAACTTCAGAATTTTTTGCAAGGTACAAAGGAAGAAACTGCTTTTCAAATAATTTATTCTTTATCTTCAGATGTAACTATAAAAGCTTTATGCATTTACATGTATAAAAATACATGCTGTGAATGCAACTAAATTGTTAAAATTTCCTTCCTTAAAAAATAAAAAATTTTGCAAGATAAATGCTTTTTTTCCTAATATGAGAAAAATATGGTTTTTAAAAAGCTTTGCAGCATTTAAAAGCAGCTATTATATTTCAAATAATTAGCTGCAAGCCTTTATACATGAAACTACTGATATATAGGGTCTTCAAAGTAGTGTAACTTTTTATTATTATTATTAGCGAGCTACAAATCTTCTATATGAAAATCTATCAAACTGAAATATTTCATTTTTCAATCAAATATTCTGAATACGAAGAAGGTTTTAAAATTCCCTTGATAAAATTATTAATTTTTAAGCTTGTATATATTTTTAAGCCCTTACTTACTCTGTGAAAACAAAAATAGGCTGTTGTTGCATTTTCATTTCTATATTCAAATGACACAAGAATTTTTAAAATCTTAATTACACATATATGTTGAAATTAATCGCAGTAAATGATACTGCTACAACACTTAAAACTTTTTGAAATTATAACATTTTTTGAACACTCCTACATGTATATCAATCATTTTAAGATACGTAGCATTTTTAATTAAAACATAAATCGGGTGGGGTATAAAGATACTAAATATTAAAACACAAATGTACCAATCTTTAACTATAGAAATCAAATTAATATAAATGTCAAGCTGGCAGAGTTAAACGATAAAAGTAAAAAAAAAAATTATATCAAAATGAAGAGAAAGCTTTTAAAAGTGTCATCAAAAACGTTAATAAATGAAAAACAAAATATATTCATATATTTATGAGTTAAATACTGTTTTAATAATTAGAGAATATCCTAAGAGAATTATTTTTAAAAAACACACGCAGCATCTATCCAATACTCCCACTGTGATAACAATAACGACTGAAAAATAATGTAATTTTAAAAGATATTAAGGTAGAAATTGTCACACATCTTAACTGAAGAATATTAAGAATTAAAATTAGATCATTGCATAAAAATTATCCTTCTAAGAAAAAATTCCAAGGAAAGCATCAATATATAAGTAAAACTTTCCCAATGAATGGAAAATTTAAGTTGTGTACAAACCAAAATTTAAAAGTGTCAATGGTAGTGTTCTGATATTTTTTATAGCCTTTATGTACTTATTTTTTTATTTCACTTTAACAAAAAAGAATAATTTTAGCAGGGGTCTATTTAGGTTTTTGTAATAGGTACCTATTTTGTGAAAAATTAAGACATAATTTGTGAAAATTAAAATTTATATTATAAAATCAACACAAAAATATGTTAAAGTAAGAAAATATCTTCAAAAATTGTCACTAGAAATAAAATAAGTTCACTACTGGTAAATTTCTATTAATGTTTAAGATAATACTTCTAATTTCTACTTCCTGTAAAGTTTAGAGAGGGAAAGCCTCATTGTTTCATAAAAAAAAACTCTGCAAAAAAAAAAGAAGAATAAAGCTGCTCGCATCCAGGGAATAAAATATGTTCCTTAAAAATATAAAGGTCTTAAAATAAATGTATAATGTTTATTTCCAATTTCCACTTCCTGTACAGTATACGAAGGGAGTGCAACATCCTTTCATTAAAAAAAAAAAAAAAAAAAAACAGCTCTTTTTCCCATAGATTGCAATGAGAACAAGGTTCTGTGGAACTTGTCTTTTCAATTAAGGGACAGAGGGACTGACACTCCATTCTTCCCACAGCGTTTCAGGATCCCGACATTGGGAGGAAAAGCACTCTTCTTACAAACCAAGCGAATTCTTTTACTAGGTCATAATAGCAATCCAATGGAATGCTCCAAGTAGAAATGCGTCATTAACCCGAGATTTATCGTTTCTTATGGAGAAAGAAAAATAAATAAATTTATAATTCAATTATCTTAGAGCTCACTTTTTTAAAAGTATTTTGTGAAACTACCGTTTTTCCTTAAGTCCTCTCTCCACTATATAATTTTATCTATAGTAAAAGGACCAAAAAACTCTATAAATATTTTCATACGATTTCTTACTATTAAAGATCAATCGGCTTTATATATATCTATTTTTGTTCTGAAACCAGTATCCAAACAATAACGTACTTATACATAATATGAGCACCTCTTCAGTTCAAAAACACAAAAAGAAGTTTTAAACAATAAAAACTTTCTTTTCATTTTGACACTTAAAGCTAAGTAAAAATTATTTATGTTTTTAAAATGAAAACAATGCCCTTCTCTAAACTACATCACCACGACCATTAAGATGATTTATTATATATATTCATACGACAGAAAATTATAGATTTTATATGAACTTCAATTATGATAAACCCAACAATTAATGTGCTCCAAAAAAATAATATTTTAAGTATATATGATAAATAATGCATTTTTTAATGTTTTCATATCTTGTTTTGAAATCTAAAAACTGCTCATGGCGAAGAGATAGCTGATACAGCACGTACTTTCCAGAGGCCCCAAGGCATCGTGACACTATTTAACTGCCAGACAACATTGTTGAAGGGTCCTTCAGAGAGAAATAAGAAAAAGGTGTGAAAAATATTTTACGGAGTTTTTATAGATACACACAGGATCTTTTATATCTCTCTAATATTCAGAAGTCGTAAATAGTATTTCAGAAAATGCAGATTCAAAAACAATAAGTTCACAGTAATTACCTCTTCATTAAATCAATACTTTTATGTTTCAAAAGCACTTAAATATCAATATTTTATAAAGCAACAATAAGAATCAAACACAGAATAGAATACTGGCAAGATTCCTTTAAAAATGAAGCACAAAGCACTTAAAGGTAAAAAAAAATTTTAAGTATTAAAATACTAAAATTGAAATAAAATGTCAATAGATTATAGGTCAAATTAAAAAATCACTTAAAAGATGAATATCAATAAGATTGTAATTAAATCAATGTGTTTATAAAATCAAAAGACACACACTAAAGTGAAAACTTTCATTAATCACACTAAAATTATTTAAAGAAATAGAACTACATTAAATGGTTAATTATTTTTTAAAAGCTACTTAAATTCCCCCCTTTCCTTACACAAATTCCACTTTCATTTAATTAAAATGTTCATTAAATGTTAAAATAAAAATTAATAAAAAGCTGGTTTTTTAATTTGATAAAACTCAAAAATTGGAATAAAAAATTTAAATCCCTTAAAAAGATTTCAAGTTAAAGATTCAAATACAATTTTTGGAAAAAAAGAAAATGGAAATAAATTATACTTCATTATTAATCTTTGTGCATTTGAATACAGCATACCTTTAATAATAGCAACATTGCATTTTCAAATAAATTTTTGAAACAGAAGCTTCTTTTTGGAAGATAAATAAATTAAATATTTCTAGCCTCATAATCATTTTTTGCCTACCTATACTTTTAAGAAGAAAAAAATTAATCACTCACTTACAGTTGTATCACCCATTATGTAAAACAGTTAATCACCATAAAAACAGAAAAGGTAAAACTAATCATTAAGGATTTTATGTTTAAGGAGAAATGATTCAACCATATAACTTCAGAAAAATGTAAAAGAAATAAAAAAAAACACTAGTTTCATTTGCAAATTGGGAAATTAGAATTGATTAAATGCAAAGTTAACTGACAAAATGAGATAACAC
The DNA here is from genome assembly GCF_982258835.1 of Parasteatoda tepidariorum. Lineage (NCBI taxonomy): Eukaryota > Metazoa > Arthropoda > Arachnida > Araneae > Theridiidae > Parasteatoda > Parasteatoda tepidariorum. The sequence continues at coordinate 69,302,805 of NC_141755.1, read as the reverse complement.
CAAACAGAAACACTTTTACCAACTCAATAGAATGAATTCAAATGTCATTCCCATGATACAAAAATAAAATTGAAGAAAAAAGATCACCTAGGTACCGAAACTTGCATTTACCTGAAGCTGAATTCCCTTGGATGTTAAGAAATAGACCTATTATCATAATAATTATATAGACAAGTGAATTTATAGAAATTCCAACTATGACGGAACATATCCGGTTAAATGATTTAATATCAATAAATATAAGCTTGTGGCAAAATCAAACAGTTAAAATGAAGCACCTGTAGAAGTAGAAAATAAAGTAATGCTACAAAAAAAGGGGAAAAAATGAAAGTAATTTATTTTTAAATTCTTTTAAGATAATCTGCAATGAAGAAATTTTAGACATTTATTTTAAATTTATCTCATTTAATTTAAAATAGTCTCTTTCTTTTAATGAGGATGATCTACAATGTGTCCTGGACATTTCAATGTGAAATAATGTGTCTTGGACATTAAGTCGACTGTCTAATGTAAAAATAATTCTCTAAAAATATCTATAAAAAGAGATACCTAGAAAAGAAATCTTTCAAATTTTATTTTTAACAAAGTAATTAACAAGATAAAAAGTATATAATTAAAAAAAAATTATCACTTCAAATTTTCAGTGAACAAAGAATTTAGAGTAACATTACCTTAACACAAGATACTTAGATTTTAAAATCAAAATCTGAATGTCTCACATGGACAAAACTAATAAAAAGGCAGGGCTGAATTCCTTTAACATTTGAAATATGCGAACAACAAATATCCACTTACTGCACAGACTCTCGACTTCCAGTGAGGGTACAAGGCCTATCAGGAGCTCCACCACTATCTGGAGCAAGTTGTATTTTACAGCCAGTCTCAGTCTGTAACCTAATAATCTGTTCACCACCACGTCCAATAACTACAAATTATACATTAAGTTATCAAATCAATTTAGGAGTAAAATACCATTAAAAAGAAAATTAACAGTAACTAAAAAGAAAACTATGGTAAACTACATACTTAAAACTTTTCTTCATTAAATTTTAAATGTAATTTTTCAATTCAATATGCTATCTGCCAATTATTAAAGAGGCATGTGACTACTGGACGAAGATATTATCTGAATTCTTTAAGAAACTTTGTGGTTAGATAATTTCACTTTCAAACAAAACAATTTTGTCTCAACACTTAAACTATTTCATTACAATTATTCTCTAAGTTTTTCGTTTCTGTAAAATTATCTTTTATTTAAAAACTTCATTAATATTCTAAAAGTGGAATTATCTCTGAAATTACAGTCTTTTTCCTTGCTTAAACTTCAACATATAATATTATGCAAATAATTTATGAACCAAAGGTTATTTTAAAGGTAAAAAAGCTTGCCAAAATAATCTTATTAAAAAGATATTATTAGAAAACTCAAGACTCACTTAGTCCAACCATTTTATCTGGAACTCTATATTCTTCAACAATAAAATCACCGCCTCCATTTCTATACAAAATGATTCAGAAATAAGTTATTGAGAAAAAAATTCATTTAAATTAAGACAAATAATTCTAAATTGACATTTACCTTTGAGGCATACCTTGAATTTGACTGTAAGCTGAAGGTAGAAAAAAAATTTCAAAAACATTAGTTTAACTAGTATAGATTCTTAAAAAAAATCAAACAATGAGACTAATAATCTAAATTCTTCTAAAACTGAACTTCATCTGCTGTAATATGATCAAGGTTAGCAAATTATTAAAACTGCAATAGTTGCAGCACAATTTTATTAAAGGCCTGTTTTTAAAGGATTGCTGATTCAAATGTAGCTAGCATTAAATATTTCTTTGGTTTTGTGTTAATTCCTTTACTGTTAATATATAGCTTATCCTAAACAAGTCAAGGAGTAATTTAACTACAAAAAAATTCCTTGACTCTTAATATTAAAAAGAAAAAACTTTATTTTTATGTTAAAAAAACATATTTTCATTTAATAATAAATATCTCTTATTATTTGGTAGAGCCTTTTTTTACTTTCACAACAGAGTCAACAACTTCTAACAAATGTGGACTCTTAAAACATTTACCTGAAACGTAATTAATAATTTATCAGTTATAATTAATATAAGTAGGGCAATTTTAAGATAAGGTCAACCAGATGACCAAAAATTTTTTAATCAATATTTTTAAGCAAACTAGGTATTGTTTTCAAGGTAAAAAACTGAAGTTTTAGAAATATTAACTTTTAACTTATTAATTTCAGTTATCAATAAGCTATTAAATAAAGGCTACATCATTTGTAACTTTTAATCACGGTAAGTAAATCTCAAAGTACAGTTATTTTGAAAAATTTACTCTAATAGAAAAAGGAATGAGTAACAATTAACGTAAACTGTATCAAAACAGGTATCTTGCACAAATGAGTAAAAACATTTCACACTTTGATTTACAAAAACATTCTGAAGATATACCTTTATATAAGAAGATATGATATTTTATAAGAAGATATGAGATATATATGAGATTTATATAAGAAGATATGAGATGAAGATATTTTATGTCAGACACCAAAATATATAGTTAATTGTACTGTGCCACTAAGATTCAACATAATAAGATAATTTTTTTTTTCTGTTCAAAGCAAGATTCTAAGTCTTAGTTGTTGTCTACATTGATGTTTGAAAAATAATTATTTTTCATTATGAATTAATATAATTGTTTTTATGTCTGACACCACTGCTTTTCTCGTTATATTTTATTAGTCATTTCCTCTTATATTTTGCTGGTTTCTTTATAATATGAAATGAAATATGAATAGAATTCATCGAAATATTACTTCAGGTTAATTTAGAATAATGTATTTCTCCTCAAAAACCTAATAAAATATGTGGTACTTAAAAGTTATTTATGTTACGAACTTAAAATAGATCCATGAAAATTTATTTGAGGTAAGTGAATCAATTCTAATTTTTCGAGAAACAATTCAATTTAATTAAAAACCCATCATTTTGCTTAGAAGAGTGTATTTTGAACAAAGCATTTTTCGGAAAATTCTGTAGTTATTATTTACTTGTTTATTCTATAAATTTATTATTTTTAGAAAAGCAACTCAAGTATTTAGAAACGGTTCTTGAGCTTAAGTACATGCTTATACACAGCACGAATGCTTGCTAAAGGGTTGCCATACACATTCAAATGTAAGTAGGTAACCCAGCAATGTAACCAAGAAAGCAAAGATGTAAGTGGTTAAAGCAGTGGGGATCTAGTTTTGCACACCTGATACAGCTATATTATATATAGATGATATGTCAAACTTCCGGATTGTTACAAATTTAGACTCTGTAAAACAAAATTCATTAATTTGATTTTACATTGAATAGGAATTCACAGCTTTTAATCGGTGTAACCCGACAATGTAATAACACTCGTTACATTGGTATATTATAACTATAGATTGAAAGATGCAAAAAGTTTTATTACCATCGTACTCACCATCATTTGTGGCCATTTTCTTTATTTCTGGTGTGCCGTCTAAAAGTAAATTAATTCCTATTAGCATCCATTAGCATTAATTCCTATTAGCATTATCCATTTACCAAGAAATTCTAGTTTTTTAAGCTAACAGATAGTGACTTAGACTAAAGACAAATGATAAAATAAAGTTTTTACTTTATATATAAATTTATCTATCAGTATGAAAACAGTAGCAAATTTATACTTTAACATTTTATTGATTAACATTGACATAACTCTGTCCATCAGGTCATTTAAATTAATCAAAGATATCTGATAAATTTGATATTCAAGTGTTTAAGTGCTGGTAAAACTTTCAAAAGAATTGCATACTGATCATGTGTCAGAATCACAGGGACAGAGCACTAAAACAGAGTTGTTGTTGCAGAAAGCATTTTCATTTGGGAAACAAAAAGCTTTATCTTTTAAGCCCATAATCGGTCGAAACAAAAGTTGTTCTGCAGAACCATTTTCAAAACATTGCTTTTCGCACAAGCTAGGAAGGAGAGAAATTCCTATAATAATCTGTAACCTGCATCTCTGCTGTATATTTTTCAGATTTTTACCGAAATAAGATTCTGAAAAAATGTTTAACGTCCTAATTAGTAAACAAAGTTCATACAAAAGCCAATTGCTTACTTATTTTACTTCAAATTACTTGATTATCATGTGTTTATTTTTTATATTTCTCATGAGTCATTTTACTTATTTTTTGATTAAAAAGAATTCCGTTTATAAACTTACGGTTAATTTTTTTTCACATTTATACATTTCTGTTTATTGGTTACTAACATATTTAATACTTTTAAAAATGTCAGAAGGATATTGCTGCTACTGAGGTTTTTCAAAGAAAACCAGAACAAATTCTGCCACAGGGCTTACTGAATTATTTCACTACAACTATATAATACAGTAGGGAACCGATTATCCGTAACGATCGGGACCATCGCTATTCCGGATAACTGATTTTTCCGGTTTTCTGAATCGCTACAAAAAGACGTTTTTTTATTGTTAAACAACTAAAAAATAATATTTGGTAATAATCTTAAAAAGAAGAAAAAACGTTGAAGTAATACAAACACTAATGATTTTTTCCAAAATGATTGTAAGGTAAACATCTTTCGAAAAAGAAAGAAAAATCCTAAAATTTTATGAGGAAAAAAAAAATTTTTTTTTTTAAAGTGGCCGGAAAATGTATCGAATCTTGTTCCGGTTTTTTGGTTTTCCGAATTCCGGATAACGGGTTCCGTACTGTATATAGTTGAGATACCAAAGTTCCCTAGTAATTTAGAAGTGTTCAAACACAATTCAATTTAGTAGTTGAGCACGCTTAACAGAAAAAGATCTAGAAGAACTATGTTTTAAGGATCTGTAAATTTTAAGGTCCAGCAGAGTTACTACCATCTATGGTAAAATTACTTCTTGTCAACAAAGTTAGTATTAGTAAATTTTTGAATCCAAGAATGAATATATATAGTATATCCAAAAATTTGACCAAAAAAGTGCGATTTTCAAACTTGTACCCCATGTGATTATAAATACCGATGATTAATTTTAAAATTATATGAATATGAATCACATGCATGATTTTAAATTGAGATAATATGAATCCCGATATAAGGCTCTTAAATCACGTGAATACGGAACTCTATATCGAATTTAAAAAATGTGAAAATACAAATCACGATACATAATTTTTAAATTGCGGGAATACGAATACCAATGTCTAATTTTTAAAGCACGCATAAATATGAAAATCGATGTTTGATATTACAAACGCAAAAACGAATCACATTGGATTTTAAGCTCGCGAGAATACGAATCGCTACACAGGGTTTTAAAAGCGTGTAAATAAGAATCACAATGAACGATACTTAAATCGCTTGAATAAGAATCGAAACGTTCAATTTTGAAATCAAGTAAATAAGAATATCAATGTTTGATAATAAAATCGAG